>NC_041390.1:279333599-279485449 GCF_002162155.2 Triticum dicoccoides
CCTATAAATAGAGGGGTGAGGGGAGGGCAGCCAGACCACCCTCCAAGGCGCAGCCCTCCCCTCCCCAACACCTCTCCTCCTCCGTTGTGTGCTTGGCGAAGCCCTGTCGGAGTACTGCCTCTCCACCATCACCACGTCGTCGTGCTGCCGGTGGAGCTGTCTTCCTCAACCTCTCCTTTCCCCTTGCTGGATCAAGAAGGAGGAGACGTCTCCCGTCCCGTACGTGTGTTGAACACGGAGGTGTTGTCCGTTCAGCACTTGGTCATCGGTGATTCGAATCACGTCGAGTACGACTCCATCATCACCTTGCAAGCTTCCGCACGCGATCTACAAGTGGTATGTAGATCCAAACTCTCTCCCTTGACTCGTTGCTTAGATGAACTCATAGATGGGTCTTGGTGAAACCGTAGGAAAAATTTTAATTTTCTGCAACGTTCCCCAACAGTGGCGTCATGAGCTAGGTCTATGCGTAGTTCTCTTTGCACGAGTAGAACACAATTTTGTTGTGGGCGTGGATTTTGTCATCTTACTTGCCTCTACTAGTCTTTTCTTGCTCAACGGTATTGTGGGATGAAGCGGCCCGGACCAACCTTACACGTACGCTTACGTGAGACCGGTTCCACCGACTGACATGCACTAGTTGCATAAGGTGGCTGGCGGGTGTCTGTCTCTCCCACTTTAGTTGGAGCGGAATCGATGAACAGGGCCCTCATGAAGGGTAAATAGAAGTTGACAAAAAATCACGTTGTGGTGATTCGTAGGTAAGAAAACGTTCTTGCTAGAACCCAATTGCAGCCACGTAAAAGATGCAACAACAATTAGAGGACGTCTAACTTGTTTTTGCAGCGATTGATCATGTGATGTGATATGGCCAGAAGTTGTGATGAATGATGAATTGTGATGTATGAGATCATGTTCTTTGTAATAGGATTCACGACTTGCATGTCGATGAGTATGACAACCGGAAGGAGCCATAGGAGTTGTCTTTATTTTTTGTATGACCTGCGTGTCATTGAATAACGCCATGTAAACTACTTTACTTTATTGCTAAACGTTAGTCATAGAAGTAGAAGTAGTCGTTGGCGTGACAACTTCATGAAGACACGATGATGGAGATCATGATGATGGAGATCATGGTGTCAAGCCGGTGACAAGATGATCATGGAGCCCCGAAGATGAAGATCAATGGAGCTATATGATATTGGCCATATCATGTCACAACTATATAATTGCATGTGATGTTTATTATGTTTATGCATCTTGTTTACTTAGGACGACGGTAGTAAATAAGATGATCCCTTACAAAAATTTCAAGAAGTGTTCTCCCCTAACTGTGCACCGTTGCTACAGTTCGTCGCTTCTAAGCACCACGTGATGATCGGGTGTGATGGATTCTTACGTTCACATACAACGGGTGTAAGACAGTTTTACATAGCGAAAACACTTAGGGTTAACTTGACGATCCTAGCATGTGCAGACATGGCCTCGGAACACGGAGACCGAAAGGTCGAACACGAGTCGTATGGAAGATACGAGCAACATGAGAATGTTCACCGACGATGACTAGTCCGTCTCACGTGATGATCGGACACGGGCTAGTCGACTCGGATCGTGTAACACTTAGATGACTAGAGGGATGTCTAATCTAAGTGGGAGTTCATAATTTGATTAGAACTTTATTATCATGAACTTAGTCTAAAACCTTTGCAAATATGTCTTGTAGATCAATGGCCAACGCTAATGTCAACATGAACTTCAACGCATTCCTAGAGAAAACCAAGCTGAAAGATGATGGCAGCAACTATACGGACTGGGTCCGGAACCTGAGGATCATCCTCATAGCTGCCAGGAAACAATACGTCCTAGAAGGACCGCTAGGTGACGCTCCCGTCCCAGAGAACCAAGACATTATGAATGCTTGGCAGTCTCGTGCTGATGATTACTCCCTCGTTCAGTGCGGCATGCTTTACAGCTTAGAACCGGGGCTCCAAAAGCGTTTTGAGCACCACGGAGCATATGAGATGTTCGAAGAGCTGAAACTAGTTTTTCAAGCTCATGCCCGGGTCGAGAGATATGATGTCTCCGACAAGTTCTACAGTTGTAAGATGGAGGAAAACAGTTCTGTCAGTGAGCACATCCTGAACATGTCTGGGTTGCACAACCGTATGACTCAGCTGAACATTAACCTCCCAGATGAGGCGGTCATTGACAGAATCCTCCAGTCGCTCCCACCAAGCTACAAGAGCTTTGTGATGAACTACAACATGCAGGGGATGGAAAAGACCATTCCTGAAGTGTTCTCGACGCTGAAGTCAGCAGAGGCTGAAATCAAGAAAGAACATCAAGTGTTGATGGTCAATAAGACCACTAAGTTCAAGAAGGGCAAGGGTAAGAAGAACTTCAAGAAGGACGGCAAGGAGGTTGCCGCGCCTGGTAAGCCAGTTACCGGGAAGAAGTCAAAGAATGGACCCAAGCCTGAGACTGAGTGCTTTTATTGCAAGGGGAAGGGTCACTGGAAGCGGAACTGCCCCAAATACTTAGCGGATAAGAAGGCCGGCAACACCAAAGGTATATTTGATATACATGTGATTGATGTGTACCTTACCAGTACTCGTAGTAACTCCTGGGTATTTGATACCGGTGCCGTTGCTCATATTTGTAACTCACAGCAGGAGCTGCGGAATAAACGAAGACTGGCGAAGGACGAGGTGACTATGCGCGTCGGGAATGGTTCCAGAGTCGATGTGATCGCCGTCGGCACGCTGCCTCTACATTTACCTACGGGATTAGTTTTGAACATTAATAATTGTTATTTAGTGCCAAGTTTGAGCATGAACATTGTATCTGGATCTCGTTTAATACGAGATGGCTACTCATTTAAGTCTGAGAATAATGGTTGTTCGATTTATATGAGAGATATGTTTTATGGTCATGCTCCGATGGTCAATGGTTTATTCTTAATGAATCTCGAGCGTAATATTACACATGTTCATAGTATAGATGCCAAAAGATTTAAAGTTGATAACGATAGTCCCACATACTTGTGGCACTGCCGCCTTGGTCACATTGGTGTCAAGCGCATGAAGAAGCTCCATGCCGATGGACTTTTAGAGTCTCTTGATTATGAATCGTTTGACACGTGCGAACCATGCCTCTTGGGCAAAATGACCAAGACTCCGTTCTCTGGAACAATGGAGCGAGCAACCAACTTGTTGGAAATCATACATACCGATGTGTGCGGTCCAATGAGCGTTGAGGCTCGCGGAGGATATCGTTATGTTCTCACTCTCACTGATGACTTGAGTAGATATGGGTATGTCTACTTAATGAAACACAAGTCTGAGACCTTTGAAAAGTTCAAGGAATTTCAGAATGAGGTAGAGAATCAACTTGACCGAAAGATAAAATTCTTACGATCAGATCGTGGAGGAGAATACTTAAGTCACGAATTTGGTACACACTTAAGGAAATGTGGAATCGTTTCACAACTCACGCCGCCTGGAACACCTCAGCGAAATGGTGTGTCCGAATGACGTAATCGCACTCTATTGGATATGGTGCGGTCTATGATGTCTCTTACCGATTTACCGCTATCATTTTGGGGATACGCTCTAGAGACAGCTACATTCACTTTAAATAGGGCACCGTCTAAATCCGTTGAGACGACACCGTATGAATTATGGTTTGGAAAGAAACCTAAGCTGTCGTTTCTAAAAGTTTGGGGATGCGATGCTTATGTCAAGAAACTTCAACCTGAAAAGCTCGAACCCAAGTCGGAAAAATGCGTATTCATAGGATACCCTAAGGAAACTGTCGGGTATACCTTCTACTTAAGATCCGAAGGCAAGATCTTTGTTGCCAAGAACGGATGCTTTCTGGAAAAAGAGTTTCTCTCGAAAGAAGTAAGTGGAAGGAAAGTAGAACTCGATGAAGTACTACCTCTCGAACGGGAAAGTGGTGCAGCTCAGGAAAATGTTCCTGTGATGCCCACACCAACTGAAGAGGAAAACATTGATGATGATCAAGGTACTTCGGATCAAGTTACTGCTGAACTTCGTAGGTCCACAAGGACACGTTCCGCACCAGAGTGGTACGGCAACCCTGTCCTGGAAATCATGTTGTTAGACAACAATGAACCTTCGAACTATGAAGAAGCGATGGCGGGCCCAGATTCCAACAAATGGCTTGAAGCCATGAAATCCGAGATAGAATCCATGTATGAAAACAAAGTATGGACTTTGACAGACTTGCCCGATGATCGGCGAGCGATAGAAAACAAATGGATTTTTAAGAAGAAGACGGACGCGGATGGTAATGTTACCATTTATAAGGCTCGACTTGTCGCTAAGGGTTATCGACAAGTTCAAGGGATTGACTACGACGAGACTTTCTCTCCCGTAGCGAAGCTGAAGTCCGTCCGAATCATGTTAGCAATTGCCGCATACTATGATTATGAGATATGGCAGATGGACGTCAAAACAGCATTCCTTAACGGGCATCTTAAGGAAGAACTGTATATGATGCAGCCGGAAGGTTTTGTCAATCCTCGGAACGCTAACAAAGTATGCAAGCTCCAGCGATCCATTTATGGACTGGTGCAAGCATCTCGGAGTTGGAACATTCGCTTTGATGAGATGATCAAAGCGTTTGGGTTTATGCAGACTTATGGAGAAGCCTGCGTTTACAAGAAAGTGAGTGGGAGCTCTGTAGCATTTCTCATATTATATGTAGATGACATACTCTTGATGGGAAATAATATAGAATTTCTGGACAGCATTAAGGCCTACTTGAATAAGTGTTTTTCAATGAAGGACCTTGGAGAAGCTGCTTATATATTAGGCATCAAGATCTATAGAGATAGATCGAGACGCCTCATAGGTCTTTCACAAAGCACATACCTTGATAGGATTTTGAAGAGGTTCAAAATGGATCAGTCCAAGAAGGGGTTCTTGCCTATGTTACAAGGTGTGAGACTGAGCTCGGCTCAGTCACCGACCACGGCAAAAGATAAAGAAGAGATGAGTGTCATCCCCTATGCTTCAGCCATAGGATCTATTATGTATGCCATGTTGTGTACCAGACCCGATGTAAACCTTGCCGTAAGTTTGGTAGCAAGATACCAAAGTAATCCCGGCAAGGAACACTACACAGCGGTCAAGAATATCCTGAAGTACCTGAAAAGGACGAAGGACATGTTTCTCGTTTATGGAGGAGACGAAGAGTTCGTCGTAAAGGGTTACGTCGACGCTAGCTTCGACTCAGATCTGGATGACTCTAAGTCACAAACCGGATACGTGTATATGCTGAATGGTGGAGCAGTAAGCTGGTGCAGCTGCAAGCAGAGCGTCATGGCGGGATCTACGTGTGAAGCGGAGTACATGGCAGCCTCGGAGGCAGCGCATGAAGCGATTTGGGTGAAGGAGTTCATTACCGACCTAGGAGTCATACCCAATGCGTCGGGGCCGATCAAACGCTTCTGTGACAACACTGGAGCTATTGCCCTCGCGAAGGAGCCCAGGTTTCACAAGAAGACCAGGCACATCAAGCGTCGTTTCAACTCCATCCGTGAAAATGTTCAAGATGGAGACATAGAGATTTGCAAAGTGCACACGGATCTGAATGTCGCAGATCCGCTGACTAAACCTCTCTCGCGTGCAAAACATGATCAACACCAGAACTCTATAGGTGTTCGATTCATCACAATGTAACTAGATTGGTGACTCTAGTGCAAGTGGGAGACTGTTGGAAATATGCCCTAGAGGCAATAATAAAAGTATTATTATATTTCAATGTTCATGATAAATGTCTTTTATTCATGCTATAACTGTATTATCCGGAAATCGTAATACACGTGTGAATACTTAGACCACAATATGTCCCTGGTGAGCCTCTAGTTGACTAGCTCGTTGTGATCAACAGATAGTCATGGTTTCCTGACTATGGACATTGGATGTCGTTGATAACGGGATCACATCATTAGGAGAATGATGTGATGGACAAGACCCAATCCTAAGCATAGCATAAAAGATCGTGTAGTTCGTTTTGCTAGAGCTTTGCCAATGTCAAGTATCTCTTCCTTCGACCATGAGATCGTGTAACTCCCAGATATCGTAAGAGTGCCTTGGGTGTATCAAACGTCACAACGTAACTGGGTGACTATAAAGGTGCATTACAGGTATCTCCGAAAGTATCTGTTGGGTTGACACGGATCGAGATTGGGATTTGTCACTCCGTATGACGGAGAGGTATCTCTGGGCCCACTCGGTAATGCATCATCATAATGAGCTCAATGTGACCAAGGTGTTGGACACGGGATCATGCATTATGGTACGAGTAAAGTGACTTGCCGGTAACGAGACTGAACAAGGTATTGGGATACCGACGATCGAGTCTCGGGCAAGTAACGTACCGATTGACAAAGGGAATTGCGTACAGGGTTTGATCGAATCCTCGACATCGTGGTTCATCCGATGACAACATCGAGGAGCATGTGGGAGCCATCATGGGTATCCAGATCCCGCTGTTGGTTATTGACCTAAGAGCGTCTCGGTCATGTCTGCATGTCTCCCGAACCCGTAGGGTCTACACACTTAAGGTTCGGTGATGCTAGGGTTATTAGGAAGACTAGTATGTGACTACCGAATGTTATTCGGAGTCCCGGATGGGATCCTGGACGTCATGAGGAGCTCCGGAAGGGTCCGGAGGTAAAGATTTATATATGGGAAGTTGTCAAACGGACACCGGGAAGTTTCGGGGTCATACCGGTATTGTACCGGGGCCACCGGAAGGGTTCCGGGGGTCCACCGGGAGGGGCCACCCCTCCCGGGGGGCCACATGGGCTGCGTGGGGCAGGGAGCCAGCCCCTGGTGGGCTGGGCGCACCCCCTCCCTTGGGCCCTTGCGCCTAGGGTTGAGGGGGGAACCCTAGAGGGGGCGCCCCCCTTGGCTTGGGGGGCAAGCCACCCTCTCCCCCTCTCCCCTTGGCCGCCGCACCCCCCCTAGATGGGTTCTAGGGGGCCGGCCCCCTTCTCCCTTCCCCCTATAAATAGAGGGGTGAGGGGAGGGCAGCCAGACCACCCTCCAAGGCGCAGCCCTCCCCTCCCCAACACCTCTCCTCCTCCGTTGTGTGCTTGGCGAAGCCCTGTCGGAGTACTGCCTCTCCACCATCACCACGCCGTCGTGCTGCCGGTGGAGCTTTCTTCCTCAACCTCTCCTTTCCCCTTGCTGGATCAAGAAGGAGGAGACGTCTCCCGTCCCGTACGTGTGTTGAACGCGGAGGTGCTGTCCGTTCAGCACTTGGTCATCGGTGATTCGAATCACGTCGAGTACGACTCCATCATCACCTTGCAAGCTTCCGCACGCGATCTACAAGTGGTATGTAGATGAAAACTCTCTCCCTTGACTCGTTGCTTAGATGAACTCATAGATGGATCTTGGTGAAACCGTAGGAAATTTTTTAATTTTCTGCAACGTTCCCCAACAGTTCGGGTAGCCGGACTATACCTTCAGCCGGACTCCTGGACTATGAAGATACAAGATTGAAGACTTCGTCTCGTGTCTGGATGGGACTTCCCTTGGCGTGGAAGGCAAGCTGGCGATGCGGATATTCAAGATCTCCTACCATTGTAACCGACTCTGTGTAACCCTAACCCTATCAGGTGTCTATATAAACCGGAGGGTTGTAGTCCGTAGGCAATCAACTCCATATACAACAATCATACCATAGGCTAGCTTCTAGGGTTTAGCCTCCTTGATCTCGTGGTAGATCTACTCTTGTACTACCCATACCATCAATATTAATCAAGCAGGAGTAGGGTATTACCTCCATCGAGAGGGCCCGAACCTGGGTAAAACAAAGTGTTCCCTGCCTCCTGTTACCATCCAGCCTAGACGCACAGTTCGGGACCCCCTACCCGAGATCCGCCGGTTTTGACACCGACAATAGCCCTTAGGGCGTCGTTTAGACTTTGGGTTTTGTTTAGATTAATAGTTCTCCATAGCTGCACCTTCGCGTACTTCGTTTGTGTCCAATAATCAGACCAAGACGTCACAGAACCCCACCTTCATCAATAAAGCTTTCCTCTTATATTCGCAATATCCAGATTGCAATCTTAGTTTCTTGCTTGTTCTTCGATTCTCGCAGGAAATAGACCCTCGTGGTTCGGTTGATCGTGCTCCAGCGTGGTCAATAACCCTCGGAAGTTGGTTTAGAGATTGCTAAGGCGCGACATCTTCGCACGTTCGTAGTCGGATCGTCAAAGTCGACTCCTACAGAAAACGATATCTTTCTCATCGAAACATCGGGACACCTTTGCCTCTATCAAGTGGTATCAGATATCGAGATTGCTTGGTGAGATTTTTTAGTTTTTCGTAGTTTAGATCGAGTTTGTTCTTCATACCTACAGTCCACGAAAAAGCCAAAGAAAATTAGGGTTAGTTCATCATATCCGAACCAGTCTGAGCCTTTGCATAATCTTTTCTGTATTTGCTTTGTTGAATTTGCGGTTGCATCGTTGTGTCAAGTTGCTGGTCTTAGAGTCTAGTCTTTTAGAGTTTCGAGTTCTAGTCATAAGTTGTCACGCCGCCGCACCATCGTCATCGTTCCTACCATATACAACCACCACCAACATATTCCTTACCGCTGCCATATACATCCGCCTGTCCATCACCAATCCGAGCCCACATATACATCCGCCTGTCCACCGCCAATCCGAGTCCACATATACATCCGCCTGTCCACCACCAATCAGAGTCCACATATACATCCGTCTGTCCACCACCAATCTGAGTCCACATATACATCTGCTTGTCCACCACCAATCCAAGTTCTTTTCATATTAGGTTTGTTTTCGAGATCCATCTAGTTTTCGTTTTGTGTTTCCTTGCCTGAGTAGGTCTCGAAAAAAAAGAGTCTGGAGACCCCCGGGCAGTTTTTAGGACAAAATTTCGGCGACCAAAAATATTGTTTCCCTATCCTATTTTTAGGTCCCACGGGGCCTTTTGAGACACTCGCCATCATAGTGATTTTTTGTCGCACTTTTTCATCGTCGCTGCCCTGATTTCTAAAAAAAGTAAAAATTCCGTGCCCATCCTGTCAGTTTGACGACGGAAGAGTTTTGAGACACTCGCCATTATAGGGATTTTTCGCAAAAAAAGAAGAGCGCAAAAAAAAGAGGAGCACCAAAAAACAGAGCGAAAAAAATTCCAGAGTGTGCTTTTCCCATGTTTACGTGCAGCGCCGTGATTTTGTTAGTGTTCTAGGCTCGCGTCTCTAGCACGGTCTAGCCTAGGACCAGCACAATACCGTCGTTGAGCATTTATTCAACTTTGCACATATGCATTGATTATTGCCGACCCTTTTGCTACCACATTATAAGCCTTCCCAGCTCCACATACATCTACGACGTGCGTTTGACTCTCCCTGGTAATCATTCTATCCAAGCTTTGAGAGTTTTGACTACGACGGTTGTAGATCACCGCCTGCTGCTGTGTAAGAAGTGGTAAGAATTTGAGATTTGCTTGACAGATTTGTGACACCCACCACCACCTCTTGTTAGTAGTCTGTAGGATCATATTCTTGTGTGTTTCTATTGCTGCTAACCAAGGAAGGATCACAAGCCGACGAGACTGGCTGGGAGAATATGACAAACAAAAAGTTACATGATAAGTTTCAGCAAATGATGAGTGGACAGGTGGAAGATGTGCTAAATAGATTTGAAGAGGCCATGGAGAAGATAGAAGGCATTGAGAAGGCGTTCGAAACAAAGCTCGATAAGAAGTTTAATGAATTGCTCGCGCGCCTTCCACCACCCGCTGCACCTATCGCACCTCTACAACAACAACACCAACATCGTCTTCCAAATCAAGTGGGACAAGCACAGCACGTGCCCATTGAGCCTGGTCAAACTTATGGTGCTGCTGTACCTACTGTTGGTGCTTCTATAGCTCCTGCTGCTACTGTAGATGTGGAGGACCATTACGAGGATGAGGTTGATCAAAATTAGAACTACGTGCAACCACCAGCACCACCACCAGGTCGTCCTCATGCATATCATCGCAACGGTAGGGCTGCACCACCACCTGAGGTACGATATCATGACCATCTTCCTAAACTGAAATTGAATATTCCACCCTTTGAGGGTAGATATGTTCCTGATATATATCTTACTTGGGAGTTAGAAACTGAACAACGTTTTACATGTTACAATATCCTGAGGAGAGACGTGTTCCTGCTGCTGTTTGTGCTTTCACTAGTTTTGCATGTGTTTGGTGGTCTGAACATTGTAGATTATATCCCATTCCAGCTACTTGGCATGCTTTGAAAGCTGCTATGCGTACTCGTTGGGTTCCACCTTATTATCAACGTGAATTACTTCAAAAATTGCAGCGTTTAAGACAAGGAAAAAATTATGTAGAAGAATATTATCAGGAATTACAAACTGGCATGATTAGATGTGGTATTGTTGAGGAGAATGAAGCTATGCTACCACGTTTTATGGGTGGATTAAATAGAGAGACTCAGACCATTCTAGAGTATAAGGAGTATACTAATATCACTCGTTTATTCCATCTTGCTTGTAAAGCTGAACATGAAGTGCAGGATCGACAGGCATTGGCACGAACTAACTTTTCTGCAGGTCGATCTTCATCATGGACACCACGTGCATCCTCTACTTTGACTGGACCAGCACCTCCATCTGGTGCCACCCCAGCCGTGATACTAGAAAGCAGGCACAACCACCACTATCTGCCAAGAGCAAACCTGTTGGGCCTACGCAGAGCTCTTCTTCCTCCATGGCATCAGCAGGGCACACAAGTGATATTATTTGTCGTCGTTGTAAGGGAAGAGGACATTTGGCGAGAGAATGCAAATCTCAGCGTGTGATGATTATTACTGAGGATGGTGGCTATGAGTCTGCTAGTGACTATGATGAGGAGACTTTGCTCTTATTACACATGAAGAACATGGTGGAGATGATTCTGATCATGAGATGCAGTACATGGCTGCTGAAGATGCTGACTGGTATCAATGTTTAGTTTCTCAATGTGTTTTGAGTGTGCAGGTTACACAAGCTGAGCAAAATCAGAGGCATAATTTGTTCAATACAAAGGGAGTTGTGAAGGAGCATTCTGTTCGCGTCATCATAGATGGAGTGAGCTGCAATAACTTGGCTAGCATGGAGATGGTGGAGAAGCTATCTCTCACCATAAGACCGCATCCACATCCTTACTACATCCAATGGTTCAACAACAGCGGCAAAGTTAAGGTAACACGTACTGTTCGTGTGCATTTTAGCATCTCTACATATGCTGATTATGTTGATTGTGATGTGGTACCTACGCAAGCATGTTCCTTATTACTTGGTAGACCATGGCAATTTGATAAAAATTCTGTACACCATGG
Organism: Triticum dicoccoides; assembly: GCF_002162155.2. NCBI lineage: Eukaryota > Viridiplantae > Streptophyta > Magnoliopsida > Poales > Poaceae > Triticum > Triticum dicoccoides. The sequence continues at coordinate 279,345,003 of NC_041390.1, forward strand.
TAGAAACAATCAGTATACTCTTGTTCATAAGGTTAAAAATATTACTTTGCTTCCTATGACTCCTGATTTCATTTTGAAAGGTGATATTAATAGAGCTAATAAAGCAAAACAGGAGAAAAATAAGAGTGAAAATCGGATTGTGGCAAAAGAATTTGAGCAACAAATGAAGCCTAATAATAAACCATCTAGTGTTGCTTCTGAAATTAAATTGAAAAGTGCATGTTTACTTGCCACCAAATCTGATATTGATGATCTAGATTTTAGCAAATCTGTTTGCTATGCTTTTGTGTGCAAAGAGGCATTATTTTCATTCGAGGACGTGCTTTCCTCTTTGCCTCCTGCTGTCACTAACATTTTGCAAGAGTTCGCTGACGTCTTTCCACAAGATGTGCCACCGTGATTACCACCTATTCGAGGGATTGAGCATCAAGTTGACTTAATTCCCGGTGCATCATTACCTAACCGCGCACCATACCATACCAATCCAGAGTAGACGAAGGAGATTATGCGTCAAGTACAACAGCTGCTCGACAAAGGTTATATACGCGAATCCCTTAGTCCTTGTGATGTTCCTATCATTTTAGTGCCGAAAAAGGATGGTACGTCGCATATGTGCATTGACTATAGAGGCATTAATAATATTATTATTCATTATCGTCATCCTATTCCTAGGCTAGATGATATGCTTGATGAATTGATTGGCTCTACAATATTCTCCAAAGTTGATTTGCATAGTGGATACCATCAAATTCGTATGAAATTGGGAGATGAATGGAAAACAACATTTAAAACTAAGTTTGGATTATATGAGTGGTTATTCATGCATTTTGGGTTAACTAATGCACCTAGTACTTTCATGAAATAAACAAAGAAGTTTCACATGCTTTCATTAGATGATTTTTGGTAGTTCACTTTGATGACATATTGATTTATAGCAAATCTTTGGAGGAACATTTGGAACATTTACGTGCTATTTTTATTGCTCTACGTGATGCACGTTTGTTTGGTAACCTTGGAAAGTGCACCTTTGGCACCGACTGAGTATCTTTTCTTGGCTATGTTGTTACTCCACAGGGAATTGAAGTTGATAAAGCTAAGATTGAAGCTATTGAGAGTTGGCCACAACCCAAAACGGTCACACAAGTGAGGAGTTCCCTTGGCCTCGCTGGTTTCTATAGGCGTTTTGCGATAGATTTCAGCACCATTGCTGCACCTCGCAGCGAGCTTACAAAGAAGGATGTGCCTTTTGTTTGGGGTACCACACAGGAAGAAGCCTTCATGGTACTGAAAGATAAGTTGATACATGCTCCTTCACTCCAACTTCCTGATTTTAATAAGACCTTTGAGCTTGAATGTGATGCTAGTGGAATTGGATTAGGAGGTGTGTTATTACAAGATGGCAAACCTGTTGCATACTTTTCTGAAAAATTGAGTGGGTGATAGAAGCGAAAGTGTCCCGAAGTTTCGATAAGATGGACAACGTTTTCTGTGGGAGTCAACTTTGACGATCCGACTACGAACGTGCGAAGACGTCGCACCTTAGCAATCGCTAAACCAACTTCCGAGGGTTATTGACCACGCCGAAGCATGATCAACCTAACCACGAGGGTCTATTTCCTGCGAGCAAACAAAGAACAAGCAAGAAACCGAGATTGTAATCTGGATATTGCGAATAAAAGAGGAAAGCTTTTTAATGAAGGTGGGGTTCTGTGACGTCTTGGTCTGGTCGTTGGACACAAACGAAGTACGCGAAGTTGCAGCTATGGCGAACTTCTAATCTGAACAAAACCCAAAGACTAAACGACGCCCTAAGGGCTGTATATATGGAGGAGAGAGGCGGAATTTCGTGGACCTTGATGGAGGGGTCCGAAACCAACCCTAACTCTTGTTTCCCCACACATACGGACTCTAAAAACAGCCTATACTTAAGTATTTTGAAATTACATGGGCCTAGCCCAATAATAAGGTGACGCAGCACCTAGAATAGCGTCTTTAGGAAATTTATGAAGTTGCATCTTGTATATTTTGTCCAAGGCTTCATGCACTCATTATGGTGGCTTCAAAGTCCTGGAATCATCAGTTATAACTCCGTTCTTGTTCCCCTTGCGCATGCCATCATCTCCATGCTTGAACTTGCTCGAAGGTTCATCTTTCTTGTCCAAGCTAGGCCCTTCATTAATAAGCAAAACAAATGTATCCAATTTAGGCAGCATCATATTCTCATGAACATTAGAATCGTTACCAAGAAACGAAAGTACCTGATAATTCAATTGGTGTGCGCGAGCTCTAGTAATTGGTGCAGTATGTATAACAGCAGGATCTGTGGGTGTAACAATGGTATTGATGTCCTCATCATCCTCCCCTTCTTGAAATGAAGTCGTCCTCGACGAAAGCTCATCTTCCTCACCCAAATAAGGCTTCAAATCTGCAATGTTAAAAGTGGGACTAACCCCAAAATCTGCAGGCAGCTCAAGTTTATATGCATTATCATTTATTTTCTCTAACACCTTAAAAGGACCATCAGCACGTGGCATTATCTTTGATTTCGCAAATTAGGAAATCTATCCTTACGCAAATGTAACCAAACAAGATCTCGAGGTGCAAACACACCATGTTTTCTACCCTTATCTCCAGCAAGTTTATATTTAGCATTCATACGCTCAATGTTTTCCTTAATTAACTCATTCATTCTTAAAATCAATTCAGCATGTTCTTTAGCATCAAAATTAACCTTCTCGTAAGATGGAAGAGGCAACAAATCAATAGGTGCACAAGGTAGGGAACCATACACAATTTCAAAAGGGCACATCTTAGTAGTAGAATGCAATGAACGATTATAAGCAAATTCAATATGAGGCAAGCATTCTTCCCACATTTTCTTATTATTCTTCAAAATAGCCCTAAGCATGTAGACAATGTTCTATTGACTACTTCAGTTTGTCCATCGGTTTGGGGGTGACAAGTAGTACTGAAAAGCAGTTTAGCCCCCAACTTAGCCCATAAACATCTCCAAAAGTGGCTAAGAAATTTAGTATCATGATCTGAAACAATAGTATTTGGCACACCATGCAAGCGAATAATTTCACGAAAGAACAAATCAGCAACATTAACAGCACCATCGCTTTTATGACATGATATAAAGTGTGCCATTTTCGAGAACCTATCCACGACAACAAATATGCTATCCCTCCCCTTCTTTGTTCGGGGTAAACCTAAAACAAAGTCCATAGATATATGCTCCCAAGGAACACTAGGTATATGCAAAGGCATATATAAACCATGAGGATTGAGTCGTGACTTAGCTTTTTGACATGTAGTGCAGCAAGCAACAAAATGCTCAACATCCCGTCTCATCTTTGGCCAAAAGAAATGTGTAGCACGTATATCATCTGTCTTCTTAACGCCAAAGTGTCCCATTAATCCTCCTCCATGCGCCTCCTGCAACAACAAAATACGAACGGAGCTAGCTGGAATGCATAGCTTGTTAGCACGAAACACAAATTCATCATTAAGAACGAACTTGTTCCAAGTTCTCCCTTCCTTACAATTATGCAATACATCTTTAAATTCAGCATCATGCACATATTGATCTTTGAGGGTCTCCAAACCAAATATTTTAAAGTCAAGTTGTGAAAGCATAGTATAACGACGAGACAAGGCATCAGCAATAACATTTTCTTTACCCTTCTTGTGTTTAATGACATAAGGGAAAGTCTCAATGAATTCAACCCATTTAGCATGTCTACGGTTCAGTTTTGCTTGACATAAGGGAAAGTCTCAATGAATTCAACTCCAACCCATTCTGCAACTTCGCATACTTCGTTTGTGTCCAACGACCAGACCGAGATGTCACAAAACCCCACCTTCATTAATAAAGCTTTCCTCTTTTATTCGCAATATCCAGATTGCAATCTCGGCTTCTTGCTTGTCCTTCGTTTGCTCCAAGGAAATAGACCCTCGTGGTCAGGTTGATCGTGCTCTGGCGTGGTCAATAACCCTCGGAAGTTGGTTTAGCGATTGCTAAGGCGCGACGTATTCACACGTTCGTAGTAGGATCATCAAAGTCGACTCCCACAGAAAACGATATCTTTCTCATCGAAACATCGGGACAACTTTGCCTCTATCAATGACTCCTCTATCGGTTTTCCGTGGGCGTCCAAGGAGAAGCTGGCAAACATTCATTGGAACGACTTCGCACTCCAAGGTGTTTTCGTAGGCGTCAATTTTGAAGGAGACTTGTACTCGGTGCTCGACTTGGATGGTGCCAGAGTCGCTAAGCCATTGCACTTTGTATGGATGTGGATGCTTCGTCTTGGGCAATTGGAGCTTGGAGCAAAGTTCTTCACTTGTGAGATTATGACAACTTCCTCCATCGATGATGACCTTGACGGATTGTCCATTGATGCCGGACTTGGTGTGGAATATGTGGCATCTTTGGTATTCTTCTTGGTGATGTTGGAGAGTCAAGATTTTGGAGACAACAAGTGCGGGACTTGAATCTTCATTGCAAAAGACTTGTTCCTCTTCATTATTCACTTGCCGGTGGATGGCGACTTGCTCGATGGCGTCCATTTCTTCTTCACTCATTGAGTCGCAAGTGTCATCGTCCTTGAGGATCATGGTCCGCTTGTTGGTGCACTCGTAGGACTTGTGGCCTCAGCCTCCGCAAGTGAAACACTTGAAGGAACTCGCCTTGATGGTCTCATCGGTTGGAGTTGATGATGATGAAGCTCTCAGCTTGAAGTTGCTCGTAGTAGGAGGATGACTTGGAGTGGACGAAGCTTTCTTCGAACTCGACTTGTCGATGGTGCTAGTACAAGGCTTGGTAGTCGGTGTTGGAGTCGTTGAAGCTTGGTTGTTGGAGAAGTCGTATGACTTGGATGAGAACTTGGCATACTTGAAATCATCTTGCACTTGGCGTTCCGCTTTGGTAGCTTGGTGCACTAGCTCGATGAGGTTCGAGTATGGTTGGAAGTCGGCGATCTTCTTGATAGGATGGTTGAGTCCATTCAAGAAACGTGCCATTGTTTGCTCTTCATCTTCTGTGATATTGGCTCGTATCATGGCAATCTCCATCTCCTTGTAGTACTATTCAACGCTCTTGGTTTCTTGCTTGAGTAGTTGGAGTTTCTTGAAGAGGTCGCAGTTGTAGTAGGTAGGCACAAAACATGCTCTCATGACATCCTTCATTTGTGCCCAAGTGGTGATGGGTGGTTCACCTCTTGTCTCACGGTGCTCGATGACTTGTTCCCACCAAATGAGGACATAGTCTTGGAACTCAAGGGATGCCATCGTGATCTTCTTATCTTCTTCATAATTGTGCAAACGGAAGATCTTGTTTACTTCCAATGCCCATGAAAGGTACTCTTCGGGGTCATTGCTTCTGTTGAACTTGGGCATGGTGAACTTGAGTTTGACATAGCGTTGCTCTTCATTGTGTTGGGGTCGGGGATGATGACGCCCGTGTTGTAGATGACTGTCAAGCTCGTGTCGCTCTTGGTGAGGAGGGTTGTCAACTTCATGTCGCTTTTGTCGTGGAGGATTTCCACTGTCGTCTTGCTCTTGATGAACTTGATGTTCTTGGCGAGCTTGTGGAGGAGCTTGTCGAGCTCAAGGAGGAGCTTGAGGAACTTGACGATGCACGCGCGCTTGAAATCTCCGTTCTTGAATTTCTTCACGAAATGCTTGTTCTTGTTCTCGAGCTTGTTGGCCTCGGTTGGCTATGGCTCTACTTGAATCTTGGAGGGCTTGTTGTGCCACAAGTGCTTGAGCTTCACGGAGTTGTTCTTCTTGGCGTTGTGCCTCGGCGTGTTCTGCAACTTGGTGTAGACGCTCTCGCTCTTCCTCTTCATGTTGGCATTGTCGTTGCCGTTCTCGTGCTAGCGCAAAGGCTTCTTGAGTTTGACGTTGTCGACGCTGTTGAGAGGCGGTGTCACGTAGAGGATTGAGGCTTGCTTGACGATCGTTGCATGCGACACGGCGTAGAGTGTTCGAAGTCGGTGTACTTGAGCCGGAGAGTGTGAAGTCGGAGTGTCGGCTTGAGCGAGTCCTTCTTGATGAAGACGAAGTGGAAGAAGAGCGGTTGAGCAACAAAGCGCGAATTTCGTCCATCCTTGCGTCATTCTCTTGCTTGTGATCGTCGAGCTTGTGGTCGAAGTAGTCCCTTGTACGTTGCTCGGAGAGTCGCAAGTCGGTGGTGAGGTCGTCGATGTGTTCACTCATAGCTTATTGCTCTTGATGCAAAGCACGTTGTGCACCAAAGAGGTGACTCTTGGTGACAAAGGAGTTCATGTCGTTGTCTTGCTCCATGAAGAGTGGGTTGGTAGAAGTACTTGGCCTATCCATCATTCCAAGACAAATGTGAGTGGTAGAAAGAGAAGAACGAATACCAAATGTACCTTGACCGAAGTTGAAAGTGGATCGAGGATCACTCCAATGTAGGACAAGGAAATAGCACAATTGGTACTAGCTCTTGTCGGTTTCTCACACCTACACAAGTAAAAGCTTTTGGTGGAGCTTGGATAGGATGGTGGCACAAAATTTGATGCAATTGTAAGTGAGCTTCAATAATGTTGGAAAAGATTCGCAAGATGCAATGTAACAAGTAGACCAAGCATATAAGGTACACGAAAACACACACGCAAAAGATAAGTGGGCTCGTGCAAGCAAGGGTGAGCCAAAATGTGGAATCCACAAAAATTCTCTTGTTGCACAACACTAGAGAGACGCTAGCATGATTGCACAATAGGCGGATACAAGAACTTGTGCACAACCTACTAAGCAAAAATGCAACGACTTCTATCCCAAGTATGCTTTATGCGAGGTGTTTCTATGATACGATCCAAGATGGTCGAGTACGACAATCTTAATGTTGTATGATGCTATGGTTCTTGCTTAAAATCTCTTTGCTCATCTTTCCTCTTTGTTTAAAAGCTTGTTTGGCTCTTTGATGTTGGAGCTCTTTTCTTATGCGATGCTTGACGAACCAAGATAGCAATTATGTATGCGATGACAACTTTGTGACACAAGAGATGATACCAATATATGCAACAATGATCTATCTATGCTATGGGAAGTATGATCACTAATGTGCACAAGTCTCGTTGCCGGCAATACTCAATGGCTAGTCTCGATGGGTAAGCAACGCAAAGGAGTAAGGCTATGATGGGTATCAATGTAATGGCAAGAGTGATATGTCCAATACCAAGATGAGGTTACCGGTCTTGCTTCTGGTATGGTGTCAAAATGGTGGAACGAATACCAAGGTGTAGTCGAGGTGGTCATTGTTGATGACGTGTCCATGGCGAAGATGAGCGGCGGTGATGTCGATGTAGAACCGTACCTAGATAGTCGAAACACAAAAGGATACAGAACTGCAACTCAAATTCTCAAAGCTCGAAGGGGCAACACGTGTCGGAGTGCGAAATGCTCCAAAATGGTGCTGGTATGCGGAAGTGGGGATGGTGTATAGTGGTAGGAGTGCGTTTGCGGAAATGTGGGGCGGTGGTGTTGACTACACTGGAGAAAATTCAGTTTCATCAGGGTCGGTCGGACGTCCGGGCTGGGTCGGTCGTCTGGTCGTCGTCGGACGTTCGGGCTGGGTCGGACGTCTGGTGCCTGGGCGATTTTCTGGCACGGGATGAACAGCTAGGGTTCGAGGTGGAGATGGCGAAAATGGTCAAATCTGGACGATTTTGTGGATGGAAAGGGTGGGGAAAGGGGAAAAAAGCTAGATCCACTCAAAACAAAGCAAATCCATGGATCCAAAGCAACAAAATATCAACACACTAACAAATCACAAAAAAAATTGGGCTATTTTTGTGGGGAATTTTCGAATTAGGATGAAAAACAACAAAACAAGGCTAGCAACACGACGGGGAGGCTTCGAAATTGTGATCAACGTGGCTCTGATACCAAGATGATTTAGGGTAGGAACCCTTGGGGCCGATCTTTCACGATAGGAGCGGATCCCGCGAAGAACACGAAGAACGCGAGGAGGGAAACGAGGAAATACACGAGGGAAACACAAGAGAAACACTAAACCAACAAGAACAAGTTACACATGCACTAGATCCTCGAATACATAGGGTTCACACAGTACACAATCAACCAAGGATGATACAAGGGTAACGGTCTTCTCCGTGAGGAGGTCTTGATGTTCTTCCCTAAAGAGGGGTCTTGAATCCAAAGGGATCTTCTCCAAAGAGGCCGTGGTCTCTCACGAGGAGTAGATCCGATGTGGATGAGCGTAGATCTATCTCTCAAAATGAGCTAAACCAACGCTAACCCTAGCTAGAAGGAATAGGTGGAGTACTTATAGTCTTAGTGCAGAAGAGGTGGGCGAAGGGGTACATGGGCTGCGGCCCAACACAAATCAGCACACAGGCGTCAAACGTCCGGGGGTCACCGGTCGTCCGGAGGCTCGCGAGGGTCCGGATGTCTGGTGCCTATCGGACGTCCATAATTTCGGCTCGGGTGTGCTTCGGCCGGACGTCCAGTCGGGGTCGGACGCTCGGGCATCGTCGGTTGACCGAGGGGCTCCGGAAACCCGTAGATTTGGCTCGGGTGCGGGGGCGTCGGTCGTCCGGAGAGGGCCGGACGTCCGGAGCCCGGAGGTCGTCGGACGTCCGGTCCAGGCCGGTCGTCTGGAGCCTGTAGCTACCTCTTCATCACTTCTTCTTCTCTGTCTTCACGTCCATCTTCCTCTTCTTCTTCTCCTTGCTCCTTAGCTTCTCCATGGTACCTGAGCATGCACAAAGTATCCATATGAGGTAGTAGCCATGTCTCATGTGTATTAAAGTGGAAATGTGAGAGGAGAGATGTCACCTCAGTTTCAAGAGCTCTTGCACGTGCTTGTGTCATGGGTCCAAGAGGTGTCGAAGGATATGTATTTGGGTCCATGGGGATGGCCTTGGGATGCTCCGCATCAACATAGTATTGAACGCACTTTATATGAGAGCTTTTATTATATCCCTCTTGGATGCCCATCAAATTAGGACTAAAATCATAGCCAAAGGAAATTACCATGCTGTTTAGAGAGACTCTCAAAATAATATAAGTGAAGCATGAGAGTTCAATAATTTCTATAAAATAAAGCCACCATCATGCTCTCAAAAGATATAAGTGAAACACTAGAGCAAAATTGCCTAGCTCAAAAGATATAAGTGAAGCATAGAGTATTCTAATAAATTCACATTTCATGTGTGTCCCTCTCAAAAGGTGTGTACAACAAGGATGATTGTGGCAAACTAAAAAGCAAAGGGTCGTATCATACAAGACGCTCCAAAACACATATCACGCGGTGAATAAAAATATAACCTCAAGTAAATTTACCTATAGACGAAGACGAAAGAGGGGATGCCATCCGGGGCATCCCCAAGCTTAGATGCTTGGCTGTCCTTGAATATTACCTTGGGGTGCCTTGGGCATCCCCAAGCTTAGGCTCCTGCCACTTCTTATTCCATAGTCCATCAAATCTTTACCAAAAACTTGAAAACTTCACAACACAAAACTCAACAGAAAACTCATGAGATCCGTTAGTGTAAGAAAATAAAGCACCACTTTTTGGTACTGTTGTGAACTTATTACTTATTTATATTGGTGTAATATATACTATATTCCAACTTCTCCGTGGTTCATACCCCCCAATACTACCCATAGATTCATCAAAAATAAGCAAACAACACATAGAAAACAGAATCTCTCAAAAAATAGAACAATCTGTAGCAATCTGAAAACTTCGAATAATTTTGTAACTCCAAAAATTCTGAAAAATTAGGAAAACCTGGGCAATTTATAAATCCATCTTGTGTAAAAAATCAGAATTTTATCACGCTTTGGTGATTTTTAATAATTTTGTGACTGGGCGCTAAAGTTTCTGTTTTTCAGCAAGATCAAATCAACTATCACCGTAAGCCATCCCAAATGTCTTACTTGGCTCAAACAGTAATTAAAACATAAAAACACATCTAACTAGAAGCTAGATGAAAAATGTATTGAGAAACAGAACCTAAAAAGTAAGAATAAAAATAAAATTGGGTTGCCTCCCAACAAGCGCTATTGTTTAACGCCCCTAGCTAGGCATTGAGATTTCAATGATGCTCACACGAAAGATAATAACTGAAACACAAAGAGAGCATCATAAAACATGTGACAAACAAATTTAAGTCTAACATGCTTCCTATGCCTAGGAATTTTATAAGCAAACAAATTAGCAAGACAAGCAAGATCTAGCATATGCAAGGAAGAAGAAAGAAACAATGGCAATCTCAACATAATGAGAGGTAATTTAGTAACATGAAAATTTCTACAACCATATTTTACTCTCTCATAATAATTACATGTAGGATCATAATCAAATTCAACAATATAACTATCACATAAAATTTTCTCTACTTGATCCACATGCATGCAAAGTTGACACTCTTCCAAAATAGTGGGATTATCATCAAATAAAGTCATCACCACTCCGAACCCACTTTAATAAAAAAATTCATAAGACTTATCAATCTCCAAAGTAGTGGGATCTTTTTTCCTAAAGTTGACACTCTTCCAATCCCACTTTCAATATTATAGCAAACATATTCATCATGAGGCTTAAATAAATTTTCAAGATCATAAGAAGCATTATCAACCCAATCATGATCATTGCAATAACTAGCGGACATAGCAAAACTAGCATCCCCAAGCTTAGGGTTTTGCATATTATTAGCACAACTAACATTAGTAGAATTTATAATAACATCATTGCAATCATGCTTTTGATTCAAGGAACTATCAAGTATGGGTGCAAAAGCAATAATCTCATGTTTAACATAAGGAACTATAGCAAATTAATATCCATAAATATTGGCATCATGGCCATAAGAATCGCAAGCATCATGTTCATCAAGGGTTATTTCAATCAAATCATTGGAATCATAATTATCTATAGATTCATGCATATCATTATTTTCTTCCAAAGCAATGGTAATTATCTCAATAAAATCCTTAGGAAAAAGTCTGAAAAAACCTTGAATTTGTTCTCCAAGTCTGAATCAAACCCTGAAGTCAGAATCCCTGAAATTGTCACCATGTCTTGTTTTATCCCGGCCTATCCCGGCCCTTTAGGAGTTCCTTTGCACTGGGATTCAATATGTGGCAGAAAGATGGGGAAATAGCTGGATTGACAGTGGGTCCTATCATTCTCATAAGCCCCAGTATCTTTACGCTCCCTCCCCTGTTTCGGCCCCTCGACGCTTCTCCTTTTATCCCTTCTCCTTCCCTTTCTCGTAGCGGCCATGGCGATTGTTGATGGTTGATCTCAGGGATGGCAAGACGATCAAGCGCCAGAAAAATCTCCGGTAATCCCGTTCCTCTTCTCATCTTTGCATTTTTTTTGTCGTTGATTGTCTCTGGTTAGGGTTTCTGGGCAGGAAAATGAGGTTATTGAGGGCATTTATTTTGTTGGTAAACATTGAATTTACTTTTACATCTTGTTTGGAATAGTTGTACTGGCCATTGATTTCATCCAAAAATGGGTGGCGATGCAGGTTGGGGTTTGTGCTCTTGTCATGGATGCTTGCGACAAACTGAATGTGCGGTTTATTATCGGTGGGCAATTTGTTCGAGTTGGGCCTACTTTAGACTATGTTGGTGGAGATGATGCAATGTCAGAGATTGAAAGGGATAAATTCTCTTTGCCAAAGATTAGAGGATTTCTTGGTGATCACATACCTTTGAAAGAAAGTATGAAGCTTTACTTCCCGATCCCTGGTAAAAAACTAGTGGATGGCCTATTATTTTTGTGTCATGATGCTTGCTGTATGAAGATGTCTGAATACATAACTGATGGAGGAGTGGCTGAGGTCTATGTGGAGTACTTTGGGGAGCAAGATGATCAAAGTGCAAGTGACAGTGGTAGTGATTTTGAAAATGAGATGGGAAATGAGTTAGATGAAGGGAGTGATACAGAACCAGATGCAATCATAACTGCAGAGGAAGATGTTCAGATAATTAGTGGAAATCCACCATCATTGACTGTAACAGAAAATGTGCTTGTACCAAATGATATTGGTGTTATAACCCAAGTTATTAGCAGCCCTACAATGCACAATCTCAGAATGAAACAGATGATTGAAAGTGCACAAGTTGAGATACAGAGTTTACAAATTTAGGCATGAAGTTCTCAGGTTCAGCTACATACCTCTCAGGTCATTAATCCAGGAACACAAAGTGATATAGCAGCAGTTTAACATACATATGAACATGAGACTGATGACAGTAGCTCTGCAATTTCAGACAGTGAGGAAGATGATAGTGATTATGTGGCAGGAAGTATAAGAAGCTTTCCGGCGGAAGGGTTGCCGACTAATAACCCACAAGTATAGGGGATCAATTGTAGCTTTTTCGATAAATAAGAGTGTCAAACCCAACGAGGAGCTAAAGGTAGGATTTATATTCCCTTCAAGTTCTACCGACCAGCGATACAACTCTACGCACACTTAACATTCGCTTTACCTAGAACAGCTATGAAACTATTTTGTAGGTGTAAGGATAAGTTTGCAAGCATAAAACTAGATGTACTTCATGAGAATAAAACTAAGAGTAATTTGCGAGATAGTGAAAGTTAGTTGTTTAGTATAGAGCTTTTGTAACACAAAAGAAGGATTTGTCCCCAGGGAATTGATAACTAGACCAGTAATCATTATTGCAATTTTGTATGAGGGAGAGGCATGAGATAACATACTTTCTACACTTGGATCAAATGCAGTTATGATTGGAACTTTAGCAAGCATCCGCAACTACTAAAGATCATTAAGATAAAACCCAAACATAGCATTAAGTAACAAGTCCTCTTTACTCCCATACGCAACTACCCCCTTACTCGGGTATGTGTTTCGGTAACTCACGCCACCCACTATATGGGAACCATGAACATATTGCGACACCCTAAAGTGGGAATCCCTCACACTTGTGTGACACACAGGGCACCATAGGACTGCACCAAAAAACATACAACTCAAACCAATCAGGGTCATCAATCAACCCATAGGACAAAAAGAATCTACCCAAACATCATATGATAGCAACACACATCCTTCTTTAGTAAAATGTGGCCTGAAGCACCATGTTTAAGTAGAGATTACAGTGGGGAGAAGAGGTATTACACCCTGCATAGAGGGGGAGAGAGTTGGTGATGACGACGACGAAGTTGTTGGTGTAGATCGTTGTCAGGATGATTGCCCCAGCGGCGTTCTCACGCCACATGGAGAGAGGGGGAGAGAGCACCCTCCTTCTTCTTATTCCTTGGTCTCCTCCTATATGGGAGGAGGGTTTCCCCCCTAGTCCATGGCTGCCATGGCGATGGAGGGGCGGGAGCACCTCCGAGATTGGATCTCTCTCTCACTCTCTCTCTCTCCCTCTCTCTCTCTCTGCTTCTCTTCTGTTTTGTGTTCCTGTTTTCTGGCCTCTCACCATTTTTTAAATAGCTGGAGATCCATAACTCCGTTTGGGCTGAAATTTTAACATGATTTTCTTCCGGATATTATCTTGCGCCGAAAGAAAGGCACCAACCGCCTTACAGGGGCTCCACGATCCTGCTAGGCGCGCCCAGGGTAGGGGGGGCCGCCATCTGAGCTTGTGGCCCCCTCGGGCATCTTCTCGCGTTAATTATTTTTTCCCAAAAATCACATATATTCCAAAATAAATCTCCATAAATTTTTATCACGTTTGGACTTTGTTTGATATGGATATTATATGAAACAAAAACATGCAACAAGCAAGAACTGACACTAGGCACTGGATCAATATGTTAGTCCCAAAAGCAACATAAAATGTTGCCAAAAGTACATAAAAGTTGTAGAATATTGGCATGAAACAATAAAAAATTAGAGATAAGAAGAAGACATATCATCATCCCCAAGCTTTAATTCCTGCTCGTCCTCGACTAGGTAAATGATAAAAAAGACATTTTTTGATGTGGAATGCTACCTAGCATAATCTTGGTTATATAGTCTAGTCATGGCATGAATATTAAGACACAAGTGATTCAAAGCAATTTCCTATAATTTGATATGAAGATATCAATACTCAGGCGTACCAACAAACAATCATGCCTTTCGAAATAAAAATGCTAAAGAACGCTATCCCTACAAAATAATATAGCCTTGTCATGCTCCATCTTCTTAACACAAAGTACTTATCATGCTAATGTGCTTTAGCATTTTCAACTTCCATGCAATACATGAGCGCAAGCCATGTATATAGCACTAAGGGTGGAATAGAATGCAGTGGTAGAGATTAATAAGAAGAAGTAAAAAGGAAGAAAGTCTAACATTGACACGGCTAATCAACGAGCTATGGAGATGCCCATCAATTGATGTCAATGCAAAGAGTAGGGATTGCCAGATGCACTAAGAGTTATAAGTGTATGAAAGCTAAAACTAAAAACTAAGTGGATGTGCATCCGACTTGCTTACTCATGAAGACCTCATGCATTTGAGGAAACGCATCATCGGAATGTACAAGCTAAGTTCTATAATGAAAGTTTTCCACTAATTATATGAAAGTGACAACATCGAAGACTCTCTATATGAAAAACATGGTACTAATATGAAGCAAAAATGTAGAAAAGGATAGTAACATTGCCCCTTCTCTCTTTTCACTCATTTTTTCTTTTTCCTTTCTCTTTTGTTTGTTGGGCTCATTTTGGCCTCTTTTTTCTCTTTTTTGTCCGAAATCTCATCCTGACTTGTGGGGGAGTCATAGTCTCCATCATCCGTTCCTCACTGGGACAATGCTCTAATAATGATGATCATCACACTTCTATTTACTTACAACTCAACATTACAACTTGATGAAACTGAAAATATGACCCTATATGAATGCCTCTGGTAGTGTACTAGGATGTGCAATGACGCTAGCGTAACATGTATAATAATGATGAGCGATGGCTGAGGCAAAAATACTGTGTCAGCTATATGATCATTCAAAGTAATGTGAAAATGAATGCTCAAGTCATGTATATGATGATTATGAAGGTTGCATGGCAATATATCTCGGAATGGCTGTGGAAATGCCATGATAGGTAGGTACGGTGGCTATTTTGCGGAAGATATAAGGAGGCTTATGTGTGATAGAGCGTATCATTTCATGGGGTTTGGATGTACAGGTGAAGCTTGCACTAACTCTCGAGGTGAGAAAGGGCAATGCATGGTATTGAAGAGGCCTAATTGCGGAAAGGTGAGAGTGCATATAATCCATGGACTCACATTAGTCATAAAGAACTCACATACTTATTGCGAAAGTTTATCTGCCCTGGAAGCAAAGTATTACTATGCATGCTGCTAGCGAGATAGATTGGTAGGAAAAGACCATCGATCTTCCCCGACCGCCACTCATAAGGAAGACAAGCAATAATAAATCATGATCCAACTTCTTAGCATAATGAGAGACTATACGTGCATGCTTCGGGAATAAAAAAACCTTAACACCAATCTTATTACTAAACCACAATCATTCACTACACTACAAAAAAAGACACATCTGTGACATTTTGGGCCGAAGGAATTTTTTTTCTATCATGCTTATGACACTTCTATGACAATAATTGTGAAAAAACCTGGTATCATGATAGATGTGGTGGGCTCCAACTTCTATAAAAAATCGTGATAGAAAATGGGCATTTCGTCCTGGGCGGGCCGGAGACGTAGCTGCATGACATTCTTTGGGCCGTCCATGAGGGAGAAAACCGTGGTAGAAGCGAGGGCGAGGAAAATATCGGGGGAGTTCCCGGTTACGGTGGGTGGTCGGGGGCCGAGCGATGCACATTTCTCTCATACGTACGTGCATGTGTGCGAGGCGTTGCGCTCTAACTGAACCCAAGCGAGGCGTTGCGCTCTAACTGAACCCGAGCGATTGCACTGCAGGCTAAGTGTTACTGAACCCGAGCGATCGATCGATCCCTTGCTGTTAACTAAACCCGAGTGATTCCTTCGCTACTGCTGCTAACTGAAGCCGATCGATGCTGCCTCTTGATGAACAATGAGCATTGTCGGGGGGTTTGGATGAACAGTTCCTGATGGGGGGTTGGATGAACAGGACCCCGTGGTAGTAGAGGCCGTTGCCGCTGGATGAACAGGACCCCGATCGATCGAACTTGTGGATGAACAGGACCCCATGGAGGGCTGGATGAATAGGAACCCGTGGAGGGCTGGTTGAACAGTAGCCGGTGAAGGGCTGGTTGAACAGTAGCCGGCGGAGGGCTGGATGAACAGTAGCCCGTGGAGGGGTGGTTCAATAGGACCCCGTGGAGAGGGCTGGTTGAATAGTAGCCGGTGGAGGCTAGATGAACAGGAGCCTGTGGATGAACAGTCGCATGTGGAGGCTGGAAGAGGTTGATGGTGGATGAACAGTAGCCCGTGGAGGCTGGAGGAGGTCGATGGTGGAGATGAACATTATCCTGTGGAGTCTTGTTTTGCGGTACACCACACCCCTCCCAATGAACAGGACCCTCATTTCGACCGTAGCACTCCAACACAAGTCCGTTTCCTCCGTTTTGCGGTACGCCACACCCCTCCCGATCAACAGGACCTCGTTTCAACCGTAGGAGGTCCAGACCCCTCCCAATGAACAGGATCCCGTTTCCACCGTGGCCGGTCGAACACAATGCCGTTTCCTACATTCTGCGGTATGCCAGGCCTCATTTCCATCGTCTAGTCCATCCAAGCCGGTTGGCTCCCGATGAACAACACGTGTTGCGTTACCTCCCTATGAACACGACGCATTCTGTTGCCTCCCCATGAACACGACGATGACGCAGTTTCTCCGTTCCGACCCAGCCACAACCATGTACACGAGCCCTGGCCGTATGTATGTGCGAGTAGGCTGTTGGCATCCTGGGAATAGGGATACCCAAACTTGCCTGCTTGTGGCCCAAGGCATGGCTCCACCCGCGGCCTGGTACGACCCATCTTCATGAACCAATGCTCAAGACCCTCGCGAGGGGCCAAGCCTCGCGAGGTAGACGACACAAGAACTCCTCAGGGGCAGCCTCACTAGGCTGTCTCGTGAGGAGCGGAGAGATCAAGGCAAGGGGCACCCCGTGAGGTTCCCGTGACGTGAGCCATGACGACCAAGGCCAGGCAGGCTCCAGCGGGCACAGGGTGCTAGTTTCCTCTTTGGTGCTAAAGAGGCAGGCGCAGGCAAGGAGTCCCGAGGTGTCAGGCAAAGGTTTCCATATCGGTGCAATGAGACCAAGATTAGCAGGACGGCAAGATGGAGGTCACCACGGAGCCCACGACAGCGTCACCCCTAGAGCCTTTGGCAGGCGAAGACCACCTTTTGTCAGGATAACTTGTGCTCGTTGTCCCCCTTTGAATTGGCCATTGTGGGATCCCTTCCTGCCTAATATTTGGGGGAAGGACCTGGGCCTCTATAAATAGCGGAAGCCACCACCGTAGCCAGGGATGGGCTCATCGAGAGAGAGGCTCATCTGGAGACAGATAACTCAGATCATCCCCAGCCACACAAGCTCATCGAGCTCAAGAACACTCCTCCTCAGGAGGCAGTTCTTCCCTTGATGAGGACATCAATACCATTGTTACACCCATAGCCCCTGATGCTATACATACTGGGCCAATTACTAGAGCTCACGCATGCTAATTAAATTATCAGGTACTTTCATTTCTTGGAAATGATTCTAATGTTCGTGAGAATATGATGCTGCCTAAATTGGATACATTTGTTTTGCTTACAAATGAAGGGCCTAGCATGGATAAGAGGGATGAACACTGGAGCAAGAACAAGCATGGATATGATGGCATGCGCAAGGGGATCCAGAACGGAGTTACAACTGATGATTTCAGGACTTTAAAGCCACCATAAGGAGTGCATGAATCCTTGGACGAAATATACAAGATGCCACTTCATAAATTTCGTCCAGAGGCTATTCTAGGTGCTGCGTCATCTTATTATTGGTCCAGGCCCATGTATTTTCGAAATACTTAAGTATAGGCTGTTTTTAGAGTCCGTATGTGTGGGGAAACAAGAGTTAGGGCTGGTTTCGGACCCCTCCTCCAAGGGCCAAAAAATTCCCCCTCTTCCTCCATATATACAGCCCTTAGGGCGTCGTTTAGACTCTGGTTTTGTTTAGACTAAAATTTCCCCATAGCTGCAACTTCGCGTACTTCGTTCGTGTCCAACGACCAGACCAAGACGTCTCAGAACCCCACCTTCATCAATAAAGCTTTCCTCTTATATTCGCAATATCCAGATTGCAATTTCAATTTCTTGCTTGTTCTTTGTTGCTTGCAGGAAATAGATCCTCGTGGTCAGGTTGACCGTGCTCCAGTGTGGTCAATAACCTATCGGAATTGGTTTAGCGATTGGTAAGGCGCGACGTCCTCGCACGTTCGTAGTTGAATCGTCAAAGTCGACTTCCACCAAAACGATAGCCACAATCTCATCGAAAGATCGGGCCCCTCACCTCTATCAAGTGGTATCAGAGCTTCAGGTTGCTCGGTGAGATTTTACAGTTTTTTGTAGTTTAGATCGAGTCTGTTCTTCATACCTACAGTCCACGAAAAATCCACAAAAAATTAGGGTTAGTTCATCACATCCGAACCAATCTGAGTCGTTGCATAATCTTTTTAGGGTTCTGCATTATTGAGTTTGCGGTTGCATCGTCGTGTCTAGTTGCTGGTCTTAGTGTCTAGTCCTTTAGAGTTTCGAGTTCTGTTCACAAGTAGTCACACCGCCGCCGCATCATCATCATCACCGCTGCCATATACCACCATCATCGTCCCGCTGCCATATACCACCATCGTCATCACCGCTGCCATATACCACATATCCACCGCCATCACGCCAATCCGAGTCCACCTGCAACATATATCCGCCACCAGTCCGAGTTCCACCAGATTCATCGCCGCCACCAGTCCGAGTTCCACTAGATTCATCTTCGCCACGAGTCCTAGTCCGAGTCCAGTATTTTGTTACTCTGTTTTGGATTTCCAGATCAAACGATACTCCGAGTCATGATACAGTAGGACTCCCGAACTTTTGTGCTACCCGCAGAAGAAAATAGTTCCAAACTCAAAAAAATTGAAGTCTGGAAAATTCTGGCTAGGCAGTTTTTGGACCATTTGTAGACTTTTTCAAAAAAAATTGTTGCGGAGCAAAAAAGAAAGAGGAAAAAGTGCAAAAAAGTGAAAAAAAAAGAAAAAAAAAATCAAAGCGTGCTCCTCCCTTGTTTATGTGCAGCATCGTGATTTTGTTAGTGTTCTTGGCTCGCGTCTCTAGCACGGTCTAGCCTAGGACCAGCACAATATCGTCGTTGAGCATTTATTTAACTTTGCATATCTGAATTGATTATTGCTGACCCTTTTTGCTACCATATTATAAGCCTTCCTACCTCCACATACATCTACGTCGTGCGTTTGACTCTCCCTGGTAATCGCTCTATCCAAGCTTTGAGAGTTTTGACTACGACGGTTGCTGATCACCGCCTGCTGCTAGGTAAGAACTGGTAAGAATTTGAGATTTGTTTGACAGATTTGTGACACCCACCACCACCTCTTGTTAGTAGTCTGTAGGATCATATTCTTGTGTGTTTCTATTGCTGCTAACCATGGCTGGATCACAAGCCGACGAGACTGACTGGGAGAACATGCCGAATAAGGAGTTGCATGATAAATTTCAGGAAATGATGAGTGGACAGGTGCAAGATGTGCTAAACAGTTTGAAGAGGCCATGGAGAAGATAGATGGCATGGAGAAGACGTTCGAAACAAAGCTTGATAACAAGTTTAATGAATTGCTCGCGCGTCTTCCACCACCACCACCGGCTGCACCTAGCGCACCTCTACAACAACAACGACGACTACCTCCATGTCGCGAAACAGCCCTCCGTCGAGCGAGCCGGCTCCCTCTTGCACCTGGACAAACTGTTGGTGCTGCTGTTGATACTTCTGTGGCTCCTGCTGCTGATGCGGAGGAGGATGATTTTGCGGGAGATTACGAGGATGAGGTTGATCAAAATCAAAACTACGTGCAATCACCAGCACCGCAACCACCAGGTCGTCCACATGCAAATAATGGCAATGGTAGGGCTCCCCCTCAGGTACGAGATCATGACCATCTCCCTAAACTGAAATTGAATATTCCACCATTTGAGGGTAGATATGTTCCTGATATATATCTTACTTGGGAGTTAGAAACTGAACAACGATTTACATGTTTACAATATCCCAAGGAGAGACGTGTTCCTGCTGTTGTTTGTGCTTTCACTAGTTTTGCATGTGTTTGGTGGTCTGAGCATTGTAGATTATATCCTATTCCAGCTACTTGGGCTGCTTTGAAAACTACAATGCATACTTGTTGGGTTCCACCATATTATCAACATGAATTACTTCAAAATTTGCAGCATTTAAGAGAAGGAAAAAATTCTATAGAAGAATATTATCAGGAATTACAAACTGGCATGATTAGATGTCGTGTTGTTGAGAATAATGAAGCTATGCTTGCATGTTTTATGGGTGGATTAAATAGAGAGATTCAGACCATTCTTGAGTATAAGGAGTATACTAATATCACTCGTTTATTCCATCTTGCTTGTAAAGCTGAACGTGAAGTGCAGGATCCACAGGCATTGGCGCGAACTAACTTTTATGTAGGTCGATCTTCATCATGGACACCACGTGCATCCTCTGCTTCCACTACACCAGCATTTCCATCAGGTGCCACCTCTAGCCGTGATAGAACAAAGCAGGCACAACCACCACTATCTGCCAAGAGCACACCTACCGGGCCTGCGCAGAGCTCTTCTTCTTCCATGGCATCAACAAGGCACACAAGTGATATCATTTGTCGTCATTGTAAGGGAAGAGGACATTTTGCGAGAGAATGCAAATCTCAGTGTGTGATGATTGCTACTGAGGATGGTGGGTATGAGTCCGCTAGTGACTATGATGAGAAGACTTTGGCTGTTATTACACGTGAAGAACACGGTGAAGATGATTCTGATCATGAGACGCAATACATGGCTCCTGAAGATGCTGACAGGTATGAATGTTTTAGTTGCTCAATGTGTTTTGAGTGTGCAGGTCACACAAGCTGAGCAAAATCAGAGGCATAATTTGGTCCATACAAAGGGAGTTGTGAAGGAACGTTATGTTCGCGTCATCATAGATGGAGGGAGCTGCAACAACTTGGCTAGCATGGAGATGATGGAGAAGCTATCTCTCACCACAAGACCACATCCACAACCTTACTACATCCAATGGTTCAACAACAGCGACAAGGTTAAGGTACTGGTCGTGTGCATTTTAGTAACTCTACATATGTTGAATATGTTGATTGTGATGTGGTACCTATGCAAGCATGTTCCTTATTACTTGGTAGACCATGGCGATTTGATAAAAAAAATTGTACACCATGGTAGAAACAATCAGTATACTCTTGTTCATAAGGATAAAATTATTACTTTGCTTCCTATGACTCCAGATTCCATTTTGAAAGATAATATTAATAGAGCTAATAAAGCAAAACAGGAGAAAAATAAGAGTGAAAATCAGATTGTGGCAAAAGAATTTGAGCAACAAATGAAGCCTAATAATAAACCATCTAGTGTTGCTTCTGAAATTAAATTGAAAAGTGCATGTTTACTTGCCACCAAATCTAATATTAATGATCTAGATTTTAGCAAATCTGTTTGCTATGCTTTTGTGTGCAAAGAGGCATTATTTTCATTCGAGGACCTGCCTTCCTCTTTGCCTCCTGCTGTCACTAACATTTTGCAGGAGTTCGCTGACGTCTTTCCACAAGACGTGCCACCGGGATTACCACCTATTCGAGGGATTGAGCATCAAATTGACTTAATTCCCATGGCATCATTACCCAACCGTGCGCCATACCGTACCAATCCAGAGGAGACGAGGGAGATTATGCGTCAAGTACATGAGCTGCTCGACAAAGGTTATATATGGGAATCCCTTAGTCGTTGTGCTATTCCTATCATTTTAGTGCCGAAAAAGGATGGTACGTCGCGTATGTGTGTTGATTGTAGAGGCATTAATAATATTACTATTCGTTATCGTCATCCTATTCCTAGGCTAGACGACATGCTTGATGAATTGATTGGCTCTACAATATTCTCCAAAGTTGATTTGCGTAGTGGATACCATCAAATTCGTATGAAATTAGGAGATGAAGGAAAACAACATTTAAAACTAAGTTTGGATTATATGAGTGGTTAGTCATGCCTTTTGGGTTAACTAATGCACCTAGTACTTTCATGAGGTTAATGAACGAAGGTTTATGTGCTTTCATTGGATGATTTGTGGTAGTCTATTTTGATGATATACTGATTTATATTAAATCTTTGGAGGAACATTTGGAACATTTACGTGCTATTTTTATTGCTCTACATGATGCACGTTTGTTTGGTAACCTTGGAAGGTGCACCTTCTGCACAGACCGAGTATCTTTTCTTGGCTATGTTGTTACTCCATAGGGAATTGAGGTTGATAAAGCCAAGATTGAAGCTATTGAGAGTTGGTCGCAACCCAAAACGGTCACACAAGTGAGGAGTTCCCGTGGCCTTGCTGGTTTCTATAGGCATTTTGTGAGAGATTTCAGCACCATTGCTACACCTCTCAACGAGCTTACAAAGAAGGATGTGCCTTTTGTTTGGGGTACCGCACAGGAGGAAGCCTTCACGGCATTCAAAGATAAATTGACACATGCTCCTTTACTCCAATTTCCTGATTTTAGTAAGACTTTTGATCTTGAATGTGATGCTAGTGGAATTGGATTAGGAGGTGTGTTATTACAAGATGGCAAACCTGATGCATATTTTTCTGAAAAATTGAGTGGGCCTAGTCTGAACTATTCTACTTATGATAAAGAATTATATGCTCTTGTTCGGACATTAGAAACATGGCAACATTATTTATGGCCCAAGGAATTTGTTATACATTTTGATCATGAACCTTTGAAACACATTAAAAGTCAAGCAAAACTGAACCGTAGACATGCTAACTGGGTTGAATTCACTGAGTCTTTCCCTTATGTCATTAAACACAAGAAGGGTAAAGAAAATGTTGTTGTTGATGCTTTGTCTCGTTGTTATATTATGCTTTCACAACTTTACTTTAAAATATTTGGTTTGGAGACCATCAAAGATCAATATATGCATGATGCTGAATTTAAAGATGTATTGCATAATTGTAAGGAAGGGAGAACTTGGAACAAGTTCGTTCTTAATGATGGATTTGTGTTTCGTGTTAACAAGCTATGCATTCCAGCTAGCCCCGTTCGTCTTTTGTGGTTGCAGGAGGCACATGGAGGAGGATTAATGGGACACTTTGGCGTCAAGAAGACGGAGGATATACTTGCTACACATTTCTTTTGGCCAAAGATGAGACGGGATGTTGAGCGTTTTGTTGCTCGCTGCACAACATGTCAAAAAGCTAAGTCACGACTCAATCCTCATGGTTTATATATGCCTTTGCCTGTACCTAGTGTTCCTTGGGAGGATATATCTATGGACTTTTTTTAGGTTTACCTCGAACAAAGAAGGGGAGGGATAGCGTATTAGTTGCCGTGGATAGATTCTCGAAAATGGCACACTTTATACCATGTCATAAAAGCGATGATGTTGTTAATGTTGGTGATTTGTTCTTTCATGAAATTATTCGCTTGCATGGTGTGCCAAATACTATTGTTTCAGATCGTGATACTAAATTTCTTAGCCACTTTTGGAGATGTTTATTGGCTAAATTGGGGAATAAACTGCTTTTCAGTACTACTTGTCACCCCAAACTGATGGACAAACTGAAGGAGTCAATAGAACATTGTCTACTATGCTTTGCGCTGTTTTGAAGAATAATAAGAGAATGTGGGAAGAATGCTTGCTTCATATTGAATTTCGTATAATCGTTCATTGCATTCTACTACTAAGATGTGCCCTTTTTAAATTATGTATGGTTTCCTACCTCGTGCACATATTGATTTGTTGCCTCTTCTATCTTCAGAGAAGATTAATTTTGATGCTAAAAACGTGCGGAATTGATATTAAAATTGCATGAGTTAACTAAGGAAAACATTGAGCGTATGAATGCTAAATATAAACTTGCTGGAGATAAGGGTAGAAAACATGTTGTGTTTACACCTGGAGATCTTGTTTGATTACATTTGCGTAAGGATAGATTTCCTAATTTGCACAAATCAAAGCTAATGCCATGTGCTGATGGTCCTTTTAAGGTGTTAGAGAAAATAAATAATAATGCATATAAACTTGAGCTGCCAACAGATTTTGGGGTTAGTCCCACTTTTAACATTGCAGATTTGAAGCCTTATTTGGGTTAGGAAGATGAGCTTTCGTCGAGGACGACTTCATTTCAAGAAGGGGAGAATTGTGAGGACATCAATACCATTTTTACACCCACAGCCCCTGCTGCTATACATATTGTACCAATTGCCAGAGCTAGCGCACGCCAATTAAATTATTAGGTACTTTCGTTTCTTGGTAATGATTCTGATGTTCATGAGAATATGATGCTGCCTAAATTGGATGCATTTGTTTTGCTTACAAATGAAGGGCCTGGCATGGATAAGAGGGATGAACACTAGAGCAAGAACAACCATGGAGATGATGGCATGCGCAAGGGGATCCAGAACGGAGTTACAAGTGATGATTTCAGGACTTTGAAGCCACCATAAGGAGTGCATGAAGCCTTAGACGAAATATACAAGATGCCACTTCATAAATTTTGTCCAGAGGCTATTCTAGGTGCTGCGTCACCTTATTATTGGGCCAGGCCCATGTATTTTCAAAATACTTAAGTATAGGCTATCTTTAGAGTCCGTATGTGTGGGGAAACAAGAGTTAGGGTTGGTTTCGGACCCCTCCTCTAAGGGCCACGAAATTCCCCCTCTTCCTCCATATATATAGCCCTTAGGGCATCGTTTAGACTTTGGGTTTTATTTAGACTAAAAGTTCGCCATAGCTGCAACTTCGCGTACTTCGTTTGTGTCCAACGACCAGACCAAGACGTTACAGAAACACACCTTCATCAATATAGCTTTCCTCTTATATTCGCAATATCCAGATTGCAATTTCAATTTCTTGCTTGTTCTTCATTGCTTGCAAGAAATAGATCCTCGTGGTCAGGTTGATCATGCTCCGGGGTGGTGAATAACCTCTCAGAGTTGGTTTAGCGATTGCTAAGGCATGACGTCCTCGCACGTTCGTAGTCGAATCGTCAAAGTCGACTTCCACCAAAACGATAGCCACCATCTCATCGAAAGATCAGGCCCCTCGCCTCTATCATCCCTCGTACTTGTTCATCCCGAGCTTACAAGGCAATCCACCACACCACACTGGAGTAGGGTAATACACCGCAACGGTGGCCCGGACCAGTATAAACTCTTGTGTCCCTTGTTCCTCGGGTACGGTGAGCTAGGCTTTGAGATCGTTGCGAGAGCGTGAGCTAAGGGGAGAGTTCTTCCTGTGCACCCCCGTGTTCAAACCTCAAGGCTTTGCCGGAACCCGTAATCCGCAATTTGGCGCGCCAGGTAGGGGTACGCGGGAGTTCCATCTCTCCGTCGGCACCGCCTCTCCAACCGGTCCCATGGCCAGTGCCGCTCCTCCGACTGGATCGGTGAGCGACCCCGGCGGTGCCAGGTGGCCGCCCAACTTCAAGCTGGAGATGCCGCCCCACTGCAACGGCGCGGCAGATCCGTCGACCTTCCTACTGGCATACAAGGAGGCCATCTAGGAAGCTGGGGAGACGACAAGGTCATGGCCAACTAGTTCCCCATGGGCCTCGCAGGCGTGCCGCACGCTTGGCTGCTCAACCTGTCGGGATACTCTGTAGCCTCTTGGGAGCAGCTACACGGCCTTTTCACCGCACGCTGCGTGGCACCTGTGCCTGTCGCCATCGCGGCCCTCCTCGGCAGCTCGCAAGCGCCACCCTCGGACCGCCACACCAAGTAGTTCTTCCGCAATGATCGGCGCCGCCTCTGTGCAGCGGGGATCCCCTCCCGGATGGGCGGCACCCAAAGCCGACCTCACCTTCGACTCAGGGGATCACCCCGCTACCACGGCCGGCTTGGGTGCACTCACAATGCTCTGCACGCCCACCATCTGCAACGTCGCCATGACCAGGACCCTCATCAACGGCGGAGCAGGCCTCAAGTGCTCTCCGTGGAAGCTTTCGGCTTGCTCCACATGTCGTACGGCCGGCTCCGCCCCACCAAGCCTTTCTCCGGAGTCGGCAGCGGGTCCACCATCCCCTTGGGGTAGATAAGCCTCCCGGCCACCTTCGGTACCCGAGACAACTACCACACTGAGCTCATCGACTTCGACATCGCCCGCATCAGCCTCTCGTACAACACCATCCTCGGGTACCCAGCTTTGGCTCAGTTCATGGCAGCGACCCACCCGGCCTACAACCTCATGAAGATGCCGGGTAGCAGCGGCGTCCTCACCGTGGCCGGAGACACCAAGGAAGCTCTGGCGGCTGTCAAGCTTGCCTTCAGGGCCGCAACGGCAGTGCGCCCAGCCGGCGAAGCCACCCCAGGGGCTAAGGGAGCCGTGCCGATGAAGAAGAAGCAACTATTCACACAAGACCGGGTCGAAACGAAGCAAGTACCGGTCGAGGAAGGTGGATCCTCGGGGGCCGCCTCCACCATAGGCGCCGGCTTCGACCCGGTTCAAGAGGAGAACTTAGTGGAGTTCTTGCACCCAAACAAGGAGGTACATGCCTGGGAACCCAAACAGTTGGTAGGGGTCCCAAGGGGGGTAATCGAGCATCACTTAAGGGTGTGCCCCAACGTGCGCCCCGTGAATCAGAAGGTGCGGCGGCAGTCCATGGAGAAACAGTCCTTCATCATCCAGGAAAGGCACGGCGGGTGTCATTCGTGAGGTTCGGTACCCGGAGTGGCTGGCGAACCCCGTCATCATGCCAAAGAAAGGCGGGAAGGAATGCATGTGTGTCGACTTCACCAACCTCAACAAGGCCTGTCCCCAAGACCCGTTCACACTTCCGCGAATTGACCAGATCGTCGACTCCACCACCGAGTGCGACCTGCTGTGCTTCCTGGACGCGTTCTCGGGCTACCACCAGATCAACATGGCAGTGGAAGATGTGGAGAAGACCGCCTTCCTGACCCGGTGTACTGCTACACCTGCATGTCGTTCGGGCTGCGGAATGCTGGGGCGACCTTCCAGCGCTGGGTCAGCAACTCGGCAGAAACCCCGAAGCCTACATCGATGATATCGTGGTAAAATCTTGGGAAGTGAGAACCTTGATTCAGGACCTGGAGGAGACTTTCACTAGTCTGTGCCAAGTGGATTAGCGGCTCAATGTAACATCCCAAATTTTCAATTTGGATGTTATACATAGAACATCATATGCATATCATATTTTATTTGCATTTTGGTTGTGATCTAGAAATCAGAAGCAACTCAAGGACCCAAGGAGAGAGTTGGAGGTTTCGTTTATTTTCATATTTGAATTTCTCAAATTTGAAAAGAGGATCATTTTGATTTTAATATTTTTTCTCTCCGACATATTTCCAATATTAAAATAAATGAGTGGAGATAATATGACTTCTCCAAATTAGAAGGGAATATCAGAGGAAAGATTTTAAAATCAAATAAATATATTATTTGGATTTTATTCGAGATTTTATTTGAATTGGAAAAAAATATGCATTTTTCAAAATTGCATTCTTAGGCAAGAAAAATGTTCACCTCGTTCTAAATATTTTATTTAGACGGCGAAAATTGTTTTTGGCATTTTTAGAATTTTCTTATATTTTATTAGGATTTTTGTTTACGGCAGAATAAAAAAACGTTTCGCCCGATTGGGCCAAAGGCCCAGCCGAGCCGGTCCACTGCCGTCCTTCCTGAGCGGGAACCGCCCCATCGCCGCCAGCTGTGTCCAGCTCGGGCACGCCTCCCAAGGCCAGTGCCCCTCGCCCAAGCCACCGTGCCGCCGCCTCGCCCCCTCTGCTCCCCACATCGCCAGCCGCCGCCGCCGCCCGCACTCGTCGTCGCCTACCACGCCGACGTCTGCTGACCCCGACTGACGCCCCGCCCCGCCGTTGCCACGCCAGAGTCGCTGCCCACCGCCATTCGGATCCGCCACCGCCAGTTCTTTTGTCCGGTTTTCTTCGATTTATTTCGGAAAACCCTAGATCTAACTAGTTTTTTTATATAGATTGGTTTCGATTTTTTTTTCTCAGTTTCGCTAATTAGCGGACGTTCGGCCGAATGCCTCTGTTCGCGAAGGCGTTCTCTCGTTTGTCCCTGTTAACGAACGTCCGTTCGTTAGTCTTTTTTATTTTAGTTTCGGCTAGGGACCTATCCGCGATTATTTTTCTCGCAGATTAGCCCCTGATCTTCAAACCCTCGCAGTTTTTCAACCGTTCGTCCAAATCTAGTGAAACCAACGCCAAAATCTTCGTCTCGAACCCTTCTTTCTAGTTAACCAACTTGAACATGGTTTTGACAATTTAAAATTTGGTTGCAAGCAGATTTGAATTCAAACTTGTTTTGATCGTAGTTTGAGTTTCGTAGCTTCGAGCTGAGTGTTTCTTTTTGCAAATCGAAGCTCTTTTCTTGTACTTTCGATTTGGATCTATTCTCTTGATTTTTACCCTTGCATCTATTGCTTGAGTGCTTATGAATGCTATCATTTGTTTGCAATAGAATTCCCAGAGTGCGAAGCGTGCTACTACGAGTCTTTAGGGTTTGCGGGTCGTCAGCAAGGCAAGTAACACTTTAATCATACCCCTTTATTACCCAGTTTTTATCCATTAGTTTAAACCCTCAAACATTGCATGGTTAGGACTTGATAACATGTGGGTATTGGGAAGTAGTAGTTGAGGTAGTACCTGTTGCCCTTTTTCATTCAAACCCTGGGAGTTACTTCTACGTTATGTTTATGTTGCTATGCTATGCTCGTAGATGTGGTTTGGTTTGAGTGATTCATGACAATTGTGAGTATTATTTTGAACTAAGGGTTTATTTAAGGTGGCTACTTTAACACACATCTGTGTGGATTGTTTGTGGGCACCTGGGGCAATCCAGTGCTGTCCAAGGAGATCCCGGGGAATCCGTGTGATCATCCTATGGTCCGCCACCCAGGCTCAAAGGGATTATATTGTTATTCATGCTGTAAACTTCAGTGTGCATCCACAAGCCATTATGCTGGTATAGTTGAGTATGTTGTGTGACCTATTTCAGTGGTAAACTAGCAGATGTAGGGATGTAGGTGGTATGGTTTACCCGTCGAAAGGGCTAAGGCTTCTGAAAGATTGTGTCTCGGTCATCCGTTTCTCAAACATCATGCAGTGCAAGCAATCAACGTAGGAGATCGAGTCATGTGGGGAAAAGTGCGCAAACCTCTGCAGAGTGTACAAACTAATCATGATTAGCCGTGTCCCCGGTTATGGAAATCTTGAGTATCTAGTGCTTGAATTATTATGTTGATCTCGTCACTTTATTTAATTAACTTGTTGGGTTAATGATTACTTTAATTAGGATTGAGATGGGGTTACCATTCTCAATGTTTATCAACTACCATGATAGTTAAAATAAATATAATCCTTTGTTGTAGGAAAAATTGGCTTTTCACAAAAAAACATGAAAATCGTAGAGCCTCCACCAGCCATATATGCATGTAGTTATAGCTGTTTCATGTTCATTGCTCTACAGTGTTATTTTGCCAGCATATTCCATGTGCTGACCCATTTTCGGGCTGCAACGTATTATGTTGCAGTCTTTTCAGACGAAGAGTAAGGTGCGCTAGGTCGTTGTCGTGCACTCAGCTATGCCGTTGGAGTTGATGGACTCGCTTTACCTTCGAAGCCTTCCGCTGTTATCTTATTTAGATGGCCTTAATCCATATTATTGTAATAAGTTCTCTTTTGAGACTATCGATGTATTAAGTGTGTGATTGAAACTCTATTATAAATCCTTCAAGTACTGTGTGTGTTAGCATTACCGATCTAGGGATGACACTTATGCACAGAGATTTGACCGTTTGAGGTCAAATCGCTACAAGATGGTATCAGAGCACACGCTGATTATAGGACACGGCCACTAAGATAAACCATTGGTCACTCCTCTCTACTCATTTCTAACTCCTCTCCATTTTCCACTCTATAGATGGCGGACCCAGGGAACAAGTTTGCTCAACCGGATGAAGACACCCCTTTTGGACAACACTTGAAGGAAGTCACTAGGTAACTGACCATCAGAATGCCAAGCTTCACCGAGACCTACACCGGAACTTTACCAGAAGAGGAGCATTGGATGATTCGAGTTCATGTTCCAGGAAGGACATTCACGCCAATTACTGAGCCCATAGAGTTTTCCTTTGATGCACCAACCTAGAGTCTAGGAAAGAGCATGGCAGCTCACATCTCCATGGGACACATCGGCGAAGTTTATCACAAGGATCTTAAAGACACCATCTACTAGATATGTCGGCGCCGAGATGAGCAATGTGAGATGATTAGCACCAGGAGGGACAAGTCCATTGTAGCCTTTATCCAGGAGTTAAACCAACACATTCGCCGCCAGGAGAACCAAATGTGCGCCAGCATGATAGATCTGAAGAAGGTGATGACTAGGAACATGGAGCTTGAAGAGGAACTCAAGTCTACACACGGCGGATACGAGGAGGAAATCGCAGTGCCAGTAGAAAAGAATGACGACCTGACGAGGAAGCTAGGAGTATTCATGGGAGACCCCACGCCAGGAGGAGATGACGACCATCCCCAAGACTACATCATCATCGATGACACAGATTCTGACCCCCACAGTAGTGATGATGATTACGAAGATGAAGCTGGAGCAGATATCATGGAGTCTTCCACCGATCAAAATTTCTAGATGACCACCATATTATCAGTAGTATTTCCCCATGTATATTGTAGTAGTCCGAGTTTTTGTAACGGTAGCTAGATTGATTTTATGCCCTTGTTTGAATTGAGTGGTGTGATATGAATGTGTTTGTCTCATGTGCATATGGGTAGTGTTTTCTCCTTAGACCTCATTCTATTCTAATCTCTCCCCTCTAAACCCATCATATGCCTCCGAGACGTGACCCCGGATTTGCCTTCCCACCAGAGCTCACTCAGTTAATCCAACAGCAGAATGCCTTGATGCAACTACTAGTCCAGAACCAAGGCAACAACAACAACAACAACCCACCGCCACCACCTCCAGTTTACAACTTAGCCCGTTTTCTGAGGTTGAATCCGCCGGTGTTTTCCAATAGCACCGAGCCGATTGTTGTTGATGACTGGCTACGCAGGATTGGAAGGGAGTTGACCACCGCAGGTTGCACACATACGGAGAAGGTGCGCTTTGCCGCGCATCAATTGGATGGACCAGCAGCATCATGGTGGGAGAATTACACAGCCTGATGAGGACATCAATACCATTGTTACACCCACAACCCCTGCTCCTATACATACTGGACCAATTACTAGAGCTCGTGCACGCCAATTGAATTATCACGTACTTTCGTTTCTTGGTAAGGATTATAATGTTCATGAGAATATGATGCTGCCTAAATTGGATACATTTGTTTTGCTTACAAATGAAGGGCCTAGCTTGGACAGGAAAGATGAACCTTGGAGCAAGTTCAAGCATGGAGATGATGGCATGCGCAATGGGATCAAGAACGGAGTTACAAGTGATGATTTCAGGAAATTGAAGCCACCGTGAGTGCATGAAGCCTTGGACAAAATATACAAGATGCCACTTCATAAATTTTGTCCAGAGGCTATTTTAGGTGCAGCGTCACCTTATTATTGGGCCAGGCCCATGTATTTTCGAAATACTTAAGTATAGGCTGTTTTTAGAGTCCGTATGTGTGGGGAAACAAGAGTTAGGGTTAGTTTCGGACCCCTCCTCCATGGGCCACGAAATCCCCCCCCCCCTCTTCCTCCATATTTACAGCCCTTAGGGCGTCGTTTAGACTTCGGCTTTTGTTTAGATTAAAAGTTTGCCATAGCTGCAACTTCGCGTACTTCGTTTGTGTCCAACGACCAGACCAAGACGTCACGGAACCCCACCTTGATCAATAAAGCTTTCATCTTATATTCGCAATATCCAGATTGCAATCTCAGTTTCTTACTTGTTCTTTGTTTGCTCGCAGGAAACGGCCCTCGTGGTCAGGTTGATTGTGCTCCGGCGTGGTCAATAACCCCTCGGAGTTGGTTTAGCGATTGCTAAGGCGCGACGTCCACGCACGTTCGTAGTCGGATTGTCAAAGTCCATTTCCTCTAAAACGATAGCCACCACTCATCGAAAGATGGGGCACCTTTGCCTCTATCAAGTGGTATCAGATTTGCAGG
This sequence comes from Triticum dicoccoides, assembly GCF_002162155.2. Taxonomy (NCBI): domain Eukaryota; kingdom Viridiplantae; phylum Streptophyta; class Magnoliopsida; order Poales; family Poaceae; genus Triticum; species Triticum dicoccoides. The sequence goes on from NC_041390.1 coordinate 279,377,363, forward strand.
TTGCTCGGTGAGATTTTACAGTTTTTTGTAGTTTAGGTCGAGTCTGTTCTTCATACCTATAGTCCACGAAAAAGCCAAAAAAATAGGGTTAGGTCATCATATCCGAACCAATCTGAGCCTTTGCATAGTCTTTTTAGAGTTTGCTTTGTTGAATTTGCGGTTGCATCATCGTGTCGAGTTGTTGGTCTTAGCGTCTAGTCCCTTAGAGTTTCGAGTTCTGTTCACAGGTTGTCACGCCGCCGCCGCACCATCATCATCATCATTACCATATACCACCACCCCACCATATACATCGCCGCTGCCATATACAACCACCAATCCGAGTCCACATATACCATCACCATATACCACCACCAATCCGAGTCCAGATATACCATCGCCATATACAACCACATGTCCGAGTTCCACCAGATTCATCTCCGCCACCAGTCATAGTCTGGGTCCAGTATTTGTTGCTTTGTTTTCGAGTTCCAGATCACGTGATACTTCGAGTCGTGACCGAGTCGGACTCCCCAACTTCTGTGCTATCCACAGTAGAAAAATAGTTCCAAACTCAAAAAAAAACGAAGTCTGAAAAATTCTGGCTAGGCAGTTTTTAGACCATTTGTAGACTTTTTCGAAAAAAAAATGTCGCGGAGCAGAAAAAAAGTGCGAAAAAGGAATTTTCTCAGAGAGTGCTCCTCCCTTGTTTACGTGTCGCGCCGTGATTTTGTTCGTGTTCTAGGCTCGCGTCTCTAGTAAGATCTAGCCTAGGACCACCATAGTACCGTCGTTGAGCGTTTATTCAACTTTGCATCTCTAAATTGATTATTGCTGACATTTTTGCTACAATATCATAAGCCTTCTCGGCTCCACATACATCTACATCGTGCGTTTGACACCACCTGGCAATCGCTCTATCCAATCTTTGAGAGTTTTGACTACGACGGTTGCCGATCACCACCTGCTGCTGGGTAAGAACTGGTAAGAATTTGAGATTCGCTTGCCGGATTTGTGATACACCACCGCCACCACCACTTCCTAGTAGTCTATAGGATCATATTCTTGTGTGTTTCTATTGCTACTAACCATGGCATGATCACAAGACGATGAGACAGATTGGGAGAACATGACGAACAAAGAGCTACATGATAAATTTCAACAAATGATGAGTGGACAGGTGCAAGATGTACTAAACAGATTTGAAGAGGACATGGAGAAGATAGATGGCATGGACAAGATGTTCGAAACAAAGCTCGATAACAAGTTTAATGAATTTCTCGCGTGTCTTCCACCACCACAACCGGCTGCACCTAACGCACCTCTACAACAACAACAACAACAACAACAACAACAACAACAACAACAACAACAACAACAACGCCTTCCAAATCAAGTGGGATGGGCACTGCGCATTCCCGTTGAGCCTGGTCAAAATTCTGGTGCCGCTATTGATGCTTCTGTAGCTCCTGCTGCTACTGCAGAGGTGGATGACCATTACGAGGACGAGATTGATCAAAATCAGAACTACGTGCAACCAACAGCACCACCGCCACCAGGTCGTCATCATGCATATCATTGCAATGGTAGGGCTGCACAACCACCTCAGGTACGTGATCATGACTATCTCCCTAAACTGAAATTGAACATTCCATCATTTGAGGGTAGATATGTTCCTGATATATATCTTACTTGGGAGTTAGAAACTGAACAACGATTTACATGTTTACAATATCCTGAGGAGAGACGTGTTCCTGCTACTGTTTGTGCTTTCACTAGCTTTGCATGTGGTTGGTGGTCTGAACATTTAGATTATATCCCATTATAGCTACTTGGGCTGCTTTGAAAACTGCTATGTGTACTCTTTGGGTTCCAGCATATTATCAACGTGAATTACTTCAAAATTTGCAGCGTTTAAGACAAGGAAAAAATGTGTAGAAGAATATTATCATGAATTACAAACTGGCGTGATTAGATGTGGTATTGTTGAGGAGAATGAAGCTATGCTTGCACGTTTTATGGTGGATTAAATAGAGATATGCAGACCATTCTAGAGTATAAGGAGTATACTAATATCACTCGTTTATTCCATCTTGCTTGTAAAGCTGAACGTGAAGTGCATGACCGACAGGCATTGGCGCGAACTAACTTTTCTGCAGGTCGATCTTCATCATGGGCACCACGTGCATCCTCTATTTCCACTGCACCAGCACCTCCATCAGGTGCCACCTCCAGCCGTGATACAAGAAAGCAAGCACAACCACCACTATCTGCCAAGAGCACACCTGCTGGGCCTGCACAGAGTTCTTCTTCTTCCATGGCATCAACAGGGCACACAAGTGATATTATTTGTCGTCGTTGTAAGGGAAGAGGACATTTTGCGAGAGAAGCAAATCTCAGCATGTGATGATTGTTACTGAGGATGGTGGGTATGAGTCCACTAGTGACTATGATGAGGAGACTTTGGCTCTTATTACACATGAAGAACACGGTGGAGAGGATTCAGATCATGAGACACAATACATGGCTGCTGAAGATGCTGACAGGTATGAATGTTTACTTGCTCAACATGTTTTGAGTGGGCAGGTTACACAAGCTGAGCAAAATCAGAGGCATAATTTGTTCCATACAAAGGGAGTTGTGAAGGAACGTTCTGTTTGCGTCATCATAAATGGAGGGAGCTACAATAACTTGGCTAGCGTGGAGATGGTGGAGAAGCTATCTCTCACCACAAGACCACATCCACATCCTTACTACATCCAATGGTTCAACAACAACCACAAGGTTAAGGTAACACGTACTGTTCGTGTGCATTTTAGTATCTCTACATATGTTGATTATGTTGATTGTGATGTGGTACCTATGCAAGCATGTTCCTTATTATTTGGTAGACCATGGCAATTTGATAAAAATTCTATACACCATGGTAGAAACAATCAGTATACTCTTGTTCATAAGGATAAAAATATTACTTTTCTTCCTATGGCTCCAGATTCCATTTTGAAAGATGATATTAATAGAGCTAATAAAGCAAAACAGGAGAAAAATAAGAGTGAAAATCTGATTTTTGGTAAAAGAATTTGAGCAACAAATGAAGCCTAATTATAAACCATCTCATGTTGTTTCTGAAATTAAATTGAAAAGTGCATGTTTACTTGCCACCAAATCTGATTTTGATGATCTAGATTTTAGCAAATCTGTTTGCTATGCTATTTTCATTCGAGGACGTGGCTTCCTCTTTGCCTTCTGTTGTCACTAACATTTTGCAGGAGTTTGCTGATGTCTTTCCACAAGACGTGCCACCAGGATTACCACCTATTAGAGGGATTGAGCATCAAATTGACTTAATTCATGGTGCATCATTACCCAATCGTGCACCATACCGTACCAATCCAGAGGAGACGAAGGAGATTATGCGTCATGTACAAGAACTGCTCGACAAAGGTTATATACGCGAATCCCTTAGTCCTTGTGTTGTTCCTATTATTTTAGTGCTGAAAAAGGATGGTAAGTCGCGTATGTGTGTTGATTGTAGAGCCATTAATAATATTACTATTTGTTATCGTCATCCTATTCCAAGGCTAGATGATATGCTTGATGAATTGAGTGGCTCTACAATATTCTCCAAAATTGATTTGCGTAGTGGATACCATCAAATTCGTATGAAATTGGGAGATGAATGGAAAACAACATTTAAAACTAAGTTTGGATTATATGAGTGGTTAGTCATGCCTTTTGGCTGAACTAATGCACCTAGTACTTTCATGAGATTAATGAACGAAGTTTTACGTGCTTCCATTGGACGATTTGTGGTAGATTACTTTGATGACATATTGATTTATAGCAAATCTTTGGAGGAACATTTGGAACATTTATGTGTTGTTTTTATTGCTCTACGTGATGCACGTTTGTTTGGTAACCTTGGAAAGTGCACCTTTTGCACCAACCGAGTATCTTATCTTGGCTATGTTGTTACTCCACAGGGAATTGAAGTTGATAAAGCCAAGATTGAAGCTATTGAGAGTTGGTCGCAGCCCAAAACAGTCACACAAGTGAGGAGTTTCCTTGGCCTTGCTGGATTCTATAGGCGTTTTGTGAGAGATTTCAGCACCCTTGCTGCACCTCTCAACGAGCTTACAAATAAGGATGTGCCTTTCGTTTGGGGTACCGCACAGGAAGAACCCTTCATGGTATTGAAAGATAAGTTGACACATGCTCCTTTACTCCAACTTCCTGATTTTAATAAGACTTTTGAGCTTGAATGTGATGCTAGTGGAATTGGATTAGGAGGTGTGTTATTACAGGATGGCAAACCTATTGCATACTTTTCTAAAACATTGAGTGGGCCTAGTCTGAACTATTCTACTTATGATAAAGAATTATATGCTCTTGTTCGGACCTTAGAAACATGGCAACATTATTTATGGCCCAAGGAATTTGTTATACATTCTGGTCATGAATCTTTGAAACACATGAAAAGTCAAGCAAAATTGAACCGTACACATGCTAAATGGGTTGAATTCATTGAGGCTTTCCCTTATGTCATTAAAGACAAGAAGGGTAAAGAAAATGTTATTGCTGATGCATTGTCTCATCGTTATACTATGCTTTCACAACTTGACTTTAAAATATTTGGTTTGGAGACCATCAAAGATCAATATGTGCATGATGCTGAATTTAAAGATGTATTGCAGAATTGTAAGGAGGGGAGAACTTGGAACAAGTTCGTTCTTAACGATGGATTTGTGTTTCGTGCTAACAAGCTATGCATTCCAGCTAGCTCCGTTCGTATTTTGTTGTTGCAGGAGGCGCATGGAAGAGGATTAATGGGACACTTTGGCATCTAGAAAATGGAGGATATACTTGCTACAAATTTCTTTTGGCCAAAGATGAGACAGGATGTTGAGCATTTTGTTGCTCGCTACACTACATGTCAAAAAGCTAAGTCACGACTCAATCCTCATGGTTTATATATGCCTTTGCCTGTACCTAGTGTTCCTTGGGAGGATATATCTCTGGACTTTTTTTAGGTTTACCTCGAATAAAGAAGGGGAGGGATAGAATATTTGTTGTCGTGGATAGGTTCTCAAAAATGGCACACTTTATACCATGTCATAAAATCGATGATGTTGTTAATGTTGCTGATTTGTTCTTTCATGAAATTATTCGCTTGCATGTTGTGCCAAATACTATTGTTTCAGATCGTGATACTAAATTTCTTAGCCACTTTTGGAGATGTTTGTGGGCTAAGTTGGGGACTAAACTGCTTTTTTGTACTACTTGTCACCCCCAAACTGATGGACAAACTGAAGTAGTCAATAGAACATTGTTTACTATGCTTAGGGCTGTTTTGAAGAATAACAAGAAAATGTGGGAAAAATGCTTGCCTCATATTGAATTTTCTTATAATCGTTCATTACATTCTACTACTAAGATGTGCCCTTTTGAAATTGTGTATGGTTTCCTACCTCGTGCACCTATTGATTTGTTGCCTCTTCCATCTTAGGAGAAGGTTAATTTTGATGCTAAATAACATGCTGAATTGATTTTAAAAATGCATGAGTTAACTAAGGAAAACATTGAGCGTATGAATGCTAAATATAAACTTGCTGGAGATAAGCGTAGAAAACATGTTGTGTTTGCACCTGGAGATCTTGTTTGGTTACATTTGCGTAAGGATAGATTTCCTAATTTGTGCAAATCAAAGCTAATGCCACGTGCTGATGGTCCTTTTAAGGTGTTAGAGAAAACAAATGATGATGCATATAAACTTGAGCTGCCTGCAGATTTTGGTGTTAGTCCCACTTTTAACATTGCAGATTTGAAGCCTTATTTGGGCGACGACGATGAACTTTCGTCAAGGATGACTTCATTTCAAGAAGGGGAGGATGATGAGGACATCAATACCATTGTTACACCCACAACCCATGCTTCTATACATACTGGACCAATTACTATAGCTCGCGGGTACTTTCATGTCTTGGTAACGATTATAATGTTCATGAGAATATGATGCTGCCTAAATTGTATGCATTTGTTTTTCTTACAAATGAAGGGCCTAGCTTGGACAAGAAAGATGAACCTTGGAGCAAGTTCAAGCATGGAGATGATGGCATGCGCAAGGGGGTCAAGAATGGAGTTACAAGTGATGATTTCAGGACTTTGAAGCCACCATAAGGAGTGCATGAAGCCTTGGACGAAATATACAAGATGTGATGTGGAGCATCCCAAGGTCTTCCCCATGGACCTACCATCGTCTCATCAAGTGCCTAGTGGACCCATGACTCGATCACGTGCAAGAGCTCTCGAGACCGAGGTGACATCTCTCCTCTCACATTTCCACTTCGATGACCATGAGACATGGCTACTACCTCAAACGGAGACATTATGTATACTCAGGTATCACGGAGTTAGCCATGGAGACGCCAAGGAGCAAGGAGAATCCGAAGAGGAAGATGGACGTGAAGACGGAGAAGGAAAAGGGCTTAGTCAGCAGAACCCCGGACGTTGTGGACCACCGTCCGGACGATCCGGCCTCCGCCCGGATGATCCGGACCCTGGCCCGGACGATCCGGACCCCGGCCCGGACGATCTGGATAATATACCCAACGACACCCGAAGCGTCAACATGAAGCTGGGTCATCCCGACCCAGGCCCGGATCATCCGGGAACACCCGGACGTCCGGACCAGGTCCCGGACATCCGGCCCTCCCGCACCTGCTCCAACACAGTCGGATCATCCCGACACCGACTCGGACCATCCGGACCCCCAAAGCCCGGATCGTCCGGACCAACTCCCGGATCATCCGGCCACTGCCTGCGTACGTGACTTGGGGAGAGGCCCGTGTACCCGTTTCGTCCCCTCACTTACCCCTTCGCCCCTTGGGCTATAAATAGACCTTCTCCTCCCCATTTTTAGGGTTAGCAAAGGTTTAGCTCATGTTTGTGTGAGATCTTTGCTCATCCACTTGGTTGCCTTCTCCACGGAGATTCGAGCCTCCACCGGAGAAGATCCCCCAAGCGGATTCAAGACCCCTTTTAGGGAAGAACTCAAGACCTCCTCACGGAGAAGACCGGCTACCCTTGTATCATCCCTAGTTGTCCGTGGATCGTGTATCTTTCCTTATGTACTTGAGGGTCTAGACCATGTGTGACTTATTCGTGTCGGTTTAGTGTTTCCTCTTGTGTTACTCATTGTGATTTCTCTCCGTTCTTCCCCGTGTTCTTCGTGATTTTCGCGGGATCCGCTCCTTTCGTGAAAGATCAGGCGATTAGGGCCTCTACCCTACATCATCTTGGTATCATGAGCAAGGTTGGTCACGATTTCGGAGCCTCCCCTCTTCGTTTTCTAGCTTGATTAAGTTGTTTTTTGTCCTAATCCGAAAATACCCACAAAAATAGCCCCAAATTTCTTTTCTTGTGATTTGTGAGTTTTGATGATGTTTTGTTGGTTTTGATCCGTGAGTTTGTTGTGTTGCAAGTGGATCTAGCCTTCCCCCACCATTTCCACCTCAAAATCCCTCCAAAATCTGCGAAATCCTTGAATTTGTGGCCATTTTCGAGTTCATCCCGAGCCATCCCCGAGCGAGATTGACCCGCCCGGATCATCCGGCTCCTGGCCCGGATCATCCGGCTTCCACTGACCAAACTGCATTTCCTGTATTTTTTACCACCGCCTTCTACGCCTCCGCATACCCACTTCGACCAGCACCACCTAACTTCCGCAAACCCCTCCGCAAACCTTTCTTATACCCCAAACCACACCACCACTTGACCGCTACCTACTCTGACACTTTTTGTCGCACTTGGTTTTGAGAATTTGAGTTGTGGCTCACCGTTTCCTTTCGTGTTTTGGCTACCTAGGGACCGTTCGACATCGACATCACCACCGCTCATTTTCGCCAAGGACTACGATGAACGACTACACCCTTGTGGTATCAACTTCCCATTGGTATCATCTTGGTATTGTGATATCATCATACTCTCTTCCATTTGCATTGATAACCCCATAGCCTTACTTTTGCATAGCTTACCCATCGAGACTAGCCTTTCAGTATTGCCGGCAACGTGACTTGTGCACATTAGTGATCATACATCCCATAGCATACATATTATCATCGTGTTGCATATCTTGGAATCATCTCTTGTGTCACAAAGTTGTCATCGCATACACAATTGCTATCTTGGTTCATGAAGCATTGTATGAGAAAAGATCTCAAACATCAAAGAGCCAAACAAGCTTTTAAGCAAAGAGAAAAGATAAGCAAAGAGCTTATAAGCAAGAACCATAGCATCACACAACATTAAGATTGTCATACTCGATCATCTTGGATCATATCTCCGGAATATCATACTTGGGATAGAAGTCGCTGCATTTTTGCTTAGTAGGTTATGCACAAGTTCGTATCCGCCTATTGTGCAATCGTGCTAGCGTCTCTCTAGTGTTGTGCAACAAGAGCATTTTCATGGATCCCACATTTTGGCTCACCCTTGGTTGCATGACCCCATTTATCTTTCCGTGTGGTTGTGTTTCCGCGTACCATATCTTGCTATTGGTCTACTTGTTGCATTTACAAGTCGTGAATCTTCTCCAGCATTATTGAATCTTGCTTACATTCACATCAAAAAATTTGCCACCATCCTAACCAAGCTCCACCATAACCTTTTACTTGTGTAGGTGTGAGAAACAGACAAGAATTCGTACCAATTGTGCTATTCCCTTGTCCTACATTGGAGTGATCATCGATCCACTTTCAACTTCGGTCAAGGTACATTTGGTATTCATTCTTCTCTTTCTACCAGTCACATTTGTCTTGGAATGATGGATAGGCCAAGTACTTCTACCAACCCACTCGTCATGGAGCAAGACGATGAAATGAACTCCTTCGTCACCAAGAGCCACCTCTTTGGTGCACAACGTGCTTTGCGTCAAGAACAACAAGCCATGAGTGACCGCATTGACAACCTCGCCACTGACTTGCGACTCTCTGAGCAACGTACAAGGGACTACTTCGACCACAAGCTCGACGATCACAAGCAAGAGAATGACGCAAGGATGGACAAGATTCGCGCTTTCTTGCTCAACCGCTCTTCTTCCACTTCAAGAAGGAGCCGTTCAAGTCGCCACTCCGACTTTACCCTCTCCGTCTCAAGTACACCATCATCGAACACTCTTCGCCGTGCCGCGCGCAATGAGCATCAAGCAAGCCTCAATCCTCTACGCGACACCGACTCGCAAGAGCACCAACAATGTCAAACCCAAGAAGCCTTTGCGCTAGCACGAGAACAGCAATGACAATGCCAACATGAATAGGAAGAACGCACGCGTCTACACCAAAATGCACAAGATGTCGAGGCACAACGTCAAGAACAACAACTACGTGATGCTCAAGAACTTGAGGCACAACGAGCTCTAGGCGATTCAAGTCGAGCCATAGCCGACCGAGGCCGACAAGCTCGTGAACATGATGAAGCACTTCGCGAAGAAGTCCGCGAGAGGATTTATCAAGCTCGCGTGCACCGTCAAGTTCTTTTCGAGCTCGAGAAGCACCTCGACAAGCTCACCAAGACCATCAAGTTCATCGAGAGCATGAAGACAATGGAAATCCTCCTTGCCAAGAGCAATATGAGGAAGACAATCCTCCTCGCCAAGAGCAACATGAGATTGCCAATCCTCACCGACATGGGCGTCATCATCCCCGACCCCAACTCAATGAAGAGCAACGATACGGCAAGCTAAAGTTCACCATGCCCAAGTTCACCGGTAGCAATGACCCCGAAGAGTACATCTCATGGGCATTGAAGGTTGATAAAATCTTCTACTTGCACAACTACGAAGAAGAGAAGAAGATCGCAATGGCATCCCTTGAATTCCAAGACTACGTCCTCATTTCGTGGGAACAAGTCATTGAGCGCCGAGCGGCAAGAGGTGAACCACCCATCACTACTTGGGCGCAAATGAAGGATGTCATGACAGCACGATTCGTGCCAAACTACTACAACCGCGACCTCTTCAAGAAACTCCAACAACTCAAGCAAGGTACCAAGAGTGTTGAAGAATACTACAAGGAGATGGAGATTGCAATGATAAGAGCCAATGTCACAGAAGATGGGGAGCAAACAATGGCACGCTTCTTGAATGGACTCAATCATCCCATCAAGAAGATCGCCGACTTCCAACCATACTCAAATCTCATCGAGCTAGTGCACCAAGATACCAAAGCGGAACACCAAGTGCAAGATGATTTCAAGTATGCCAAGTTCTCATCCAAGTCCTGAGGCTTCCCCAACAACCAAGCTTCAACGACTCCAACACCTACTACAAAGCCTTCTTGTACCAACATCGACAAGTCGACTTCCAAGAAAGCTTCATCAACTACAAGCCATCCTGCTACGAGCAACTTCAAGCCAAGAGCTTCATCATCATCAACCCCAACCGATGAGACCGTCAAGATGAGTTCTTTCAAGTGTTTCACTTGTAGAGGCCGAGGCCACAAGTCCTATGAGTGCACAAACAAGCGAACCATGGTCTTGAACGACGATGGCACTTATGACTCCATGAGTGAAGGCGAAATGGAAGCCCTTGAGCAAGTCTCCATGTACCGCCAAGTGAACAATGAAGAAGAACAAGTATTTTGCGATGAAGACTCAAGTCCCGCACTTGTTGTCTCCAAAGTCTTGGCCCTCCAACATCACCAAGAAGAAGACCAAAGATGCAACATATTCCACACCAAGGCAAGCATCAATGGACGATCCGTCAAGGTCATCATCGATGGAGGAAGTTGTCATAATCTCGCAAGTGAAGAACTTTTCTCCAAGCTCCAATTGCCCAAGACGAAGCATCCACATCCATACAAAGTGCAATGGCTTAGTGACTCCGGCACCATCAAGGTCGAGCACCGAGTACAAGTCTCCTTCAAAATCGGCGCCTATGAAGACACCTTGGAGTGCAACGTTGTTCCAATGTCTGTTTGTCATCTTCTCCTTGGACGGCCATGGCAATTCGATAGAGGAGTCGTCCACAATGGCCAAACGAACCACTACATCTTCAACATGAAGGGCAAGGAGTATGTACTTCGTCCCATGTCCCAAAGTCAAGTGATCGCCGACAAGCAAGCCACCCATCGTGGAGAGAATAGTGAGAGAGCGAGCCACCAAAAAGAGAGTGAGCGCCACAAGCCCAAATCAAACACCTCCACGATGAGCGAAAAGAAGAACTTAGTCCTATTTGCCACCAAAAGTGAGATAAGAGGAGTGTGTGAGAACCCATCTAGTGTCCTCCACTACGTCCTTGTGTGCAAGGACAATGCACCACAAACTAACACTTCTCACACCCTTCCTCTAGTGTTGTCTTCTCTTTTGCAGGAATTTCATGATGTTTTCCCCGACGAGCTACCTCCGGGACTACCTCCACTCCGAGGCATTGAGCACCGCATCGACCTCATCCCCGGAGCACCGCTTCCGAACAAAGCTCCCTACCGCGCCAACCCCGAAGAAACCAAAGAAATACTGATGCGGAGCATCCTATGGACATCACCATGTCAAGAGTCCGTTTGGCAAGTGACACGTGTGACATTTACTTAACATACATAAAGGTGAATCATCTCCTTTACACGTGCTCACTTGACCCCTTCGAGGATGGTATACTACTTGACACTTCTACCGTGTGCATGCATAGGTATTGTTGGAGCTTCACGGATGTTGAGGAGGAGTGCAAGCGCCAAGGAACAACTACACCATCCGCGAGGGAAGCATGGAAGCAACGACGGAAGAAGACGGCGAACAGCTCCCAGGCCCCAGACATCCGGCCTCGCCAGCCCGAACATCCGGCCATTCCCGAGCCCCCGGACATCCGGCTCCCAGCCTGGAAATCTGGCCCCTCCGAACCCGAGAGCAACAAGTGCCATCACTCCAGCCCGGACATCCGGCCCGACCAGCCGGGACAGCCGGCCTCACATGTCTGCGCACAGTGAAGGGCCGAGGCCCGTGTATCCCTTCTCCCCCCTAGACTATGTATACTTCACCTGGTCCAACTTTCTAGGTGTAACATCCCAAAATTCTAAATTTTGGAATGTTATAATAAATAGATAGACTTGATAGATTGTTTGATTGATTGACTAAAAGTGAGTGAAATTCGAAACTTTCTGAAAGTTAAATGAGAGGGAATAAAAGGACTTTTCCAAACTTCCAAATTTGCTTTCTGATCTCCATGAATTCAAATTCTTTTCAAATGCAAAACCCTTGAGTGAAGATGATATGACTTCTTCCATTTATTTAAATGAAGGTGGTGTTTGAAAAATATTTGAATTTTCTTAGGAAATATTTTCCAATTCTGAAACTTTATGCAACTCAATGATTTTAACGAGAGAAGATAAAATGACTTCTTCAAATTATAGGAAATATGAGTTGGGAGTTTCAAGAATTAAATTCAAAGTTCTTTTGAATTTATTTTCACTTTGGAGTTATTTGAGTTTTATTCAAATTATTTTTCTCCAAAAATAAAATATATGGAAATTAGGGTAACATGATTCCCTACAATAGAAAATTGGAGAAAAATTAATTTGGAATCATTTTGGTATTTTTAAAAGGATTTTTGTTGCATTTTAATAGACCAGTAGCACTCTTGGATTTATCTGAATTTGTGTGGATTTTATTTGAAATTATAAAAATGTTCATGTCGTAGAAAATCTTTTTCTGAAAATTTTGATATATTGTATGCCTATATAATATTTTATTTTATTTTGTTTTTCTTTCTTTCTTTGTCTGTGTTAAAAAAAACTCTTCGAACAGTGCCAGACCGAAGCCCAGCACTGCTCTCTCTCTCTCTCCCCAGCCAACCAGGCCAAGCCCAGCCCAGCAGCGGCCCAGTGCGCCCGCACCCGTCCCAGAGCTCCCGCCGGACTCCCGCACCTACACGGCATCGCCGCCGCCGTACGCCGCCTGGACTTCCCGCCGCCGCCTTTGCCTGGCCCCTCCTCCACGCCAGCTCGCCCCCTCCCTCCATAAGAACCCGAGGCCCCGGCCCCGTTCCTCTCCTCCTCGCACTTCGTGCCGCTGCCGCACTTCTCGCCACGCTCGCGGAAGCCGCCGCTCCGGTGAGATCGAGCCACCACTGCCCGCTCCACTCCGTCGCCCCCGACCGCTACCGCCACCATCGTTGTCACCGTCGCGCCGCGCCGAGCGCCTTGACGCCCTCGCCGCAGCCGGAGACCCAACGGAGCCGCCACCCCATCGATGTCCGAGCCGCCGCCGCCGTCTTCCCCGTCGCCGGCGACCTCCACGCCGCGGTAACCGCCGCCTCTCTCCCTTGTCCGTTAGATCGTACATCTAGGGCTAGGATTAGTTCACGTTTTTTTACTTTTCGAACCGTTTTCTATTTTCTAGTGAACATTCGTCAGCTAGTTCTCCTGAGCGAACGGTTTCATCACCTAGGTTCTGTTAGCGAGCGTTCGCTCAATAGTTTTTTTTTTCGGCCAGGGACTTATATGTGAGGAGTTTTCTTTACAGTTTAGTCCCTAAACTTCAAACACTCGTAACTTTTTACTCGTTAGTCCAAATCCAACGAAACCAACGCCCACTTCTTCGTTACGATCTCTTCTATCCAGTAATCCAACTTAAACATGTTTTTGAAAAGTTTAAAATTTGAATTAGATCAGATTTGAATTCAAACTTCATTTGATCATAACTTGAGTTTCGTAGCTCCGTTTGAGTTGATTCTTTTTGCAAATCGAAGCTCTTGACCTAAACATTCTAATAAGGCCAAATTCACATAATTTTGGTACGTTAGAAATAGTTTTATGTTGCAAGAGCTATTTGCTTGGTTTTGTTGTTTTCCGAATTGTTTTCTTCGTTCCTCCCGATCTTTTGAGTGATTGCTTATGTGTGGTTACTATTGCTTGCTTACGATAGATTGACCGGAGTGTGACGAGTAGAGCTATCAAGATTTTTGAGTGCGAATCATCTTCATCAACATTGCAGGCAAGTTCACACTTTGATCATACCTTTTCTACAACCCATGTTTTATTGCATTAGATCAATCCTCTCACATTGCATGATTAGGATCTAATTAAATTGTGGGATGGGAAGTAGATGAGGTAGTACCTATCACCTGTATTATTATTATGAAACCTTTGGGAGTTACTTCTATGTTTGCTTATTATGCCATGCTATGCTAGTAGACGTGGATTGGATGAGTGATATCCATGACAGATGTGAGTTGATAATTTTAATGGTTTATCTAAGGTGGCAACTTAAACACACATCTGGGTGGATTGAGGCACCTGATGTCTATCAGGACTTGCCTGTTTTTTCCGGACCGCCACCCAGGCTCAAAGGGATCATAAGATCTTTCATGCTAGAAACTTCCGTGTGCAGCCACATGCTACTATGGGCTCTGGCATAGTTGACTAAGTTGTGCGAACTCTTACGGGGTGGACTAGCAGATGTAGGGGTTGTAGGTGGTACGGTCTACCCCACATGTAAGGTGCTAGCGCTTCTAAAAGACTATGTCTCGGTCATCCGTTTGTCAAACACCATGTAGTGCGAGAAAACAAATGGAGGCGATCGAGTCATGTGGGGAAAAGTGCGCAAACCTCTGCAGAGTGTACAAACTAATCATGATTAGCCGTGTTCCCGGTTATGGACAACTTGAGTATCTAGTACTTGAATATCATGTGAATCTCATCACATTACTTTAAATGAATATTGTTGGGTTTAATGATGTTATTTAATTGGGATTGAGAATGCTATCAACCATTCTCAATGTTCAACAACCACCATGATAGTTAAATAAATTTATTCCTTTGTGGTAGGGAAAAATTGGCTTTACGCAAAAACCTTATAACCATAGAGCTTTTCCACCAGCCAAATATGCATGTAGTGATAGCCATTTTTCATCATTCTCTATGGTGTGAATTTGCCAGTACATTCAATGTACTGACCCGTTTCGGGCTGCAACGTCTCATGTTGCAGGTTTCTTACGACGAGTAAGTGATACGTTAGGGTTACGATTTCTACACTCAACTTTGCCGTTGGTGTTGATGGGAATCCACAACCTTGTTGCTTCCGCTATATGGATTGAGGTAATAGTATTTATGTTACTTTATACATGTGATTTACCTCTGTTATAAATCCTTCGAGTACTGTGTGTGTCAGCATACCGATCCAGGGATGACACTTAAGCATAGAGACTTGATCCATTCGGGTCGGGTCGCTACAAGATGGTATCAGAGCACATGTTGACTGTAGGACGTGACCCTAGAAACTGGCAAGCCCATAGCAAAGATTTTTCTCTGCAACTTTCCCTTTCAAAAAGATCTTTTACCTCTCTTCTCTTCTGAGCTTATTCAAAAATTCCCTTTTAGTGAGACCATATCCCTTTCCCCTTTTTGACCACACGGAGATTCGACTGATGAGACCACTCCAAGAAGTACAAGATATCGGACAACTAAGGCCACTTCGGAATGAAGAGTATTTTCTGTGCATCTGAATAATGGAAACTAAAACGGTTGAAGACCGAAGACAAGTAGAATTTGAAGGCTCTGAAGAATTCCCAGATTTATATGACCTAGGAAGGCTACCCTTATGGAACTTGGCAGACTATGGAAGTTGTCAATACCCGAGATCAAGGTGTATCGGAGAAAGACTGAAACAAGGAGCATGAGAACTCAAAGTTTTGTCAAAGAAAACCCTAAGGCAGGAGATATCAACTGTGGAGAGATAGCTCATGGAAATGACAAGAGCAGAAACACGGTTATCCGTGATGTCATCCCCGCTAATGCTATTGTCACCGTGCTGAGTTAAGGATGCATGTCATCAGAATGGAGTTGGTGGAAGAAGGCTGATGGAGCACCTATCATAAGATGAAGTTTTAGCCCTAGCCAGTGTATCACCAGGATCTGGAGTAGTACATCAAGAAGTTTTAGGTGGATCTCCATGAAGCCATATTTGACAAGGAAGCATTTTGTGAAGAACTCAGGATCCAAAAGTTGAAAGTAGCCAAGCTAGAGAAGTAAAACCTTGAGATACAGGAGATTCGTCAGGAACTGAAGGACAGTAGGACCATGGTTCATGTGAAGGATGTTGAAACCAGAAGTTTGAAATGCAACTCCGGAATATTAAAGGATGTCACGAGAGATTTCACGTCAACAGAGATTGATCTGGCAAAAGAACTTGAGAAAGACAAGCATGATCGGAAGAAACCATTGGAGGCATGAACAAGGCTTGAAGAGTTTGGAGACGTTGAAGATTTATTGACCTTTAGAAGACCAAACCCCTGTTATATACCTACGTTAGATGCGATGTTTGTGAGCTGTCATTTGTTTGATGTTTTTCCCGACAGCCACAAATAAAATCTATCCTTTCAAAAGTTTTGTTTGTATTGTGTGTATCCCTCTCTATCCCTCTTATCTCACCCCAAAACCCTTGGACCCAATAGAGGATGAATGAAGATGAGCTTGTATTTTCTGGACCGATAAGTCAATTGGAGACAGACCGATGGATATAGAACATGGAGGATCGCATGGAGAATAACCCTATATTTGGAAATGATATGGCCCAGCATGCTCTTCAATGCTTTGAAAGAGGTGCTGCTACTTGGTGGAGGATGTACCAAACCATCAATGGATGGCAAGGAGTAACCACCTGGAAAGAATTTAAGTTGACTTTGCCAAAGTCTCGGCTTGTGTCCCAGAAGTTGAAACCTTATGGAAAGGATATAAAGAAACCTTGTGCATGCAAGCTTTGTGGAGAAATAGGACACACCCATAAAGAACACAAGGATGAATGCCCTAATTGTGAAGGAAGTCACCCAGTTGAAGAATGCCCAACTAGGCAGATCACTTGTTTCTTGTGTGAAGGGACTACCCACTATCCTGCTCAGTGTCACATTTACCCCATGTTACAAAGAACCATCCAGCAGAAGAAAGAAGCAACGAAAGGAGCCCTTATGGAAAGTTTAGAAGAACCTGTGATGAAGGAAGATGTGGAGGACACACCCAAAGAAGAGCCAATTAAACCCTGCACCAAGTCATGCTATTCATGTGGAGAAGAAGGACACATCTCCCAAAATTGTTTGAATGGGGATTTAGTAGAATTCCCGACAGAGGAAGTAGAGTATGACCCATTGAACACAGAAGCTCTGATGGGAATGGAAAAGTCCAGAAAGATAAGTAGATTGGATTCCAGGAAGGATCTGAGTCATGTCACCTGTTATAAGTGCAAGGAGTCAGGGCACTACCTCAACAGTTGCCCCAAAAGGAAATCTCGATACTTGTCAGAAGTAATATATTTCAGTTGTAATGGAGCAGGGCACTTTGCCAGAGAATGCCCCAAGGAGAAGGAAACTTGTGCTAGATAGTTGAGTTTGCAACAAAAGAAATGGAGTAGTAGAAGTGAGAACATTTTTCTTTTATATTGAGGTGTTGAGTTGAGACATGTAATGGAGAAGCGAGAGATTGTAAACATTTGAGAATGAATAAAGTAGCATCGTTGGTACTGATATGGATATTTTGAGTTGATACTCTATGAAGGAGAATTTTGGCCATTCTGAGGATAAGAGAAATATGGTCTATGGAAGATTTGTGCATTTTAAGGGTGGTAGTACCCTGTAATGGATTTCGGACAAAAAATGAATACGAGTTTTGTCTCGATATGTGTGATGCCCCAAGAGTATGTGGGATGAAGTTGGAGACCGACAGTTGTTTGGACCAAAGGTGATCAAAGGAGTCGGAAGAGAATGTTAAGTTGATTCGAGATAGACTGAAAGTAGCTCAGTCCAGGTAGAAGAGTTATGCAGACTTAAAAACTCAAGGAGGTAGTCTATGAAATTGGAGACAGAGCATGTCTTCGTGTGTCCCCTCTGCGAGGATAAATGAATTGGAGTTAAGGGAAAGTTAGCCCCGAGAATTGTAGGACCATACCGAGTTATGGAGCGTATGAGAGAAGTGGCCTACAAGTTTGAGTTACCCAAAGGACTGTCAGGAGTTCAAGATGTGTTTCACGTTTCCCAGTTGAAGAAGTGCCATGCAGAGATAGCCAATATTCCCCTGTAAGGATGCTTGACCGCGGAAAGAATAATGATGTTCCACAAAGTGGAATATGGATTTCATAAGTATAAGTTTTTATTTTGGTATGAAGGATATCCCACGAGGATGAAGGTATGAATTACTATTGGATATAAAGGAGGTAGGATGTTGGAAATATGGATCAATGGAAATTCCATGATGAGTCTGAGTAATCATGTCCTAGTTTGGTGCCAATAGAAGGAAGAAGACAATACAATTGGATGGATTCTAAGAAGCTGGAAGTTGGAAGTTGGAATAGCAATAAGTTGCCCGATGATAGGTTCAAGGACTACAAGTGATGAGGTGTGCCATAACCCACAGGCCCCAGGACCTGCCAAGAAGCAAGCACACTCTTGCTGAAGGAAAAACCCTGGAGGAAGTTACGATTTTATCGATAGACGATCTTATAGGAGTTTACGCAAAACCTGAGAGTTGTGAAGGAACGATAGATGTTTGTCTGGCTTGCAGAATATATGGATATATCCGAACTTCGTTCGTCGACAAGAGAAATTCTGCAATGCTTGTGAGGATGACCGAGTGTTAGAATGCGGGATTCGCTAAACTGTATACAAGGTAATGATTTGGGTGCGGGATGGATTGATCACCATACCGACTTACTCTTATTATTCACCTTGCTATATGGGATGGTAAATCTGAGTGACTTGCCTATAGTAGAGAGACGACGATATTAAACCTTGTTAAACCTTAGAATGGTATAAGAATTTTTCCCTTGTACATGGCTGCTTTTTGCCAACCGTAGGTTATACGATGAGGATCAACCCAGAGCCATTTCCTGCAGGAGAAACCATAAATTGTTGACCACCATGAGATGTCGATAGTTGTTTAGTTTTGGCGCCCGACCCGTCAGCTAAGAAGACCGAATCTCGGAATAACCTTACTAAGAGGAAAGGACAGAAGAATTGAGGAAAAGGGTTATGCCACTACCGGAAGAGCCAGAGAAGGAATTTTCCGAGGATTTGAGAAGACCGACACTGTCAAGAATATGGATGAAGTATATGAGTTTTGATGGAACCGTAACCATGCTTCTAAGGGTGGTAGCACCCCAGACCCACTGTGATAATCGATGGATTTTGAGGAGACCCCCAAACCCTAACATTTTCTTGCTAGCCTCTCCGAATCTCGAGGACGAGATTCATTTTAAGGGTGGTAGGTTTGTAACATCCCAAAATTCTAAATTTTGGAATGTTATAATAAATAGATAGACTTGATGGATTGTTTGATTGATTGACTGAAAGTGAGTGAAATTCGAAACTTTCTGAAAGTTAAATGAGAGGGAATAAAAGGACTTTCCCAAACTTTCAAATTTGCTTTTTGATCTCCATGAATTCAAATTCTTTTCAAATGCAAAACCCTTGAGTGAAGATGATATGACTTCTTCCATTTATTTAAATGAAAGGGGTGTTTGAAAAATATTTGAATTTCGTTGGGAAATATTTTCCAATTCTGAAACTTTATGCAACTCAATGATTTTCACGAGAGAAGATAAAATGACTTCTTCAAATTATAGGAAATATGAGTTGGGAGTTTCATTAAATTCAAAGTTCTTTTGAATTTATTTTCACTTTGGAGTTATTTGAGTTTTATTCATATTATTTTTCTCCAAATATAAAATATATGGAAATTAGGGTAACATGATTCCCTACAATAGAAAATTGGAGAAAAAAAATAATTTGGAATCATTTTGGTATTTTTAAAAGGATTTTTGTTGCATTTTAATAGACCAGTAGCACTCTTGGATTTATCTGAATTTGTGTGGATTTTATTTGAAATTATAAAATTGTTCATGTCGTAGAAAATCTTTTTCTGAAAATTTTGATATATTATAGGCCTATATAATATTTTATTTTATTTTGTTTTTCTTTCTTTCTTTGGCTGTGTTAAAAAAACTCTTCAAACAGTGCTAGGCCGAAGTCCAGCACTGCTCTCTCTCTCCCCAGCCAACCAGGCCAAGCCCAGCCCAGCAGCGGCCCAGTGCGCCCGCACCCGTCCCCGAGCTCCCGCCGGACTCCCGCACCTACACGGTGTCGCTGCCGCCGTACGCCGCCTCGACTTCTCGCCGCCGCCTTTGCCTGGCCCCTCCTCCACGCCAGCTCGCCCCCTCCCTCCATAAGAACCCGAGGCCCGGGCCTCGTTCCTCTCCTCCTCGCACTTCGCGCTTCCGCCGCACTTCTCGCCACGCTCGCGGAAGCCGCCGCTCCGGCGAGATCGAGCCACCGCTGCCCTCTCCACTCCGTCGCCCCCGACCGCTACCGCCACCACCGTTGTCACCGTCGCGCCGCGCCGAGCGCCTTGACGCCCTCGCCGCAGCCGGAGACCCACCGGAGCCGCCACCCCGTCGATGTCCGAGCCGCTGCCGCCGTCTTCCCTGTCGCCGGCGACCTCCACGCCGCGGTAACCGCCGCCTCTCTCCCTTGTCCGTTAGATCGTAGATCTAGGGCTAGGATTAGTTCACGTTTTTTCCTTTTCGAACCGTTTTCTGTTTTCCAGTGAACATTCGTCCGCTAGTTCTCCGGAGCGAACGGTTTCATCACCTAGGTTCTGTTAGCGAGCATTCACTCAATAGTTTTTTTTCGGCCAGGGACTTATATGTGAGGAGTTTTCTTTACAGTTTAGTCCTTGAACTTCAAACACTCGTAACTTTTTACTCGTTAGTCCAAATCCAACGAAACCAACGCCCACTTCTTCGTTACGATCTCTTATATCCAGTAATCCAACTTAAACATGTTTTTGAAAAGTTTAAAATTTGAATTAGATCAGATTTGAATTCAAACTTCATTTGATCATAACTTGAGTTTCGTAGCTCCGTTTGAGTTGATTCTTTTTGCAAATCGAAGCTCTTGACCTAAACATTCTAATAAGGCCAAATTCACATAATTTTGGTACTGTTAGAAATAGTTTTATGTTGCAAGAGCTATTTGCTTGGTTTTGTTGTTTTCCGAATTGTTTTCTTCGTTCCTCCCGATCTTTTGAGTGATTGCTTATGTGTGGTTACTATTGCTTGCTTACGATAGATTGACCGGAGTGTGACGAGTAGAGCTATCAAGATTTTTGAGTGCGAATCATCTTCATCAACATTGCAGGCAAGTTCACACTTTGATCATACCTTTTCTACAACCCATGTTTTATTGCATTAGATCAATCCTCTCACATTGCATGATTAGGATCTAATTAAATTGTGGGATGGGAAGTAGATGAGGTAGTACCTATCACCTGTATTATTATTATGAAACCTTTGGGAGTTACTTCTACGTTTGCTTATTATGCCATGCTATGCTAGTAGACGTGGATTGGATGAGTGATATCCATGACAGATGTGAGTTGATAATTTTAATGGTTTATCTAAGGTGGCAACTTAAACACACATCTGGGTGGATTGAGGCACCTGATGTCTATCAGGACTTGCCTGTTTTTTTTCGGACCGCCACCCAGGCTCAAAGGGATCATAAGATCTTTCATGCTAGAAACTTCCGTGTGCAGCCACATGCTACTATGGGCTCTGGCATAGTTGACTAAGTTGTGTGAACTCTTACGGGTGGACTAGCAGATGTAGGGGTTGTAGGTGGTATGGTCTACCCCACATGTAAGGTGCTAGCGCTTCTGGAAGACTATGTCTCGGTCATCCGTTTCTCAAACACCATGTAGTGCGAGAAAACAAACGGAGGCGATCGAGTCATGTGGGGAAAAGTGCGCAAACCTCTGCAGAGTGTACAGACTAATCATGATTAGCCGTGTCCCCGGTTATGGACAACTTGAGTATCTAGTACTTGAATATCATGTGAATCTCATCACGTTACTTTAAATGAATATTGTTGGGTTTAATGATGTTATTTAATTGGGATTGAGAATGCTATCAACCATTCTCAATGTTCAACAACCACCATGATAGTTAAATAAATTTATTCCTTTGTGGTAGGGAAAAATTGGCTTTACGCAAAAACCTTATAACCATAGAGCTTTTCCACCAGCCAAATATGCATGTAGTGATAGCCATTGTTCATCATTCTCTATGGTGTGAATTTGCCAGTACATTCAATGTACTGACCAGTTTCGGGCCGCAACGTCTCATGTTGCAGGTTTCTTACGACGAGTAAGTGATACGTTAGGGTTACGGTTTCTACACTCAACTTTGCCGTTGGTGTTGATGGGAATCCACAACCTTGTTGCTTCCGCTATATGGATTGAGGTAATAGTATTTACGTTACTTTATACATGTGATTTACCTCTGTTATAAATCCTTCGAGTACTGTGTGTGTCAGCATACCGATCCAGGGATGACACTTAAGCACAGAGACTTGATCCATTCGGGTCGGGTCGCTACACTAGGGTTAGCGTTGTGATAGCTCATTTGAGAGATAGAGCTTCGCTCATCCATATTGAATCTACTCCACGAGAGAGACCGCGACCCCTCTACGGAGAAGATCCACCTGTTGGGGAATGTTGCAGAAAACAAAAAATTTCCTACGGTTTCACCAAGATCCATCTATGAGTTCATCTAGCAACGAGTGGTCGGATCAACGAGTGGTCGGATGCATCTACATACCTTTGTAGATCGCGAGCGGAAGCGTTCAAAGAACGAGGATGAGGTAGTCGAACACGACGTGATCCAAATCACCGGAGATCCTAGCACCGAACGGACGGCACCTCCGCGTTCAACACACATACGGTCAGTGTAACGTCTCCTTCTTCTTGATCCAGCAAGAGGGAAAGAGAGGTTGAGGAAGATGGCTCCACCAGCAGCACGACAGCGTGGTGGTGATGGAGCTGCAGTACTCCGTCAAGGCTTCGCCAAGCACTATGGAGGAGGAGGAGGTGTTGGAGACGGAGAAGGAGGCAACCAAAGGCGTGGATGAAAAGCCCTCCTTCCCCCACTATATATAGGAGGGCCAAGGGGGGCGGCCCTAGGAGATCCAATCTCCTAGGGGGCGGCGGCCAAGGGAGGTTTCCCTCCCCCCAAGGCACCTAGGAGGTGCCTTCCACTAGTGGGACTCTTCCCTTTTGTGAACCCTAGGCGCATGGGCCTCTTGGGGCTGGTGCCCTTGGCCCATGTAGGCCAAGGCGCACCCCCTACAGCCCATGTGCCCCCCCGGGGCAGGTGGACCCACCCGGTGGACCCCCGGGACCCTTCCGGTGGTCCCGGTACAATACCGATAACCCCGAAACTTGTCCCGATGGCCGAAATAGCACTTCCTATATATAATTCTTTACCTCCGGACCATTCCGGAACTCCTCGTGACGTCCGGGATCTCATCCGGGACTCCGAACAACATTCGGGTTACTGCATATACATATCCCTACAACCCTAGCGTCACCGAACCTTAAGTGTGTAGACCCTACGGGTTTGGGAGACATGCAGACATGACCGAGACGACTCTCTGGTCAATAACCAACAGCGGGATCTGGATACCCATGTTGGCTCCCACATGCTCCTCGATGATCTCATCGGATAAACCACGGTGTCGAGGATTCAAGCAACCCCGTATACAATTCCCTTTGTCAATCGGTATGTTACTTGCCCGAGATTCGATCGTCGGTATCCCAATACCTCGTTCAATCTCGTTACCGGCAAGTCACTTTACTCGTACCGTAATGCATGATCCCGTGACCAGACACTTGGTCACTTTGAGCTCATTATGATGATGCATTACCGAGTGGGCCCAGTGATACCTCTCCGTCATACGGAGTGACAAATCCCAGTCTTGATCTGTGTCAACCCAACAGACACTTTCGGAGATACCCGTAGTATACCTTTATAGTCACCCAGTTACGTTGTGACGTTTGGTACACCCAAAGCACTCCTACGGTATCCGGGAGTTACACGATCTCATGGTCTAAGGAAAAGATACTTGACATTGGAAAACTCTAGCAAACGAACTATACGATCTTGTGCTATGTTTAGGATTGGGTCTTGTCCATCACATTATTCTCCTAATGATGTGATCTCGTTATCAATGACATCCAATGTCCATAGTCAGGAAACCATGACTATCTGTTGATCAACGAGCTAGTCAACTAGAGGCTTACTAGGGACATGTTGGTGTCTATTATTCACACATGTATTACGATTTCCGGATAACACAATTATAGCCTGAATAAAGACAATTATCATGAAGAAGGAAATATAATAATAATGCTTTTATTATTGCCTCTAGGGCATATTTCCAACAGTCTCCCACTTGCACTAGAGTCAATAATCTAGTTACATTGTGATGAATCGAACACCCATGGAATTCTGGTGTTGATCATGTTTTGCCCTAGGGAGAGGTTTAGTTAATGGATCTGCTACATTCAGGTCCGTATGCACTTTACAAATATCTATGTCTCCATCTTGAACATTTTCATGAATGGAGTTGAAGCGACGCTTGATGTGCCTTGTCTTCTTGTGAAACCTGGGCTCCTTGGCAAGTGCAATAGCTCCAGTGTTGTCACAGAAGAGTTTGATTGGCCCCGACGCATTGGGTATGACTCCTAGGTCGGTGATGAACTCCTTCACCCATATTGCTACATGTGCTGCCTCCGAGGCTGCCATGTATTCCGCTTCACATGTAGATCCTACCATGACGCTCTGCTTGCAACTGCACCAGCTTACTGCCCCACCATTCAAAATATACACGTATCCGGTCTGTGACTTAGAGTCATCCAGATATGTGTCGAAGCTAGCGTCGACGTAACCCTTTACGTTGAGCTCTTCGTCACCTCCATAAACGAGAAACATTTCCTTAGTCCTTTTCAGGTACTTCAGGATATTCTTGACCGCTGTCCAGTGTTCCTTGGCGGGATTACTTTGGTACCTTCCTACCAAACTTACGGCAAGGTTTACATCAGGTCTGGTACACAGCATGGCATACATAATAGAACCTATGGCTGAGGCATAGGGGATGACACTCATCTCTTCTATATCTTCTGCTGTGGTCGGACATTGAGCTGAGCTCAATTTCATACCTTGTAACACAGGCAAGAACCCCTTCTTAGATTGATCCATATTGAACTTCTTCAATATCTTATCAAGGTATGTGCTTTGTGAAAGACCTATGAGGCGTCTTGATCTATCTCTATAGATCTTGATGCCTAATATATAAGCAGCTTCACCAAGGTCCTTCATTGAAAAACTCTTATTCAAGTAGGCCTTGATGCTGTCCAAGAGTTCTATATCATTTCCCATCAAAAGTATGTCATCTACATATAATATGAGAAATGCTACAAAGCTCCCACTCACTTTCTTGTAAACGCAGGCTTCTCCATAAGTCTGCGTAAACCCAAACGCTTTGATCATCTCATCAAAGCGAATGTTCCAACTCCGAGATGCTTGCACCAGCCCATAAATCGAGCGTTGGAGCTTGCACACCTTGTTAGCACTCTTAGGATCGACAAAACCTTCCGGCTGCATCATATACAATTCTTCCTTAAGGAAACCATTAAGGAATGCCGTTTTGACGTCCATTTGCCATATTTCATAATCGTAGAATGCGGCCTTTGCTAACATGATTCGGACGGACTTTAGCTTCGCTACCGGTGAGAAAGTCTCATCGTAGTCAACCCCTTGAACTTGTCGATAACCCTTAGCGACAAGCCTAGCTTTATAGATGGTCACATTACCATCCGCGTCTGTCTTCTTCTTAAAGATCCATTTATTTTCTATGGCTCGCCGTTCAACGGGCAAGTCAGTCAAAGTCCATACTTCGTTTTCATACATGGATCCTATCTCGGATTTCATGGCTTCTAGCCATTTGTCGGAATCCGGGCCCGCCATCGCTTCTTCATAGTTCAAAGGTTCACCGTTGTCCAACAACATGATTTCCAAGACAGGGTTGCCATACCACTCTGGTGCGGAACGTGTCCTTGTGGACCTACGAATTTCAGTAGGAGCTTGATCAGAAATATCTAGATCATCATCACTAACTTCCTCTCTAGTCGGTGCAGGAACCTTAGGAACATTTTCTTGAGTTGCGCCATTTTCCGGTTCAAGAGGTAATACTTCATCAAGTTCTACTTTCCTCCCACTTACTTCTTTCGAGAGAAACTCTTTCTCTAGAAAGAATCCATTCTTGGCAACAAAGATCTTGCCTTCGGATCTGAGGTAGAAGGTATACCCAATAGTTTCTTTAGGGTATCCTATGAAGACGCATTTTTCCGACTTGGGTTCGAGCTTTTCAGGTTGAAGTTTCTTGACATAAGCATCGCATCCCCAAACTTTTAGAAACGACAACTTAGGTTTCTTACCAAACCATAATTCAAACGGTGTCGTCTCAACGGATTTCGACGGAGCCCTATTTAAAGTGAATGCGGCAGTCTCTAAAGCATAGCCCCAAAAAGATAGCGGTAAATCGGTAAGAGACATCATAGATCGTACCATATCTAATAGAGTGCGATTACGACGTTCGGACACACCATTACGCTGAGGTGTTCCAGGAGGCGTGAGTTGTGAAACTATTCCACATTTTCTTAAGTGTGTGCCAAATTCGTGACTCAAGTATTCTCCTCCACGATCTGATCGTAGAAACTTGATTTTCTTGTCACGTTGATTCTCAACCTCACTCTGAAATTCCTTGAACTTTTCAAAGGTTTCAGACTTGTGTTTCATTAAGTAGATGTACCCATATCTACTCAAATCATCAGTGAGGGTGAGAACATAACGATAGCCACCGCGAGCCTCAACACTCATTGGACCGCACACATCAGTATGTATGATTTCCAATAAGTTGGTTGCTCGCTCCATTGTTCCTAAGAATGGAGTCTTGGTCATCTTACCCATGAGGCATGGTTCGCACGTGTCAAATGATTCGTAATCAAGAGACTCTAAAAGTCCATCTGCATGGAGCTTCTTCATGCGTTTGACACCTATGTGACCAAGGCGGCAGTGCCACAAGTATGTGGGACTATCATTATCAACTTTACATCTTTTGGTACTCACATTATGAATATGTGTAGCATTACGCTCGAGATTCATTAAGAATAAACCATTCACCATAGGAGCATGACCATAAAACATATCTCTCATATAAATAGAACAACCATTATTCTCGGATTTAAATGAGTATCCATCTCGAATTAAACGAGATCCCGATACAATGTTCATGCTCAAAGCTGGCACTAAATAACAATTATTAAAGTTTAAAACTAATCCCAAAGGTAAATGTAGAGGTAGCGTGCCGACGGCGATCACATTGACCTTGGAACCATTCCCGACGTGCATCGTCACCTTGTCCTTTGCCAGTCTCCGCTTATTCCGCAGCCCCTGCTTTGAGTTACAAATGTGAGCAACTGCACCGGTATCAAATACCCAGGAGCTACTACGGGTACTAGTAAGGTACACATCAATTACATGTATATCATATATACCTTTCGTTTTGCCGGCCTTCTTGTCTGCTAAGTATTTGGGGCAGTTCCGCTTCCAGTGACCACTTCCCTTGCAATAAAAGCACTCAGTCTCGGGCTTGGGTCCATTCTTTGGCTTCTTCCCAGCAGCTTGCTTGCCGGGCGCGGCAACTCCTTTGCCATCCTTCTTGAAGTTCTTTTTACCCTTGCCCTTCTTGAACTTAGTGGTTTTATTCACCATCAACACTTGATGTTCCTCCTTGAGTTCTACCTCTGCTAATTTCAGCATTGAAAATACCTCAGGAATGGTCTTTTCCATCCCCTGCATATTGAAGTTCATCACAAAGCTCTTGTAGCTTGGTGGAAGCGACTGGAGGATTCTGTCAATGACCGCATCATCCGGGAGATTAACTCCCAGCTGAGTCAAGCGGTTATGTAACCCAGACATAGTGAGTATGTGCTCACTGACAGAACTATTTTCCTCCATCTTACAGCTGAAGAATTTGTCGGAGACTTCATATCTCTCGACCCGGGCATGAGCTTGGAAAACCATTTTCAGCTCTTTGAACATCTCATATGCTCCATGTCTCTCAAAACGCTTTTGGAGCCCCGGCTCTAGGCTGTAAAGCATGCCGCACTGAACGAGGGAGTAGTCATCGGCATGTGTCTGCCAAGCGTTCATAACGTCTTGGTTCTGTGGGACGGGTGCGTCACCTAGCGGTGCTTGTAGGACATATTCTTTCTTGGCAGCTATGAGGATGATCCTCAGGTTCCGGACCCAGTTCGTATAGTTGCTGCCATCGTCTTTCAGCTTGGTTTTCTCTAGGAACGCGTTGAAGTTGAGGACTACGTTGGCCATTTGATCTACAAGACATATTGCAAAGATTTTTTAGACTAAGTTCATGATAATGAAGTTCATCTAATCAAATTATTCAATGAACTCCCACTTAGATAGACATCCCTCTGCTAGTCATCTAAGTATAACATGATCCGAGTCGACTAGGCCGTGTCCGATCATCACGTGAGACGGACTAGTCAACGTTGGTGAACATCTTCATGTTGATCGTATCTTCTATACGACTCATGCTCGACCTTTCGGTCTTCTGTGTTCCGAGGCCATGTCTATACACATGCTAGGCTCGTCAAGTCAACCTAAGTGTTTGCATGTGTAAATCTGTCTTACACCCGTTGTATGTGAACGTTTGAATCAAACACCCGATCATCACGTGGTGCATTGAAACAATGAACTGTCGCAACGGTGCACAGTTAGGGGGAACACTTTCTTGAAATTATTATGAGGGATCATCTTATTTACTACCGTCGTTCTAAGTAAACAAGATGCAAAAACATGATAAACATCACATGCAATCAAATGATAATAGTGACATGATATGGCCAATATCACATAGCTCCTTTGATCTCCATCTTGGGGCTCCATGATCATCTTGTCACCGGCATGACACCATGATCTCCATCATCATGATCTCCATCATTGTGTCTCCATGAAGTTGCTCGCCAAATATTACTTCTACTACTATGGCTAACGCGTTTAGCAATAAAGTAAAGTAATTTACATGGCGTTTCTCAATGACACGCAGGTCATACAAAAATTAAAGACAACTCCTATGGCTCCTGCAGGTTGTCATACTCATCGACATGCAAGTCGTGATTCCTATCACAATAGCATGAACATCTCATACATCACATATAGATCATTCATCATTCATCACAACCTTGGCCATATCATATCACAAAGCACTTGCTGCAAAAACAAGTTAGACGTCCTCTAATTGTTGTTGCAAGTTTTACGTGGCTGAAGTAGGGTTCTAGCAAGAACGTTTTCTTACCTACATGAAAGCCACAACGTGATTTGTCAACTTCTATTTACCCTTCATAAGGACCCTTTTCATCGAATCCGCTCCAACTAAAGTGGGAGAGACAGACACCCGCCAGCCACCTTATGCGACTAGTGCATGTTAGTCGGTGGAACCGGTCTCACGTAAGCGTACGTGTAAGGTTGGTCCGGGCCGCTTCATCCCACAATACCGTTGAAGCAAGATAAGACTAGTAACGGCAAGAAAGTTGACAACATCTACGCCCACAACAAATTATGTTCTACTCGCGCAAGAAGAACTACGCATAGACCTAGCTCATGATGCCACTGTTGGGGAACGTTGCAGAAAACAAAAATTTCCTACGGTTTCACCAAGATCCATCTATGAGTTCATCTAGCAACGAGTGGTCAGATGCATCTACATACCTTTGTAGATCGCGAGCGGAAGCGTTCAAAGAACGAGGATGAGGTAGTCGAACACGACATGATCCAAATCACCGGAGATCCTAGCACCGAACGGACGGCACCTCCACGTTGAACACACGTACGGTCAGCGTAACGTCTCCTTCTTCTTGATCCAGCAGGAGGGAAAGAGAGGTTGAGGAAGATGGCTCCAGCAGCAGCACGACGGCGTGGTGGTGATGGAGCTGCAGTACTCCGTCAGGGCTTCGCCAAGCACTATGGAGGAGGAGGAGGTGTTGGAGAGGGAGAAGGAGGCAACCAAAGGCGTGGATGAAAAGCCCTCCTTCCCCCACTATATATAGGAGGGCCAAGGGGGGGGCCCTAGGAGATCCAATCTCCTAGGGGGGCGGCGGCCAAGGGAGGTTTCCCTCCCCCCCAAGGCACCTAGGAGGTGCCTTCCACTAGTGGGACTCTTCCCTTTTGTGAACCCTAGGCGCATGGGCCTCTTGGGGCTGGTGCCCTTGGCCCATATAGGCCAAGGCGCACCCCCTACAGCCCATGTGGCCCCCCGGGGCAGGTGGACCCACCCGGTGGACCCCCGGGACCCTTCCGGTGGTCCCGGTACAATACCGATAACCCCGAAACTTGTCCCGATGGCCGAAATAGCACTTCCTATATATAATTCTTTACCTCCGGACCATTCCGGAACTCCTCGTGACGTCCGGGATCTCATCCGGCACTCCGAACAACATTTGGGTTACTGCATGTACATATCCCTACAACCCTAGCGTCACCGAACCTTAAGTGTGTAGACCCTACGGGTTCTGGAGACATGCAGACATGACCGAGACGACTCTCCGGTCAATAACCAACAGCGGGATCTGGATACCCATGTTGGCTCCCACATGCTCCTCGATGATCTCATCGGATGAACCACGATGTCGAGGATTCAAGCAACCCCGTATACAATTCCCTTTGTCAATCGGTATGTTACTTGCCCGAGATTCGATCGTCGGTATCCCAATACCTCGTTCAATCTCGTTACCAGCAAGTCACTTTACTCGTACCGTAATGCATGATCCCGTGACCAGACACTTGGTCACTTTGAGCTCATTATGATGATGCATTACCGAGTGGGCCCAGTGATACCTCTCCGTCATACGGAGTGACAAATCTCAGTCTTGATCCGTGTCAACCCAACAGACACTTTCGGAGATACCCGTAGTATACCTTTATAGTCACCCAGTTACGTTGTGACGTTTGGTACACCCAAAGCACTCCTACGGTATCCGGGAGTTACACGATCTCATGGTCTAAGGAAAAGATACTTGACATTGGAAAACTCTAGCAAACGAACTATACGATCTTGTGCTATGTTTAGGATTGGGTCTTGTCCATCACATCATTCTCCTAATGATGTGATCTCGTTATCAATGACATCCAATGTCCATAGTCAGGAAACCATGACTATCTGTTGATCAACGAGCTAGTCAACTAGAGGCTTACTAGGGACATGTTGGTGTCTATTATTCACACATGTATTACGATTTCTGGATAACACAATTATAGCATGAATAAAGACAATTATCATGAACAAGGAAATATAATAATAATGCTTTTATTATTGCCTCTAGGGAATATTTCCAACGCCACCTTGGATTCAAGACCCCTCGCGGGAAGATCCCCTTGTGGATTCAAGACCTCCTCACGGAGAAGAACCGGTTACCTCTTGTATCGTCCGTTGTTGACTTTGGACCTTGTATCTTCCTTTCTGTTCATGGATCTAGTGCATGTGTGATCATTCTTGTTGGTTTTAGTGTTTCTCTCGTGTTTCCCCTCGTTTTCCCCTCGTTTTCCCCTCGTGTTCCTCGTGTTCTTCGCGGGATCCGCTCCTTTCATGAAAGATCGGCCGATTAGGGTTCTACCCTACATCAAATACAAAGGCAAGTAAAGCATCTCATAGACCATGGACATGTGCGCGAAAGTTTGAGCCCTTGTGTCGTACCAGTCATTCTTGTGCCAAAACGTGACGGTAGCTTTCGCATGCGCTCCGATTGTAGACCTATCAATGCTATCACCGTTCGCTATAGATATCCAATTCCATGCCTAAATGATATGCTAGATCAACTTAGTGGTGCCACTATATTTTCCAAAATTGATCTTAAGACTCGTTACTATCAAATCCGCATACAAGAAGGTGATGAATGGAAAACTGCATTCAAAACCAAGTTTGATTTGTATGAGTGGTTAGTCATGCCTATGGGTCTCTCGGAAGCACGGGGCACTTTTATGCGCCTTATGGATCATATCTTTCGCCCTTACATTGGCATATTTGTTGTGGTTTACTTCGATGACATTCTTGTGTTTAGCAAATCTATCAAACAGCATGTCACCCATGTCTGCATCGTTTTGCAAACTCTTAGAAAAGAGTGCCTCTATGCTAATATGGAGAAATGCCTTTTTGGTGTTGATAAGCTCGTTTTCTTCGGTTTTGTTGTTTCTTCTAAGGGTGTTCATGTCGATCAGTCCAAGATCAATGCTATTAAGACTTGGCCGCAACCAACCAACTTGCATCAAGTGCGTAGTTTCCTTGGCCTTGTGGGTTTCTATCATTGCTTTGTGAAGGATTTTAGCACCATTGCTTTGCCTTTGCATGCTTTGAGCAAGAAGAATGTGCCTTTTGTTTGGGGACCATCCCAAGATATCTCTTTCAATGATCTTAAGAACTCGCTTACTCATGCTCCCGTGCTTGCCTTACCCAACTTTGACAAACCTTTTGAGATTCATTACGATGCTAGTGGTAATGGCATAGGGGGTGTGTTAACGCAAGAGAAGTGCCCCATAGCTTACTTTAGTGAGAAACTTTCCGGAGCGCAACTCAATTACCCCATCTATGACAAAGAGCTATATGCTTTAGTCCGCGTTTTGCATGAATGGGAACATTACCTTTGTCCCCATGAGTTTATCATTCATACCGATCATGAGACTCTCAAGTATCTCAAGGGTCAAACCAAGTTGAACAAGCGTCATGCTAAATGGAGTGAATTTATTGAGTCCTTTCCTTATGTCATCAAGTACATCAAGGGTAAAGAAAACATCGTAGCGGATGCTCTTTCCCGCATATCCACGCTTGTTACGCAACTTGAGTTAGATGTCATTGGCTTCGAGCATATCAAAGACTTGTATGAGAATGATGCAACTTTTGCTACTCCTTATGCCAAGTGTTTGTCGCATACATCTTGGGAACGCTATTACATCAAAAATGGCTATCTTACGAGAGCTAACAAACTTTGCATCCCTGAGTCTTCTCTTCGTTTGTTACTTTTGCAGTAATCTCATGGAGGAGGCTTAATGGGACATTTCGGACGCGACAAGACGTTCGCCATGCTCTTGAAGAACTACTTTTGGCCCAAGATGTTTCGGGACGTCAATCGTTTCACCAACCTATGATATACATGTCGCAAAGCTAAGTCCAAAGCTCAATCTCATGGCCTCTATATGCCTCTACCAATTCCATACCAACCATGGGAAGACATTAGCATGGACTTTGTACTTGGTTTACCTAGGACTCGAAATGGGAAAGATTCAATATTTGTCATTGTGGACCGTTTCTCAAAAATGGCACATTTTATTCCTTGCAACAAGAAAGACGATGCTTCGCATGTTGCTAATCTCTTTTGTAGGGAAATATTGCGTCTACATGGTGTGCCAAAGACTATCATCTCGGACCGCGACGTCAAGTTCTTGAGTTACTTTTGGAAGACCTTATGCGCCAAG
Source organism: Triticum dicoccoides (assembly GCF_002162155.2). NCBI lineage: Eukaryota > Viridiplantae > Streptophyta > Magnoliopsida > Poales > Poaceae > Triticum > Triticum dicoccoides. Next base: position 279,410,750 of record NC_041390.1, read on the forward strand.
CTCGGAATCAAGCTACTATTCTCCATGGCATATCATCCACAAACCGACGGCCAAACGGAGGTGACAAACCATACGCTCTCCACCCTTCTTCGCATGCTAATCAAGAAGATCAAGGAGTGGGAAGAGTGCTTACCCATCGCTGAGTACGCCTACAACCGTGCAAGACATTCGACTACCGGCAAGTCCCCCTTCGAGGTTGTCTATGGCTTTAACCCGTTGTCCCCATTGGACATTCTACCTCTACCACTACACGAGCGCACAAACATGGACGTGAGTGCCCGAGTCAACCACCTCAAGAAGATGCATGAAGATACAAGGCACACCATTGAGCTCCAAGTACAACGACTCGCGACCAAGCTCAACGTCAACAAGCAACACTTGATATTCAACATTGGAGATCTTGTGTGGCTACACCTTCGCAAGGAACGCTTCCCCAATGAACGCAAATCCAAGCTTCTACCACGAGCCGATGGACCATTCAAGGTGCTCACATGCTTCAACAACAATGCATACAAGATCAACATCCCACGTGACAAGTACTCCGTGAGCGACATCTTCAACGTCAATGACCTCTCCCCGTACCATGGTGATGAGGATTTCGATCCGAGGTCGGATCTTTCCCAAGGGAGCGGAGATGATGCGGAGCATCCCAAGGTCTTCCCCATGGACCTACCATCGTCTCATCAAGTGCCTAGTACCCAACCGGATCATCCATACGCCGACCCGTACCATCTGAACCCCCAAAGCCCGGATCGTCCGGACCAACTCCCAGATCATCCGGCCACCGCATGTGAGCGTGACTTGGGTCGAGGCCCGTGTACCCATTTCATCCCCTCACTTACCCCTTCGCCCCTTGGGCTATAAATAGACCCTCTCCTCCCCATTTTTAGGGTTAGCAAAGGTTTAGCTCATGTTTGTGTGAGGGCTTTGCTCATCCACTTGGTTGCCTTCTCCACGGAGATGCGAGCCTCCACCGGAGAAGATCCCTTAAGCGGATTAAAGACCCCTTTTAGGGAAGAACTCAAGACCTCCTCACGGAGAAGACCGTCTACCCTTGTATCGTCCCTAGTTGTCCGTGGATCGTGTATCTTTCCATATGTACTCAAGGGTCTAGACCATGTGTGACTTATTCGTGGCAGTTTAGTGTTTCCTCTCATGTTACTCATTGTGATTTCTCTACGTTCTTCCCCGTGTTCTTCGTGATTTTCGCGGGATCCGCTCCTTTTGTGAAAGACCGGGCGATTAGGGCCTCTACCCTACATCAAGATGCCACTTCATAAATTTGGTCCAGAGGCTAGTTTAGGTGATGCGTCACCTTATTATTGGGCCAGGCCCATGTATTTTCGAAATACTTAAGTGTAGGTTGTTTTTAGAGTCTGTATGTGTGGGGAAACAAGAGTTAGGGTTGGTTTCGGACCCCTCCTCCAAGGGCCACGAAATCCCCCCCCCCCTCTTCCTCCATATATACATCCCTTAGGGCATCGTTTAGTCTTTGGGTTTTGTTTAGATTAAAAGTTTGCCATAGCTGCAACTTCTCGTACTTCGTTTGTGTCCAATGACTAGACCAAGACGTCACAGAACCTCACCTTGATCAATAAAGCTTTCGTCTTATATTCACAATATCCAAATTGCAATCTCAGTTTCTTGCTTGTTCTTCGTTTGCTCGTAGGAAACAGGCCCTCGTGGTCAGGTTGATCTTGCTCCGACGTGGTCAATAACCCCTCGGAGTTGATTTAGCGATTGCTAAGGCGCGACGTCCTCGCACGTTCGTAGTCGGATCATCAAAGTCGACTTCCTCTAAAACGATAGCCACCATCTCATCGAAAGACGGGACACCTTTGCCTCTATCACAGCCACTTTTCCCATAGCCAATGTCACATGGGGTCAGTTTCAGTAAGCTTTCCGCATAGCCCTTGTCTCAACTAGAGCTATGAATATGAAGAAGTGTGATTTCCGGAACTTACGCCAGGGAAATCGTACTATGGGGCAGTACGTGGATGAGTTTAGCAAGTTAGCCCGCTATGCTCCAGATGATGTGGCCACAGATGCCGCAAAGCATGAGAATTTTATGGAAGGGCTGATGATAGAGGCAAAGGTGTCCCGTCTTTTGATGAGATGGTGGCTATCGTTTTTGAGGAAGTCGACTTTGACGATCCAACTACGAACGTGCGAGGACGTCGCGCCTTAGCAATCGCTAAACCACCTCCGAGGGGTTATTGACCATGTCGGAGCATGATCAACCTAACCATTAGGGTCTGTTTCCTGCGGGCAAACGAAGAACAAGCAAGAAACTGAGATTGCAATCTGGATATTGTGAATATAAGATGAAAGCTTTATTGATCAAGGTGGGGTTCTATGACGTCTTGGTCTGGTTGTTGGACACAAACGAAGTACGCGAAGTTGCAGCTATGGCAAAATTTTAATCTAAACAAAACCCCAAAGTCTAAACGACGCCCTAAGGGTTGTATCTATGGAGGAAGAGGGGGGATTTCGAGGCCCTGGGAGGAGGGGTCCGAAACCAACCCTAACTCTTGTTTCCCCACACATACGGACTCTAAAAACAGCCTACACTTAAGTATTTCGAAAATACATGGGCCTGGCCCAATAATAAGGTGACGCAGCACCTAAAATAGCCTCTCGACGAAATTTATGAAGTGGCATCTTGTATATTTCGTCCAAGGCTTCATGCACTCCTTATGGTGGCTTCAAAGTCCTGAAATCATCACTTGTAACTCCGTTCTTGATCCCCTTGCGCAAGCCATCATCTCCATGCTTGAACTTGCTCCAAGGTTCATCTTTCTTGTCCAAGCTAGACCCTTCATTTGTAAGCAAAACAAATGTATCCAATTTAGGCAACATCATATTCCCATGAACATTAGAATGGTTACCAAGAAACGGAAGTACCTGGTAATTCAATTGGCGTGCGCGAGCTCTAGTAATTGGTCCAATATGTATAGCAGCAGGGGCTGTGGGTGTAACAATGGTATTGATGTCATCATCATCCTCCCCTTCTTGAAATGAAGTCGTCCTCGATGAAAGTTCATCGTCCTCACCCAAATAAGGCTTCAAATCTGCAATGTTAAAAGTGGGACTAACCCCAAAATCTACATGCAGCTCAAGTTTATATGCATTATCATTTATTTTCTCTAACACCTTAAAAGGACCATCAGCACGTGGCATTAGCTTTGATTTGCGCAAACTAGGAAATCTATCCTTACACAAATGTAACCAAACAAGATCTCCAGGTGCAAACACAACATATTTTCTACCCTTATCTCCAGCAAGTTTATATTTAGCATTCATATGCTCAATGTTTTCCTTAGTTAACTCATGCATTTCTAAATCAATTCAGCATGTTCTTTAGCATCAAAATTAACCTTCTCCAAAGATGGAAGAGGCAACAAATCAATAGGTGCACGAGGTAGGAAACCATGCACAATTTCAAAAGGGCGCATCTTAGTAGTAGAATGCAATGAACGATTATAAGCAAATTCAATATGAGGCAAGCATTCTTCCCACATTTTCTTGTTATTCTTCAAAACAGCCCTAAGCATAGTAGACAATGTTCTATTGACTACTTCAGTTTGTCCATCAGTTTGGGGGTGACAAGTAGTACTAAAAAGCAGTTTAGTCCCCAACTTAGCCCATAAAGATCTCCAAAAGTGGCTAAGAAATTTAGTATCATGATCCAAAACAATAGTATTTGGCACACCATGCAAGCAATAATTCCACAAAAGAACAAATCAGCAACATTAACATCATCATCGCTTTTATGACATGGTATAAAGTGTGCCATTTTCGAGAACCTATCCACGACAACAAATATGCTATCCCTCCCCTTATTTCTTTGAGGTAAACCTAAAACAAAGTCCATAGATATATCCTCCCAAGGAACACTAGGTACAGGCAAAGGCATATATAAACCATGAGGATTGAGTTGTGACTTAGCTTTTTGACATGTAGTGCAGCGAGCAACAAAACGCTCAAAATCCCGTCTCATCTTTGGCCAAAAGAAATGTGTAGCAAGTATATCCTCCGTCTTCTTGATGCCAAAGTGTCCCATTAATCCTCCTCCATGCGCCTCATGCAACAACAAAAGACGAACGGAGCTAGCTGGAATGCATAGCTTGTTAGCACAAAACACAAATCCATCGTTAAGAATGAACTTGTTCTAAGTTCTCCCTTCCTTACAATTCTGCAATACATCTTTAAATTCAGCATCATTCACATATTGATCTTTGATGGTCTCCAAACCAAATATTTTAAATTCAAGTTGTGAAAGCATAGTATAACGACGAGACAAATCATCAGCAATAACATTTTCTTTACCCTTCTTGTGTTTAATGACATAAGGAAAAGTCTCAATGAATTCAACCCATTTAGCATGTCTACGGTTTAGTTTTGCTTGACTTTTAATGTGTTTCAAAGATTCATGATCAGAATGTATAACAAATTCCTTGGGCCATAAATAATGTTGCCATGTTTCTAAGGTCCGAACAAGAGCATATAATTCTTTATCATAAGTAGAATAGTTCAGACTAGGCCCACTCAATTTTTCAGAAAAGTATAAAATAGGTTTGCCATCTTGTAATAACACACCTCCTAATCCAATTCCACTAGCATCACATTCAAGCTCAAAATTCTAATTAAAATCAGGAAGTTGGAGTAAAGGAGCATGTGTCAACTTATCTTTCAATACCGTGAAGGCTTCTTCCTGTGCGGTACCCCAAACAAAAGGCACATCCTTCTTTGTAAGCTCGTTGAGAGGTGCAGCAATGGTGCTGAAATCTCTCACAAAACGCCTATAGAATCCAGCGAGGCCAAGGAAACTCCTCACTTGTGTGATCATTTTGGGCTGTGGCCAACTCTCAATAGCTTCAATCTTGGCTTTATCAACTTCAAGTCCCTGTGGAGTAACAACATAGCCAAGAAAAGATACTCGGTCGGTGCAAAAGGTGCACTTTCCAAGGTTACCAAACAAACATGCATCACTTAGAGCAATAAAAACAGCACGTAAATGTTCCAAATGTTCCTCCAAAAATTTGCTATAAATCAATATGTCATCAAAGTAAACTACCAAAAATCGTCCAATGAAAGCACGTAAAACTTCGTTCATTAATCTCATGAAAGTACAAATCGTCCAATGAAAGCACGTAAAACTTCGTTCATTAATCTCATGAAAGTACTAGGTGCATTAGTTAACCCAAAAGGCATGACTAACCACTCATATAATCCAAAGTTAGTTTTAAATGTTGTTTTCCATTCATCTCCCAATTTCATACGAATTTGATGGTATCCACTACGCAAATCAACTTTGGAGAATATTGTAGAGCCACTCAATTCATCAAGCATATCATCTAGCCTAGGAATAGGATGACGATAAGGAATAGTAATATTATTAATGCCTCTACAATCAACGCACATACCTGATGTACCATCCTTTTTCGGCACTAAAATGATAGGAACAACACAAGGACTAAGGGATTCGCGTATATAACCTTTATCGAGCAGTTCTTGTACTTGACGCGTAATCTCCTTCGTCTCCTCTGGATTGGTACGGTATGGTGCACGGTTCGGTAATGATGCACCGGGAATTAAGTCAATTTGATGCTCAATCCCTCTAATAGGTGGTAATCCCAGTGGCACGTCTTGTGGAAAGACGTCATCGAACACCTGCAAAATGTTAGTGACAGCAGGAGGCAAAGAGGAAGGCACGTTCTCGAATGAAAATAATGCCTCTTTGCACACAAAAGCATAGCAAATAGATTTGCTAAAATCTAGATCATCAATATTAGATTTGGTGGCAAGTAAACATGTATTTTTAAATTTAATTTCAGAAACAGCACGAGATGGTTTATTATTAGGCTTCATTTGTTGCTCAAATTCTTTTACCACAATCTGATTTTCACTCTTATGTTTCTCCTGTTTTGCTTTATTAGGTCTATTAATATCATCTTTCAAAATGGAATCAGGAGTCATAGGAAGCAAAGTAATATTTTTATCCTTATGAACAAGAGTATACTGATTGTTTCTACCATGGTGTACAGAATTTTTATCAAATTGTCATGGCCTACCAAGTAATAAGGAACATGCTTGCATAGCTACCACATCACAATCAACATAATTAGCATATGTAGAGATACTAAAATGCACACGAACAGTGCGTCTTACCTTAACCTTGCCGCTGTTATTGAACCATTGGATGAAGTAAGGATGTGGATGTGGTCTTGTGGTGAGAGATAGCTTCACCACCATCTCCATGGTAGCCAAGTTATTGCAGCTCCCTCCAGCTATGATGACGCGAACAGAACATTCCTTCACAACTCCCTTTGTATGGAACAAATTATGCCTCTGATTTTGCTCAGCTTGTGTAACCTGCACACTCAAAACACATTGAGCAACTAAACATTCATACCTGTTAGCATCTTCAGCAGCCATGTATTGCGTCTCATGATCAGGATCCTCTCCACCGTGTTCTTCATGTGTAATAAGAGCCAAAGTCTCCTCATCATAGTCACTAGCGGACTCATACCCACCATCCTCAGTAACAATCATCACACGTTGAAATTTGCATTCTCTCGCAAAATGTCCTCTTCCCTTACAACGATGACAAATAATATCACTTGTGTGCCCTGTTGATGCCATGGAAGAAGAAGAACTCTGTGCAGGCCCAGCAGGTGTGCTCTTGGCAGATAGTGGTGGTTGCACTTGCTTTCTTGTATCACGGCTGGAGGTGGCACCTGATGGAGGTGCTGGTGCAGTGGAAATAAAGGATGCATGTGGTGTCCATGATGAAGATCGACCTTGCAGAAAAGTTAGTTCGCGCCAATGCCTGTTGATCCTGCACTTCACGTTCAACTTTACAAGCAAGATGGAATAAATGAGTGATATTAGTATACTCCTTATACTCTAGAATGGTCTGATTCTCTCTATTTAATCCACCCATAAAACGTGCAAGCATAGCTTCATTCTCCTCAACAATACCGCATCTAATCACGCCAGTTTGTAATTCCTGATAATATTCTTCTACAGAATTTTTTCCTTGTCTTAAACGCTGCAATTTTTGAAGTAATTCACGTTGATAATATGGTGGAACCCAACGAATATGCATAGCAGTTTTCAAAGCAACCCATGTAGCTGGAATAGGATATAATCTACAGTGTTCAGACCACCAAACACATGCAAGGCTAGTGAAAGCACAAACAGCAACAGGAACATGTCTCTCCTCAGGATATTGTAAACATGTAAATCGTTGTTCAGTTTCTAACTCCCAAGTAAGATATATGTCAGGAACATATCTACCCTCAAATGGTGGAATGTTCAATTTCAGTTTAGGGAGATGGTCATGATCACGTAACTGAGGTGGTTGTGCAGCCCTACCATTGCGATGATATGCATGAGGACGACCTGGTGGCGGTGGTGCTGGTGGTTGCACGTAGTTCTGATTTTGATCAACCTCATCCTTGTAATGGTCCTCCACCTCTGCAGTAGCAGCAGGAGCTATAGAAGCATCAACAGCGGCACCAGAATTTTGACCAGGCTCAAGGGGAATGCGCAGTGCCCGTCCCACTTGATTTGGAAGGTGTTGTTGTTGTTGTTATTGTTGTAGAGGTGCGTTAGGTGCAGCCGGTGGTGGTGGTGGAAGATGCGCGAGCAATTCATTAAACTTGTTATCGAGCTTTGTTTCGAACGTCTTCTCCATGCCAGCTACTTACAGTTCTTACCCAGCAGCAGGTGGTGGTGGTGGTGGTGTATCACAAATCCGGCAAGCGAATCTCAAATTCTTACCAGTTCTTACCCAGCAGCAGGTGGTGATCAGCAACCGTCGTAGTCAAAACTGTCAAAGATTGGATAGAGCGATTGCCAGGCGGTGTCAAACACACGATGTAGATGTATGTGGAGCTGGGAAGGCTTAAGATATGATAGCAAAAATGTCAGCAGTAATCAATTCAGAGATGCAAAGTTGAATAAACGCTCAACAACGGTACTGTGTTGGTCCTAGGCTAGACTGTACTAGAGAAGCAAGCCTAGAACACCAACAAAATCACGGTGCGGCACGTAAACAAGGGAGGAGCACACTCTGAATTTTTTTTTCTTTTTTCACTTTTTTTGCACTTTTTTCCTCTTTTCTTTTTTTTGTTCCGCAACAAATTTTTTTCAAAAAAGTCTACAAATGGTCTAATTTTTTTTTGAGTTTTTAACTACTTTTCTACTGCGGATATCACGGAAGTTCGGGAGTCTGACTTGGTCACGACTCGAAGTATCGCATGATCTGGAACTCGAAAACAAAGCAACAAATACTGGACTCAGACTAGGACTGGTGGCAGAGATGAATCTGGTGGAACTCAGACTGGTGGTTGTATATGGCGATGGTATATCTGGACTCGGAGTGGTGGTGGTATATGGCGATGGTATATGTGGACTCGGATTTGGTGGTTGTATATGGCAGCGGCGATCTATATGGTGGGGTGGTGGTATATGGTAATGATGATGATGATGGTGCGGCGGCGGCGTGACAACCTGTGAACAGAACTCGAAACTCTAAGGGACTAGACACTAAGACCAGCAACTCGACACAACGATGCAACCCCAAATTCAACAAAGCAAAACTCTAAAAAGACTATGCAAAGGCTCAGATTGGTTCAGATATGATGACCTAACCCTAATTTTTTTTGGCTTTTTCATGGACTATATGTATGAAGAACAAACTCGACCTAAACTACGAAAAACTATAAAAACTCACCGAGCAACCTGGAAATCTGATACTACTTGATAGAGGCAAAGGTGTCCCATGTTTCGATGAGATGGTGGCTATCGTTTTTGAGGAAATCGACTTTGACGATCCGACTACGAACGTGCGAGGACGTCGCGCCTTAGCAATAGCTAAACCAACTCCGAGGGGTTATTGACCACGCTGGAGCATGATCAACCTAACCACGAGGGTCTGTTTCCTGCGAGCAAATGAAGAACAAGCAAGAAACTGAGATTGCAATCTAGATATTGCGAATATAAGATGAAAGCTTTATTGATCAAGCTGGGGTTCTGTGACGTCTTGGTCTAGTTGCTGGACACAAACGAAGTACGCGAAGTTGCAGCTATGGCGAATTTTTAATCTAAACAAAACCCCAAAGTCTAAACGACGCCCAAGGGCTGTATATATGGAGGAAGAGGGGGAGATTTCGTGGCCCTTGGAGGAGGGGTCCGAAACCAACCGTAACTCTTGTTTCCCCACACATACGGACTCTAAAAACAGCCTATACTTAAGTATTTCAAAAATACATGGGCCTGGCCCAATAATAAGGTGACGCAACACCTAAAATAGCCTCTGGACGAAATTTATGAATTGGCATCTTGTATATTTCGTCCAAGGCTTCATGCACTCCTTATGGTGGCTTCAAAGTCCTGAAATCATCACTTGTAACTCCGTTCTTGATCCCCTTGCGCATGCCATCATCTCCATGCTTGAACTTGCTCCAAGGTTCATCTTTCTTGTCCAAGATAGACCCTTCATTTGTAAGCAAAACAAATGTATCCAATTTAGGCAGCATCATATTCTCATGAACATTAGAATCATTACCAAGAAACGGAAGTACCAGATAATTCAATTGGCATGCGCGAGCTCTAGTAATTGGTCCAGTATGTATAGCAGCAGGGGCTGTGGGTGTAACAATGGTATTGATGTCCTCATCAACTGAATAATGAGATGAGTATGCAGTTGATGGTGGCAACATTCACTAACTATCAGGAGTTGGTAGACCAGGCCCTTATGATTGAAAGCAAACATCTCCAGATAGAGAGCCGCAAACGGAAGTATGGACAGGGGAAGTACAATTCTGGAGCTCAGCAGAAGCCTCGCTTTACCCCTAACCCCGGAGGTTACATCCATAACCATGGGGGCCATACTCACAATGGAGGAAGTTCCCATAACCAAAGTGGGCCTAAGAATGGAAACAGGAATGGAGCAAGCAGTAGCCAGAACCGCCCCAACCCAGCAACCTCCGCCAAGAAGGACCTGAGACATGTTACCTGGTACAAGTGCGGGAAGATTGGGCACTACGCCAACGACTATTCTGAGTTGAAGAATGGCAATGGAAATGGAAACTCTGGGAAGAAGTCCAATCCCTTCACCAGAGGTCAGGTGAACCACATCAATGTGGAGGAGGTTGAAGAACAACCTGACGCAGTGATCGGTAATTTTTTGATTAAGTCATTTACCGCACTTGTTCTTTTCGATACGGGTGCATCGCATTCATACATATCAAGGGAATTTGTGGAAAAGTTTAAGTAACCAACCTTAGCCCTTAGGTCACCCATGTTAGTAAGCTCGCCAGGAGCGGAGTATATGGCCAGCCGATGGCGTGATCAGCTACCCTTAACCATTGGTAGCTATGTTTTCCCCTCAGACCTAATAATTTTGTAGTCTCAAGGATTGGATATAATATTAGGCATGGATTGGTTATCAAAGTATGGAGGAAACATCGATTGTGCTAGTAAGTCCATTTTACTCACCACCCCGGAAGGAAAAAGGATCAAGTATGTATCTAGACATTCATCAAAGAGGACCCAAGTGAATTCTCTTTCGGGGTTGTTCAGGAAGAAGTGCCTGTTATGAAGGATTACCCGGATGTATTTCCAGAGGAACTACCAGGCATGCCACTAGATTGAGACATAAGCTGTTGCCAGGCACCGGACCAATATCAAAGAGGCCATATCGGATGCCCGCAAATGATCTGGAGGAAATTAAGAAGCAGATTAAGGAGTTATTGGAGAAAGGTTACATTCGACGAAGTTCATCCCTACGGGGAGCCCAAGTGCTCTTGGTTGAGAAGAAGGATGGATCTTTGAGACTGGTTGTTGATTATCAAGGATTGAATGAAGTGACGATCAAGAACAAGTACCCACTACCGATGATCAACGATTTGTTTGACCAGCTGCAAGGAGCTAAAGTATTTTCCAAGATCGATCAGCGATCAGGATACCACCAGTTGAAGATCCGAGAAAAGGATATACCTAAGACAGCTTTCACCATAAGGTATGGGCTATATGAGTACATGATCATGTCATTTGGATTGACCAACGCCCCTGCCTACTTCATGAGTATGACGAATAAGGTGTTCATGGAGTTTTTAGATAAGTTTGTGATGCGGAGCATCCCAAGGTCATCCCCATGGATGCACCTAAACCCCCAACGACACCACTTGGACCAATGGCACGAGCCCGAGCCAAGGCTATCGAAGATAAGGTGAACTCACTCGTCTCCAAACTTCCACTTTCTATGCATGAGACATGGCTACTACCTAAGTCCAAGGTGTTGTGCATGATTAGGCACCAAGAGGACCCTCCTGAAGATGCGCATGAAGATGTACAAGTCCCCAAGTCCACGGATGAGGAGAACCAACGGAAGGAGCCACGAACATCTCCCAGGCCCCGAACATCCGGCCATGACCCACGGATGAGGAGAACCAACGGAAGTCTCCAAACTTCCACTTTCTATGCATGAGACATGGCTACTACCTAAGTCCAAGGTGTTGTGCATGATTAGGCACCAAGAGGACCCTCCTGAAGATGCGCATGAAGATGTACAAGTCCCCAAGTCCACGGATGAGGAGAACCAACGGAAGGAGCCACGAACATCTCCCAGGCCCCGAACATCCGGCCATGACCCCGGACGTCCGGCCCCTGGAGCGTCATCCACTACAGCAGCTCAGCCGCCAGAAGCTACAGTCCCCGGACATCCAGCCCCGACAGCCTGGACATCCGCCTCTCCCAAGCCCCCGGACATCCGGCCGCCAGCCCGGAAATCTGGCCCCTCTGAACCCGAGAGCAACAAGTGCCAGCACTCCAGCCCGAACATCCAGCCTCCACAGCCCAGACATCCGGCGTCGCCTGAAAGCCCGGACATCCGGCCCGACCAGCCCGGACATCTGGCCTCCCCTGTCTACGCATAGTGAAGGGCCGAGGCCCGTGTGTCCCTTCTCCCCCTAGACTATATATACTCCACCTCACCCAACTTTCTAGGGTTAGCAAAGGATTAGCTCATATTTGTGTGAGAGATTTGCTCATCCACTTGTGTACTTCTCCATGGAGATTCGAGCCTCCATCGGAGAAGATCCCCCAAGCGGATTCAAGACCCCCCTTTAGGGAAGAACATCAAGACCTCCTCACGGAGAAGACCGGTTACTGTGTATCGTCCTTAGTTGTCCATGGATTGTGTATCTTCTCTTATGTATTCGAGGATCTAGCACTTGTGTGACTTGTTCTTGTTAGTTTGAGTGTTCCTCTTGTGTTTCCCCTTGTGATTTCCCCTCATTCCCCTCTTTGTGTTCCTCGTGTTCTTCGCGGAATCCGCTCCTTTCACGAAAGATCGGCCGATTAGGGTTCTACCCTACATCATCTTGGTGTCAGAGCCACATTTATCACGATTTTGGATCCTCCTCGTTGTGTTTTCTAGCCTAATTTTGTTGTGTTCTTCCCCAATTTCAAAATCCCCACCAAAAATAGCCCCAAATTTTTTTGTGATTTGTTGGTTTGATGAAGTTTTGTTGGATTTGATCCATGGATTTTCTTGGTTTCAAGTGGATCTAGCATCTCCCCAAGTTTCCCCATCTTTCATCCACGAAATCTCATCAATTTTGACCCCAAAATCTCCATTTTCCGCCCAAAATCGCGCCTCGGATCTCGCATCTCGCGTTGACCCCGACCCACCGGACGACCGGCCTTTCACGGACGTCCGGAGCCCCTCGACCGACCGGACGTCTGACCTTTTTCGGACGACCGGAACCCCTAACCCGAGCCGAATTTACAGATTTCCGAGCCTGCCCGGACGTCTGGCCCCCGGACATCCGACCTTGTTCGGACATCTGTAACCTGTAAAAACTGATTTCGCTCAAATATTGTTTCGGCCATAACTAATTCATCCGAACTCCGATTTTGACGTTCTTTAGCTCGTTTTGAAGCCCTTGACATCCCCCTTCCCAAAAAATACCACCAACATCTTTTGAATCTATCAAATTTTGACAATTTTGGCATCATTGCCTAGGGCTTCCACCACATCATCCGCTACACCACCACCTACTTCGGCAACCTAACCAATTTTGTTCCCCATCGCATTAGTGGTTGCTTGAGGAGTGATTTGAGTCTCCTAAGGTGTCTAGGGTACTTAGGGATGGTTGCTTATTCATCAACCACCACCACCACCATAACTTCCGCATAGTTTTGCCCACCTCACACTCCCGCCACCCCGACCTAACTGAAATTTGTTTGTGTTGTGAGTTGTGTTTCCTAAGGTGTTTCGGCTACTTAGGGACCGTGCTTCCAACTCCGACACCGTGTATAATCCACTAGCTTACACTCCATTTCCGCATTGCGTACTCCACAACTCATCATTGCATTTCCGCAATTCATTTGAGGTTCCGCAACCACCATCGCATTCCCGCTACCACCATTTGACATTTGACATTTGAAATTTTGAGTTCGCGGTTTTTCCGTTTCCTAAGGTGTTTCGGCTACTTAGGGACGAGTCTCCATCATCTTGGTATCTCCATCAAGATCACCGCCCCTCATCATCAACACGGACGGTAACCTCCATATCATCTTGGGATCGTGGTATCCCTCCAATGTATATTCCCTTGCCATTGCATTGATAACCCCTAGCCCATTTTGCGTCACTTGCCTATTGAGACTAGCCATTTGAGTATTGCTGGCAACGTTACTTGTGCACATTAGTGATCTACACCATACATTGCAGACATACCATACCATATCGGCCCTTCACTTTGCCTCAGTGATCTACACCATACATTGCAACGTTACTTGTGCACATCAGTGATCTACACCGCTTGGGGGATCTTCTCCGGTGGAGGCTCGAATCTGAGATTGCAATCTGGATATTGGGAATATAAGATGAAAGCTTTATTGATCAAGGTGGGGTTCTGTGACGTCTTGGTGTGGTCGTTGGACACAAACGAAGTACGCGAAGTTGCAGCTATGGCGAAATTTTAATCTAAACAAAACCCCAAAGTCTAAACGACGCCCTAAGGGTTGTAAATATGGAGGAAGAGGGGGGGGGATTTCGTGGCCCTTGGAGGAGGGGTCCGAAACCAACACTAACTCTTGTTTCCCCACACATACGGACTCTAAAAACAGCCTACACTTAAGTATTTCAAAAATACATGGGCCTGGCCCAATAATAAGGTGACGCGGCACCTAAAATAGCCTCTGGACGAAATTTATGAAGTGGAATCTTGTATATTTTGTCCAAGGCTTCATGCACTCCTTATGGTGGCTTCAAAGTCCTGAAATCATCACTTGTAACTCCGTTCTTGATCCCCTTGCGCATGCCATCATCTCCAGGCTTGGGCTTGCTCCAGTGTTCATCCCTCTTATCCATGCCAGGCCCTTCATTCGTAAGCAAAACAAATGTATCCAATTTAGGCAACATCATATTCTCATGAACATTAGAATCGTTACCAATAAACAAAAGTACGTGATAATTCAATTGGCGTGCGCGAGCTCTAGCAATTGTCCAGTATGTATAGCAGCAGGGGCTGTGGGTGTAACAATGGTATTGATGTCATCATCATCCTCCCCTTCTTGAAATGAAGTCGTCCTCGATGAAAGTTCATCGTCCTCACCCAAATAAGGCTTCAAATCTGCAATGTTAAAAGTGGGACTAACCCCAAAATCTGCAGGCAGCTCAAGTTTATATGCATTATCATTTATTTTCTCTAACACCTTAAAAGGACCATCAGCACGTGTCATTAGCTTTGATTTGCACAAATTAGGAAATCTATCCTTACACAAATTTAACTGAACAAGATCTCTAGGTGCAAACACAACATGTTTTCTACCCTTATCTCCAGCAAGTTTATATTTAGCATTCATACGCTCAATGTTTTCCTTAGTTAACTCATGCATTTTTAAAATCAATTCAGCACATTCTTTAGCATCAAAATTAACCTTCTCCAAAGATGGAAGAGGCAACAAATCAATAGGTGCATGAGGTAGGAAACCATACACAATTTCAAAAGGGCACATCTTAGTAGTAGAACGCAATGAACGATTATAAGCAAATTCAATATGAGGCAAGCATTCTTCCCACATTTTCTTGTTATTCTTCAAAACAGCCCTAAGCGTAGTAGATAATGTTCTATTGACTACTTCAGTTCATCCATTAGTTTTGGGCTGACAAGTAGTACTAGAAAGCAGTTTAGTCCCCAACTTAGCCCATAAACATCTCCAAAAGTGGCTAAGAAATTTCGTATCACGATCTGAAACAATAGTATTTGGCACAACATGCAAGCGAATAATTTCACGAAATAATAAATCAGCAACATTAACATCATCATTGCTTTTATGACATGGTATAAAGTGTGCCATTTTCGAGAACCTATCCACGACAACAAATATGCTATCCCTCCCCTTCTTTGTTCGAGGTAAACCTAAAACAAAGTCCATAGATATATCCTCCCAAGGAACACTAGGTACAAGCAAAGGCATATATAAACCACGAGGATTGAGTTGTGACTTAGCTTTTTGACATGTAGTGCAGCAAGCAACAAAACGCTCAACATCCCGTCTCATCTTTGGCCAAAAGAAATGTGTAGCAAGTATATCCTCCGTCTTCTTGACGCTGAAGTGTCCCATTAATCCTCCTCCATGAGCCTCCTGGAACAACAAAAGACGAACGGAGCTAGCTGGAATGCATAGCTTGCTAGCACAAAACACAAATCCATCGTTAAGAATGAACTTGGTCCAAGTTCTCCCTTCCTTACAATTCTGCAATACATCTTTAAATTCAGCATCATTCACATATTGATCTTTGATGGTCTCCAAACCAAATATTTTAAAGTCAAGTCGTGAAAGCATAGTATAACGATGAGACAAAGCATCAGCAATAACATTTTCTTTACCCTTCTTGTGTTTAATGACATAAGGAAAAGTCTCAATGAATTCAACCCATTCAGCATGTCTACAGTTTAGTTTTGCTTGACTTTTAATGTGTTTCAGTTATTCATGATCAGAATGTATAACAAATTCCTTGGGCCATAAATAATGTTGCCATGTTTCTAAGGTCCGAACAAGAGCATAAAATTCTGTATCATAAGTAGAATAGTTCTGACTAGGCCCACTCATTTTTTCAGAAAAGTATGCAACAGGTTCCCATCTTGTAATAACACATCTCCTAATCCAATTCCACTAGCATCACATTCAAGCTCAAAAGTCTTATTGAAATCAAGAAGTTGGAGTAAAGGAGCGTGTGTCAACTTATCTTTCAATACCGTCAAGGCTTCTTCCTGTGCGGTACCCCAAACAAAAGGCACATCCTACTTTGTAAGCTCGTTGAGAGGTGCAGCAATGGTGCTGGAATCTCTCACAAAACGCCTATAGAAACCAGCGAGGCCAAGGTAACTCCTCACTTGTGTGACCGTTTTGGGCTGCAGCCAACTCTCAATAGCTTCAATCTTGGCTTTATCAACTTCAATTCCCTGTGGAGTAACAACATAGCCAAGAAAAGATACTCGGTCGGTGCAAAAGGTGCACTTTCCAATGTTACCAAACAAACATGCATCACGTAGAGCAATAAAAACGGCACGTAAATGTTCCAAATGTTCCTCCAAAGATTTGCTATAAATCAATATGTCATCAAAGTAAACTACCACAAATCATCCAATGAAAGTGTCGGGGGACTAATCCACGAACACCTATGGGACCGGCGGACCGAGTCCCTTTCGGTTCGGCGGGGGTGGAGGTCGTGCAAAGAGCGGATCGAGGCGAAGCACACAAGCAGTTTACCCAGGTTCGGGCCGCACGGATGCGTAAAACCCTACTCCTACTTTGTGGTTTGTATTGAGTTCATGCTCGGGAGCGCCGAGTGCTACAGTACACACCAGCAGCTATCGAGACCGAGCGCGAGTGTTCTGTTTTTCCGAACCCCTCTCTACGTTGCGCATGGGCCTCCTTTTATATGCTCAAGGGGTCACCGACAGGTGGCAACGGAGACAAAGGGTAAAAATGAAAAAGGTGTTGCGGTAGGTACAGCTACCTGCTACAATGTATCATACCTAACCCTGACGGCAGGGGACAAGGGCCTTAAATGCCCGTCTGCGTCACCTAAACAGTGTAAAAGGGACCGTCAGGGACGCCACCGCTCGCCATGATGGCAATCTTGTCAGCGCCGCTTGCCACCGCTCACCGCTGGCTGCACAGCCGCCCGCCACGCACGCCTGGAAGGGTCCCAGAGCGACACGTTGGTGGATGTGCTGGAGCGCGGGCACAGAGTGGTGCCTTGCCGTGGCAAGCGCCTTGCCGCGGTCGTTGTCTTGTCGCGTCCGGGAGCTTGTCGCTCACCGGGCCTTGTCGGGACGTGTGGCGCGCCGCGACAAGTTCCTTGAGATGCCTTGGGTGGCCTTCCCGGCAAGCTCCTCTTGCCGGGGTCTTGAGGTGCCTTGGTTGGCCTTCCCGGCAAGCTCCTCTTGCCAGGGTCTTGACTTGGATACTTTGTTCTTTAATGGCTCCAAAGGAACCACGGAGGACCTTGGCGGTCACCCGGCAAGCCTTGCTGCGGGATGCTGCGACTGCCCGTGCACAAGTTCGGGATACTAGGGTACCCGTACTCTAGTACACCGACAGGAGCCCCCTGGCCTGGGCCATACACGGTGCCGAGCGCTGTTGGGCCAGGCCCAAAACAGGGCACGGGCACGCGTGGCCTAGGTTACGTCGTATCTCTCTCCGCATCCACCGCGCCCTCCCCGAACGGCACGCGTTGAATGCGGCATCGTGGGAGAGATCGTGGGGGGTTTCTTTATTCGGAAATGCGGAACGTCCGCCCCTTCCCTCTTTATAAGCAGAGGAAACAGGGGTAGTTCGCCCATTTGCCAGTTGCTGCTTCAATCTCGGAAATCTCCGCTGCTCCCTTGTCTTCCCAAAGTCGAAAGAGAGCAGCGCTCCGCCCCTCATCGCCACCAGCACCACCAACGCCGCCGACCTCCTCCACCACTTCCGCCATGGCTCCAAAAGCCGACAAGGGGAAGGTTGTGAAGTCGACCGAGGCGCAGCGGCTTGCGGCGCTGCGGAAGGAGCGGGCAGTCTTCCCCCCCAAGCTCGCCGCGAAGGAGCTGAGGGAGAACTACTACCTCTTCTGGTCAACGGAGACGCGGGCGCACCCGCGCACGAAGGTACTTCCCGCCGCAGCTTGGAAGAAGGCTCCGAACGGATAGCCTTTCTTTGCCTTGTTCTTCTACTGCGGGCTCTGCCCACCCTTCTCTGAATTCTTCTGTGATATCATGAACACCTACGGGTTCCACCTCCTTGACTTCACCCCCAATGCCGTTCTGACCATGGCAGTTTTCGCGCATCTCTGCGAAAACTTTGTCGGAGTCCATTCCAATGTAGCCCTCTTTCGCCATTTCTTTATACCCCGGGTAGAGAGAGGAGAGCCTTTATCCGGCAGAATCGCCTGGATCTCAAGGGCCGGCAAGAAGGAAACTTATCTGGAGGGAGAGTTCCGCGGCAAGTGGGAGGAATGGAGAGCAGACTGGTGCTGGATTGACGAGGAGAACCCGCAGCCGTTTACCACCCGGCGCCAAACCCCAGTAGCACGCGGCAGCGACTGGAGTGACGTGGCCCCGGAAGACGACAGGCTGAAGATTGCTGTCACCCGGATCCTACGCCTTAGGCTTGCCGGGCTCACTGTAGGCGTTGTTGGCGCAGATTTCCTTCGCCGCCGCATCGCCCCTCTGCAGGAACGAGTAAGACCCGCCTGGGAGTTCAAGAATGCGGCGGATATCATGAGGCTGCGGCCGGGCCTCAACTTCAACTTCACTGTTCTGGAGCTCAACGCGATGCTCCAGGAGCTGTTCAAGTATGACCCCCAACATCCCGAAGTCTTCAGGTTGCCGGGGGGTGTCGTTCCGCTGTGCAACAATTCCTCGCTCGACCGCATCCGGGCAATGATGCCGCAGTGCGACTCGCACTGGATTGTCCCAACTTGGCAAGAGCCTGCGGACGACGTCGTGCAGCAATTCTTTGATGGCTTGGTAGAAGTGCCGATCCGTCCCTACGAGAAGGACAGCCTTACCCGCGACACCACCGATGAGGAGATGACACGCATCGCCACCAGGATGGAAGAGGCGGCGGCAGCCGCAGCCGCGGGCGAATTTGGATTCACCATGGAGGAGGCAGATGCAGTAGAGGCGGGAAGCCATGCCGAGCGAGAGGAGCGCGTCGGCGAGAAAGAACTTGCCGGGCATGGCGCCGGGTCGAGCGAGCCCGCCAAGGATACGAGCGGCTCGCTGGAGATCAACTCGTCTTCCACCTCATCTTCAGACAGCTCGCCGCAAGCAGAGCCTCCATCTCCACCAAGAAGGCGCCTCCGCAAGGCCGGGGAGGTAGCGGAGCGGCAGACAAGTCAACAGCCGCCGTGCCGCGCGACACGCTCCACCGCAGCAAGCACCGTTGCCGCGGGAGCATCTCACGCTGCAGCGGCAACTGGAGCGGGGTCCTCCCGGACCACCGCTTCTGCTCCTGCCGCTTCTCATGCCGCGACGACAGCTGGAGCGGGGTCGTCACAGACCACCGCCACTGTTCCCGCCAAGCGGTCAAGGGAAGGCACTCCTCCGCCTCCTCGCGCCGGACGTGAGCCGGACTTCGACTTCTCCGTGTTCAGCTCCGACGAGGAAGAAGAAGAAGAGTAAGATCCTCTTGTTGTACTTGTAGTTCTTCAATCCTTGATGTTTTGTCTTGTGTCTCATTTGCTTTACTCTGAACTTGTTCCTTTTCAGGACTCTGGCCCAGAGAGCAGCAAAGAGGGCCAAGGTCCCGGTGATTGTCATCGAGGACGAGCCCACCGCGACAGCAGGGGGTGCGCCCGAGACAACCTTGCCGGACCCGGCAACTTTTCTCCAGAGCAGCCCCCAGCGTAAGTATATGGTTCGCTTTCCACTGTGAGGTGCGCATGGATACTCTGTCTTTGCTGATATCTGACTGCTGGCTTGTGTAGGAGCAGAGCAGCCCCACCCGGAGCCAAGGGAGAGTCCGCAGGCAAGGGATAATTATCCGGTAAGGGAGAGGTCTCTGGCAAGGGAGAGTTCTCCGGCAAGGGACAACACCAGCGGCCCCCCGGCGGCGGAGACCACAACTGCAGAACCCGGTATAGGTAATCCTTTCACTGCAAGACTTCCCTTGGGTTCTTCTTCTTTTGATCTTCTTGGGTTTTTGCTTGACTCTTCTCCCTTTTCCGGTTGTCAGACCCATCTGCTACGGAGCCGATGGAGACCGAGGATGTCGCTGAAGAAGCAGCCGGTGCTGACGATCCCGCCGGCGCAGAGGCCGCCAAGGCTGCCGCCGCAGCAACTGGCGAGGGGTCTGGCGATCGTACTGACGACCCTGAGGCCGCAGGAGCGCCAGGCGCTACGTCGACCGCCGACCCGTCCGCCGCTGCCGCAGCGCCAGGCTCCGAAGAGCCCCAGCCAGGCGTCTACTTGAAGGCCGGCGATGGCGTCTTCATCAACCTCCCCTGGGCGTCAAGCTCCAGGGCGCCGGTCGAGGGAGAGATCTTCAATGGGGAGGTGCTCGCCTCTGCTGGGCTGACGCTGGTTGACGCGCCGAGCAGCAGCAGCAACGAGCCCGAGGAAGAGCGGCTGCTGCGGAAGTTGTTGTCGCTCTACCGCGCGCGGCAAGCCAAGCTGGAATCCCGTGAGGCGCTTGTCGCGAAGGCGGGAGCAGACATTGAGAAGCGCGCGGAGGAGCTCGGGGGTTTCCACCAAGAAGCCCTCCGATCCCTGGCGGAGGAGCGGGAGCAGCTCGCCGAAGCGCAGAAGGCCTTCCTCCTCGAGAAGGCTGAAGTCAGAGAGCAACAGCGGCTTGCCGCTGAGAAGCTGTCTGCGCAGGAAGGCGAGCTGGCGCAGCGGAAGGTCAACCTTGACGCCCACGAGGAGGAGCTTGCCGCGCGCGAGCGAACATTCGGCGGAGCCCTCAAGAAAGCGGAGGATGCTGCCGCTGCCGCCGAAGCCGCCAAGAAGGAGCTGGAGGCGAAGGTGGCGCAGCTGGAGGCCGATCTCGCCGAGAAGGGCAAAGAGCTCAGCACCGCCAAGGACTCCAACGCGGATCTTGAGTTGAAGCTGACTACTTTGACCAAGACGCTGGACGGCGCCAAGGAGCAGGAGGTGGCCTTGAAGGAGGAGATCAAGGCCGACAAGGCGCTGCTGGAGAGTGCTGCCGCCGCCCAGAATGCCTTCAAGGAGACTGTGGAGCACTGGACGGAGAGTCTTGTGAATGTTGCCGTAGACATTGACAGGGAGCTGGCGCAGCTGGGGATGGAGGACCTCGGGTATCCCTCCGGCGAGAACTTCCAACCCAGCTCCAAGCTCATCTTGTTCTTCAAAGGCATGGCGACGGCCCTCCAGCGACTCCGGGAGAGGATCCCAGGGCAGCTGGCCGATGAGTCGCGCAAGATCTGCGCGGGAGCTCTTCAAAAAGTGTTGGTGAAGGTGCCTTCCGCAATCCGGGCCTCAACCTCACCAACGTCCTTAGGACCCTGCCGCCGGATGCTGATCTGGAGGCGCTCAAGACCCTTGTCGCACCCATTGTGGACAAGGTGAGCGGGATCAAGAGGATCGAAGGCGATCGCGTAGACTAGGCCGCCTGTTTCTTCTTTCCTTGTCATTGTTTATCATGTTATGAAAATAATCCGTTAGAGCCGCGACAAGCTATCTTGTAATATAGCTCTATTCTGGGTAATGATTGCAATGTTATTCCCTTTACTTGATTCCTCCCTTTGTATGTTTTTGCCCTACGCTTTTAGGGAACTTGCTGGTGCAGGCACCTTAGCCGCGAGCGCTGAGTGCGGAACGTCAGCAGCCTGCTGGCGGTGCCGTTACCGACAAGAAACCTTGTCACAACTAGTCGTAGCTCACTTAAGTTGTTGAGCGGACTCGAAACAAAGTAAGGGCGCAACTAGCTACGAGTTGGTTCCTCCGTGCACAGGTTTTCCATACAAAGTGCGGTCGTTCAAGGGAGATAACTAAAAATTTTAAAAAAAATCTGATTGCTCAAACTTTGGTAACTTAGCTTTTCTGTTGTTTGCTTCCCGGCAAGGCGAAACTTTCTTGAACGACGCCTGGTCCATACCATTATCTTGTCCTTTCCCCCTCGGCAAACTTGTGGGCGAGGGAACCTTCCTTTCCTTGAGAAAAAAGAAAGAAGAGAAAATAAAGATATGGAGCCTTACGGCTCGTTATTGCTTAGCGGGGAGTAGGTGCTGCACAAAGTGTCAGATAACACATGCAAAAAATAGAAAGCATGAAATTGACAAGATGTGCGGAGCACATGAGCTTTACTTATGCACGGGGTCTGCGCCCGGCTTTGTACAAAGGATTACATGCAACAGCGGCAAGACTTGTACAAAAGGTGGTTGCCGGAACAGGTTTCGGCAACCGCATCTTACGGGTAAAACTTACGAAGATGCTCAATATTCCAGGAGTTGCTCACCGGAATGGCATCTTCGGTCTCAAGGCGAACAGCGCCAGGCCTAGTGACTCGTTTCACCCGATAAGGGCCTTCCCACTTTGGCGTCAACTTGTTGGAATTCTTGGTGGACTGAACACGCCGAAGAACAAGGTCGCCTTCCTCGAAACTTCTGGCATTAACTTTGCGGCTATGGTAGCGGCGCAAAGCTTGCTGGTAGCGAGCAGCTCGTACAGCAGCCTGAAGACGGTCTTCCTCAAGGAGCAGCGCGTCATCTTGTCGCAGCTGCTCTTGCTCAAGCTCATCATAAGCGAGCACTCGAGGTGACCCGTATACGAGTTCTGTGGGGAGAACTGCCTCTGCTCCATATACTAGAGCGAAAGGTGTCTGGCCAGTGGCTCGATTTGGCGTCGTCCTGATCGACCAAAGAGCCACCGGCAGCTCCTCGATCCAGTTTTTTCCGCACTTGTGCAGCCTGTCGAAAGTTCTGGTCTTGAGCCCTCGCGGCACCTCAGCATTTGCCCTCTCCGCTTGACCGTTGCTTCTCGGGTGAGCAACAGAAGCGAAGCAGACCTTGGCGCCAAGATCTTGGACGTACTGCATGAAGGTGCGGCTTGTGAATTGCGTACCGTTGTCGGTGATTATCCTGTTAGGGACCCCGAAGCGGCAAACAATCGACCTGAAGAACTTGACTGCTGACTGTGCTGTCACCTTCCTCACTGGTTCCACTTCCGGCCACTTTGTGAACTTGTCGATTGCAACGTACAAGTACTCAAAGCCCCCGACTACTCGGGGAAAGGGGCCGAGGATGTCGAGCCCCCAGACCGAAAATGGCCAGGATAAAGGGATCGTCTGGAGAGCTTGAGCTGGTTGGTGTATCTGCTTGGAATGGAACTGGCACGCTTCACACTTGGTTACTTGTGCAGTTGCATCCTGGAGGGCTGTCGGCCAAAAGAAACCTTGCCGGAACGCTTTGCCGACAAGTGCTCTTGCGCCAATGTGGTGACCACATATGCCTCCATGTATTTCTGCCAACAACTTTTGTCCGTCTTCCCGGTGAATACACTTCAATTTCACACCGTTGAGTCTTCTTCTGTACAGTGTCTTGTCGACAAACTGGTACATACTTGACTGCCGGGCTACTCTTTCCGCTTCTTCTTGCTCTTCGGGAAGTTCTCTTGTCTGCAGGAAACGGACAATCTGCTGCGCCCATGCTGGAGCTTGTGGCTCGACAACAAGGACTAAAGGCAAATCTGCTGCTGCGGGAACAGCCGCTTCTACGGCGAGAACCTGCGGCTCTGCCGGAGCTTGATGTTCCCCGGCAAGCTTGCCGGAGCAAAACTTGTCGGGAGCTTCTGCTTCAACGGAACAAACCCTAGGGCTTGCCGGAGCATATTGCTCCTCAGCGCTTTTAGTGTTGATCTTGGGGACCTTCTTGGCGGCGGCTTCGGGAAGCTCTGCCGGAAAATAGTCACCAGAAATCAACTTCCTCTTCTTGCTCTGTCCAATTGATGGCGTTACGGACGGTTGAGTCAGCTTGAGCACAAAGATCCCTGGTTCCACAGGTAACTTAAGTGTGGCGCACTTTGACAGGCCATCGGCAATGGCGTTCTGAGCTCTCGGAACATGCTCCATCTGTAGGCCGTCAAAGTGCTCTTCTAGCTTTCTCACTTCGTCAACATAGGCTTCCATCAACGGACTCTGATAGCTCTTGTTCACTTGGCGTACGACAAGCTGTGAGTCACCCCGGACAATGAGCTTCTTGATCCCAAGGTCTGCCGCGATCCTGAGACCGGCAAGCAAGCCTTCATACTCTGCAGTATTGTTTGTTGCTTGCTCCTTGGGAAAGTGCATCTAGACTACGTACTTGAGGTGCTCTCCGGTGGGTGCGATAAGCAGCACACCAGCGCCGGCGCCTTGCATCGAAAAGGCACCGTCAAAGTACATCAGCCACTCTTTGCTTGCTTCGTCAACGGGGATGCTCGTTTCTGGAATTTCTTCATCTGGTGTTGGCATCCATTCTGCTATGAATTCTGCCAATGCTCTGCTTTGGATAGTTGAAGTACTCTCAAACTTGAGGCCAAAGCTTGACAGTTCCAGTGCCCACTCAACAATCATGCCTGTTGCTTCTGGATTCTGTAGTATCCTCTTCAGCGGAAAGCGAGTGACGACTGTGATCTCATGTGCTTGGAAGTAATGGCGCAGCTTTCTCGAGGCCATGAGAAGGCCGAAAAGCAATTTCTGCATGCCAGAGGACCTTGACCTAGCCCCCTGCAGAAGGGAACTGACAAAGTAAACTGGGCGCTGCACCATTTTCTTCTGTATCTCCTCGTGCGTCTGCGCAGATCCATCCTTGTCGGGACCAGAGCTTGTCGGGGAAGCCCCCTGCTTGTCGCTGGATGTGCCTGCCGTGGTTGCTGGCTCGTCATCTGCCTCCCTCTCTGCTACTAACGCAGCACTAACCACTTGATTGGTTGCTGCTATATACAGCAGCAACTTCTCTTGTGGTTTAGGTGCGACAAGTATTGGAGGGGAGGGCAGGTATCTCTTCAAGTCTTGTAGGGCAGCCTCCGCTTCCGGAGTCCATTTCACTGGACCTGCCTTTTTCAATAATTTGAAAAATGGCAGGGCGCGCTCAGCAGACCTAGAGATAAACCTGCTGAGAGCAGCCAGGCAACCGGCAAGTCTTTGTACATCCTTGACGCGCTTTGGTGCTTCAATCTGTTCAATGGCCTTGATCTTGTCGGGATTGGCTTCAATTCCCCGCTGAGACACGAAGAACCCGAGAAGCTTGCCGGAGGGGACTCCAAACACACACTTCTCGGGCTTGAGCTTGAGGCTAATCTTGCGCAGATTTGCAAAGGTCTCGTCTAAATCTTGGATCAGAGTTGCCTTGTCCTTGCTCTTGACCACTATATCATCCATGTAGGCTTCCACATTCCTGTGTATTTGTGGCTCAAGAGCGACATGGACTACTCTTGCAAATGTTGAGCCAACATTTTTTAATCTAAAAGGCATCCGTATGAAACAGTACGTGCCACATGGAGTAATGAATGCGGTCTTCTCCTCATCCTCTTCTGCCATGAAGATCTGATGGTATCCTGAGTATGCATCAAGAAATGAAAGCAAATCACATCCGGCTGTGGAGTCAACAATCTGGTCAATGCGCGACAAAGGAAATGGGTCTTTGGGACAAGCTTTGTTAACATCGGTAAAATCGATACAAAGTCTCCATTTCCCGTTCGCCTTGCGCACGACTACAGGATTGGCCAACCATGTAGGATGGAGCACTCCTCTGACAAGGCCTGCTGCTTCCAACTTCTTGATCTCTTCTGCAATGAACTCTTGGCGCTCCACTTCTTGCTTCCTGACCTTCTGTTTGATGGGCCGCGCATGAGGACAAACGGCAAGGTGGTGCTCAATTACCTTCCTGGGAACACCGGGGATGTCAGACGGTTGCCACGCAAACACGTCGACATTCGCCCGCAGGAAAGCAATGAGCGCGCTTTCCTATTTAGGGTCGAGAGTGGCACTGATGGTGAAGGTACCACCAGTGCCGTCCTCCTTGGCGGACACCTTCTTGGTCTCTGGCGGAGCTGCCATTGTCTTCTTACACTTGCCGGTGGAGCTCGATGGTGCGTCCTCGACGGCAGCGCAGCACTCCGAAGAGGTGCGCTTGCCGGAGTGGGCATCAGAACTCTTGCCGGACTTGGTCTTCTTCTTCCCCCCGGGAGCTTCAATGGCAAGTGACTTGTGGTCTGTTGCGGCTGCCGCTTCCCGGTAGATCTTGTCGGCGCAGATAAGAGCATCCTTCTTGTCGCCGGGGACAGAGATGACGCTTATCGGGCCTGGCATCTTCAGCATGTTGTATGCGTAGTGAGAGGCTGCCATGAACTTGGCGAGTGCTGGACGGCCAAGTATCCCATTGTAAGGCAATGGAATATCGGCAACGTCAAAAGTGACCCTCTCAGTCCTGAAGTTCAGCTCGCTGCCAAATGTTACTGGCAACGTGACCTTCCCCTTCGGCTTGCTCCTTCCCGGGTTAATTCCTTGGAATGTGCCGGTCTCTTCAAGCTCGCTGTCAGGGATCTGGAGTTTCTGGAGTACAGCGGAGGAGATCAGGTTCAAGCCGGCCCCGCCGTCAACTAACATCTTAGTGACCTTGAGGTTGCGGATAGTTGGTGAAACCAACATCGGCAAGCACCCGACCGCAGTTGTGCGGTCAGGGTGGTCCTCAATATCAAAGATGATAGGCGTGCTGGACCATTTTAGAAGCTTGCGTGACTCGACAGGTGGTTCTGCCGCATTGACTTCCTGCACCCACTGCTTGAGTTGGCGGTGCGAAGTATGCAGAGAAGCACCGCCGTCAACGCACAAGACCTCTGTGGCTTTCTGGAACTCTTGTTCGCTGGTCTCAACATCATCCATGTCTTCGTCGTCGTCGTCGTCTTCATCCTTGTCGCGGCCGTGGGGAGGTCTGTCTCCTTGCCGCTGCTTGGCCTTGCCGCGGCGTCCTCCCCGGCCGGCGCGCTTCTTGCCAGATTTTCCAGCGCCTCCTTGGGCCCTCTCCTTGTCGCGTCGCTCGTATTCAGCCTTTTGCTGCTATACAAGCTGCTCGACCTTCTTGAAGCTCTGGAGGTCGTGGCCCTTGGTGCGGTGGATCTTGCAGTACTGCTTGTCGGTGCCGTCCTGCTTGTCGGCGACCGCCACAGCCTGGCAGTTGGTGCATGCGGCAATCTCCTTGCCGGAGCTACCAACTTTGGCTTTCTTGGCGCCACCTTCGTTGCCGGACTGCTCAACGACTAGCACATCTTTGCCTTTCTTCTTCCTGCTTCGCCGCCGGTTTTTTCTTTGCCGGGGCAGCATCCTCACTGTCAGATCCTCCTGCTCCTATATTCTCTCCGGGGAGTTTCCTCCCTTCTTCAGCACGTGCACACTTGTCGGCCAGGGCATACAGCTCACTGACGTCTCTGATCTTGCACATCGCCATCTCCTCCCGCATCCTGCGGTTACGCACGTTCTGATGGAACGCGCTGATGACCGCGGCAGGATGGACATCTGGGATGTTGTGCTATACACGGCTGAATCTCTGAATGTACTTGTGCAGGGGCTCTCCTTCCTTCTGGGCGAGCAGATGAAGGTCACTCTCTTGGCCATGAGGTTTGTGGCCGCCTGTAAAGGCGCCGACAAACTGATGGCATAGGTCTGCCCAGGAGGATATGGAGTTGTCCGGCAAGTGCATGAGCCAGGACCTGACGTTGGGCTTGAGCACCAGCGGGAAGTAGTTGGCAAGGATCTTGTCGTCCCGCCCCCCGGTAGCATGCACCGCGATGGTGTAGATGCTGAGGAACTCCGACAGATGCGACTTGCCGTCGTACTTCTCTGGTACGTCTGGCTTGAAATTCTTCATGCTGGGTCACTGGACTTGTCGCAGCTCACGAGTAAACGCAGGGCAACCTACCGCGTACGGCAAGTCGCCTGGTTCCCCTGGCGCATGCATGTCAACAGAGGGCCCAGCGTGCTGGTCTGATTGACGTCGCGCTTCTCTTCGGCGCTCGATGCGAGTACGAGCGTCTTCTTGCTGTCGTTCGTGAAGAACTTGGCACTGATCGCGACGAGCTCGTGGATCTGATGACGCGGTGGAGTCGCTGTCGAGGTGGATCCGGTGAGTCGGTGATCTTGGCCTTTGGGGCGGAGAGTGCACAGTGGTTGCACCCCCACCGGTCTTGTCGCCACCGGCTCGTGCCTGGCTGACTTGCCGCGGCTGCGACGTGCTCGGCTGCCGCTGAGTGTCGCCGTTGGCGAAGCCGATGAGATTCTGAATGGTGGCCCTCCAGTCGTCAATCTTGTCTGCCGTCGGAGGGTAGTCCAGGAGCAGTTGAGCTCGCGCCAAAGCATCTGCTGCAGTGGCGGGTGGTGGTGGCGAACGGCGCGAGGAGCGGGATATGCTCGGACTTCTAACTTGTTAGAAGGAGCAGTATCCCGTCCAGGCGACCGTGTCTCGCTCGCGCCAGCAGGTTGGCGCGCATGGTGGTCTTGAGCACTCCGAGATCCACCAGCTCGATCTTGGTCCAGCAAATGCATGGTACTGTGAGCACCGTGACGCTGCCGGTCCCGCGCCTCATGAGGTGGGCGCGGTGCATGTACGGACGCCGAGGTCTTGGAGTGCGCCCGGTCATTGTGGGAGCCGGCTACGCCGCCGATGGGCAGCGCAGCCTTGTCCTTGGACCTGGCAGCACCGTGAGCTCCCTCGTCGACGCCCGTTGTTCCGCCGACGTCTGCCCCATCAGCCGTTTGCTCCGGTGGTAGCGGGGCGGACGGAGCAGCCGCCTCCGAAGCCTTCTTCTTCGGCGGCATGTCGATGAAGATGATGGAGATCTAGCTCGTGTGAACGCCGGATCTGGTTCACACAACCTCGACGCCCCTACCTGGCGTGCCAAAGATGTCGGGGGACTAATCCACGAACACCTATGGGACCGGCGGACCGAGTCCCTTTCGGTTCGGCGGGGGCGGAGGTCATGCAAAGAGCGGATCGAGGCGAAGCACACGAGCAGTTTACCCAGGTTCAGGCCGCACGGATGCGTAAAACCCTACTCCTGCTTTGTGGTTTGTATTGAGTTCTTGCTCGGGAGCGCCGAGTGCTACAGTACACACCAGCAGCTAACGAGACCGAGCGTGAGTGTTCTGTTTTTCCGAACCCCTCTCTACGTTGCGCATGGGCCTCCTTTTATATGCTCAAGGGGTCACCGACAGGTGGCAACGGAGACAAAGGGTAAAAATGAAAAAGGTGCTGCGATAGGTACAGCTACCTGCTACAGTGTATCATACCTAACCCTGGCGGCAGGGGACAAGGGCCTTAAATGCCCGTCTGCGTCGCCTAAACAGTGTAAAAGGGACCGTCAGGGATGCCACCACTCGCCACGATGGCAATCTTGTCAGCGCCGCTTGCCACCGCTCACCGCTGGCTGCACAGCCGCCCGCCACGCACGCCTGGAAGGGTCCCAGAGCGACACGTTGGTGGATGTGCTGGAGCGCGGGCACAGAGTGGTGGCTTGCCGCGGCAAGCGCCTTGCCGCGGTCGTTGTCTTGTCGCGTCCGGGAGCTTGTCGCTCACCGGGCCTTGTCGGGACGTGTGGCGCGCCGCGGCAAGTTCCTTGAGATGCCTTGGGTGGCCTTCCCGGCAAGCTCCTCTTGCCGGGGTCTTGAGGTGCCTTGGTTGGCCTTCCCGGCAAGCTCCTCTTGCCGGGGTCTTGACTTGGATACTTTGTTCTTGAATGGCTCCAAAGGAACCACGGAGGACCTTGGCGGTCACCCGGCAAGCCTTGCTGCGGGATGCTGCGACTGCCCGTGCACAAGTTCGGGATACTAGGGTACCCCTAGTCTAGTACACCAACAGAAAGCACGTAAAACTTCATTCTTTAACCTCATGAAAGTACTAGGTGCATTAGTTAACCCAAAAGGCATGACTAACCGCTCATATAATCCAAACTTAGTTTTAAATGCCATTTTCCATTCATCTCCCAATTTCATACGAATTTGATGGTATCCACTACGCAAATCAACTTTGGAGAATATTGTAGAGCCACTCAATTCATCAAGCATATCTTCTAGCCTATGAATAGGATGACGATAACGAATAGTAATATTATTAATGCCTCTATAATCACCGCACATACGCGACGTACCATCCTTTTTAGGCACTAAAATGATAGGAACAACACAAGGACTAAGGGATTCGCGTATATAACCTTTGTCGAGCAGTTCTTGTATTGACGCATAATCTCCTTCGTCTCCTCTAGATTGGTACGGTATGGTGCATGGTTGGGTAATGATGCACCGGGAATTAAGTCAATTTGATGCTCAATCCCTTGAATAGGTGGTAATCCCGGTGGCACGTCTTGTGGAAAGACGTCAGCGAACTCCTGCAAAATGTTAGTGATAGCAGCAGGCAAAGAGGAAGGCATGTCCTCAAATGAAAATAATGCCTCTTTGCACACGAAAGGATAACAAACAGATTTGCTAAAATCTAGATCTTCAATATCAGATTTGGTGGCAAGTAAACATGCACTTTTCAATTTTATTCAGAAGCAACACTAGTTGGTTTATTATTAGGCTTCATTTGTTGCTCAAATTCTTTTGCCACAATCTGATTTTCACTCTTATTTTTCTCCTGTTTTGTTGTATTAGCTCTATTAATATTATCTTTCAAAATGGAATTGGGTGTCATAGGAAGCAAAGTAATATGGCTATCCTTATGACCATGAGTATACTGATTATTTCTACCATGGTGTACAGAATTTTTATCAAATTGCCATGGTCTACCAAGTAATAAGGAACATGCTTGCATGGGTACCACATCACAGTCAACATAATCAGCATATGTCGAGATACTAAAATGGACACGAACAGTACGTGTTACCTTAACCTTGCCGCTATTGTTGAACCATTGCATGTAGTAAGGATGTGGATGTGGTCTTGTGGTGAGAGATAGCTTCTCCACCATCTCCATGCTAGCCAAGTTATTGCAGCTCCCTCCATCTATGATGACGCGAACAGAACGTTCCTTCACAACTCCCTTTGTATGGAAAAAATTATGCCTCTGATTTTGCTCAGCTTGTGTAACCTGCACACTCAAAACACGTTGAGCAACTAAACATTCATACATGTCAGCATCTTTAGGATCCATGTATTGCGTCTCATGATCTCAGAATTATCTCCACCGTGTTCTTCATGTGTAATAAGAGCCAAAGTCTCCTCATCATAGTCACTAGCGGACTCATACCCACCATCCTCAGTAGCAATCATCACATGCTGAGATTTGCATTCTCTCGCAAATTTCCTCTTCCCTTACAACGATGACAAATAATATCACTTGTGTGCGCTGTTGATGCCATGGAAGAAGAAAAGCTCTGCGCAGGCTCGACAGGTGTGCTCTTGGCAGATAGTGGTGGTTGTGCTTGCTTTCTTGTATCATGGCTGGAGGGGGCACCTGATGGAGGTGCTGGTGCAGTGGAAGTAGAGGATGCACGTGGTGTCCATGATGAAGATCGACCTGCAGAAAAGTTAGTTCGCACCAATGCCTGTTGATCCTGCACTTCCCGTTCAGCTTTACAAGCAAGATGGAATAAACGAGTGATATTAGTATAATCCTTATACTCTAGAATGGTCTGAATCTCTCTATTTAATCCACCCATAAAATGTGCAAGCATAGCTTCATTCTCCTCAACAATACCACATCTAATCATGCCAGTTTGTAATTCCTAATAATATTCTTCTACATAATTTTTTCCTTGTCTTAAACGCTGCAATTTTTGAAGTAATTCACGTTGATAATATGGTGGAACCCAACGAGTACGCATAGCAGTTTTCAAAGCAGCCCAAGTAGCTGGAATAGGATATAATATGCAATGTTCAGACCACCAAACACATGCAAAGCTAGTGAAAGCACAAACAGCAGCAGGAACACGTCTCTCCTCAGGATATTGTAAACATGTAAATCGTTGTTCAGTTTCTAACTCCCATGTAAGATATATATCAGGAACATATCTACCCTCAAATGGTGGAATATTCAATTTCAGTTTAGGAAGATGGTCATGATCTCGTACCTTATATGGTGGTGCAGCCCTACCATTGTGATGATATACCTGAGGACGACCTGGTGGTGGTGGTGCTGGTGGTTGCACGTAGATCTGATTTTGATCAACCTCATCCTCGTAATGGTCCTCCACCTCTGCAGTAGCAGCATGAGCTACAAAAGCATCAATAGCAGCACCAGAATTTTGCCCAGGGTCAATGGGAACGCGTTCTGCTCGTCCCACTAGATTTCAAAGGTGACGTTCTTGTTGTTGTTGTTGTTGTTGTTGTTGTTGTTGTTGTTGTTGTTGTAGCGGTGCGTTAGGTGCAGCCGGTGGTGGTGGTGGTGGAAGACGCGTGAGCAATTCATTAAACTTGTTATCGAGATTTTCTTCGAACGCCTTCTCAATGCCATCTATCCTCTCCATGGCATCATCAAATCTATTTAGCACATCTTCCACCTGTCCACTCATCATTTGCTGAAACTTATCATATAACTCTTTGTTTGTCATGTTCTCCCAGTCAGTCTCGTCGGCTTGTGATCCTGCCATGGTTAGCAGCAATAAAAACACACAACAATATGATCCTACAGACTACTAACAAGAGGTGGTGGTGGGTGCCACAAATCTGTCAAGCAAATCTCAAATTCTTACCAGTTTTACCCACCAGCAGGCGGTGATCGGCAATCATCGTAGTCAAAACTCTCAAAGCTTGGATAGAGCGATTACCAGGGAGAGTCAAATGCACAATGTAGATGTATGTGGAGCTAGGAAGGCTTATAATATGGTAGCAAAAAGGGTCAGCAATAATCAATTCAAAGATGCAAAGTTGAATAAACGCTCAATGACGATACTGTGCTGGTCCTAGGCTAGACCGTGCTAGAGACGCGAGCCTAGAACACTAACAAAATCACGGCGCTGCACGTAAACAAGGGAGGAGCATGCTCTAAATTTTTTTATTTTTTTCACTTTCTTTTGCACTTTTTTCACTTTTTTTCACTCCGCAACAAAATTTTTTCGAAAAAGTCTACAAATCGTCTAAAAACTGCCTAGCCAGAATTTTCCAGACTTAGTTTTTTTTAAACTGGAACTATTTTTCTTCTGCGGATGGCCCGGAAGTTCGGGAGTCCTACTCTGTCATGACTCGGAGTATCGCGTGATCTGGAAATCGAAAACAAAGCAACAAAAACTGGACTCGGACTAGGACTGGTGGCGGAGATGAATTTGGTGGAACTCGGACTGGTGGCGGTGATGAATCTGGTGGAACTCGGACTGGTGGTTGTATATGGCGATGGTATATCTGGACTCGGATTGGTGGTTGTATATGGCAATGGTATATGTGGACTCGGATTGGTGGTTGTATATGGCAGTGACGATGTATATGGTGGGGTGGTGGTATATCGCTATGATGATGACGATGGTGCAGCGGCGGCGTGACAACCTATGAACAGAACTCGAAACTCTAAGGAACTAGATGCTAAGACCAGCAACTCAATACAACGATGCAACCGCAAATTCAACAAAGCAAAACTCTAAAAAGACTATGCAAAGGCTCAGATTGGTTCAGATATGATGAACTAACCCTAATTATTTTTTTGGCTTTTTTGTGGACTATAGGTATGAAGAACAGACTCGATCTAAACTATGAGAAACTGTAAAATCTCACCGAGCAACCTGGAAATCTGATACCACTTGATAGAGGCGAGGGTCCCGATCTTTCGATGAGATGATAACTACCGATTTGGTGGAGACGACTTTGACGACCCAACTACAAACGTGCACGACATTGCGCCTTAGCAATCGCTAAATCAATCTCCTGAGGTTAGCGACGATGCTGGAAGCACGATCAGTCTGACCACGAAGGTCTATTCCTGCACGCAATCGAAGAATAAGCAAGAATATGATAATGCAATCTGAATATTGCGAATATGGATGTAGTATTGATAAAGGTGGGGATCCGGAAGCGGTCTTGGTATGGTTGTTGGACACAAACGAAGTACACGAAGTTGCGTTGGCTAACTTTTAACTAAACAAATCCCAAAGTCTAAACGGCGCCCTAAGGGCTGTATATATGGAGGAAGAGGGGGAATTTCGTGGCCCTTGGAGGAGGGGTTCGAAATCAACCCTAACTCTTGTTTCCCCACACATACGGACTCCAAAAACAGCCTATACTTAAGTATTTCGAAAATACATGGGCCTGGCCGAATAATAAGGTGAGGTAACACCTATAATAGCCTCTGGACGAAATTTATGAAGTGGCATCTTGTGTATTTCATCCAAGGCTTCAGGCACTCCTTATGGTGGCTTCAAAGTCCTGAAATCATCACTTGTAACTCCGTTCTTGATCCCCTTGCGCATGCCATCATCTCCATGCTTGGTTTTGCTCCAGTGTTCATCCCTCTTATCCATGCCAGGCCCTTCATTTGTAAGCAAAACAAATGTATCCAATTTAGGCATCATCATATTCTCATGAACATTAGAATCATTACCAAGAAACGGAAGTACCTAATAATTTAATTGGCGTGCGCGAGCTCTAGTAATTGGTCCAGTATGTAAAGCAGCAGGGGCTGTGGGTGTAAGAATGGTATTGATGTCCTCATCATCATCCCCTTCTTGAAATTTATTAAGTGGCATCTTGTATATTTCGTCCAAGGCTTCATGCACTCCTTATGGTGGCTTCAAAGTCCTGAAATCATCACTTGTAACTCCGTTCTTGATCCCCTTGCGCATGCCATCATCTCCATGCTTGGTTTTGCTCCAGTGTTCATCCCTCTTATCCATGCCAGGCCCTTCATCTGTAAGCAAAACAAATGTATCCAATTTAGGCAGCATCATATTCTCATGAACATTAGAATCATTACCAAGAAACGAAAGTACCTGATAATTTAATTGGCGTGCATGAGCTCTAGTAATTGGTCCAGTATGTATAGCAGCAGGAGCTGTGGGTGTAAGAATGGTATTGATGTCCTCATCAGGAAGTCGCGGACTTGAGCTTGGGGAGCTTCTCTTGAAGTGCTTGTGGGTGAAGATGTTGTATGTCTGTAGGCGAAGATGCATTGAAGTCGCTTGGCGAAGATGCCAAGGGTGACGGTGAAGTCGTTGAGCGGTTGTTGGTGTTGAGCTCTTGACCTTCACGTTCCTGGTGGTGATGGTGTCGATGCCGATGTGACCTTGCCAGAGATGGTAGCTTGGAGGCATGTGCTCTTGATCGTCTTCTCGAAGATGAGGAAGATCGCTTGTATGACTTGATGAGGGCTTTGATCTCCTCCATTTGAGCTTGCATCTTGGCGTCGTTGGAGTTGTTCGTGGCATCGAACTCGTCATTGTTGTTGTAGACCAAAGTTGAAATACCCTACCTATCCATCACAATACTCGAGCAAATATGAGTGGAGAAAGGAGAATAACTATACCAAATGTACCTTGACCGATGTTGAAGATGGATCAATGATCACTCAATGATGTAACAAGGAAATAGCACAATTGGTACCAATTCTTGTCGGTTTCTCAAACCTACACAAATAAGGCTTATGGTGGAGCTCGGTGAGGATAGTGGCACAAAATTTTTGATGCAAAATGTTAGCAAGAGTCAATAATGTTGAAAGAGATTCACAAATTCGCAAGTGAAACAAGTAGACCAATAGCAATATGTGGCACATGGAAACGCACACACAGATAGAGAAATGGGATCGTGCAACCAAGGATGAGCACAAAATGTGGAATCCACGGAAAACGCTCGTGTTGCACAACTCAAGAGAGACGCTAGCATGATTGCTTTATAGGCGGATACGACACTTGTGCACAACCTATAGGATGCAAAATGGATAACTTTCTATCCCAAGTATGCTATATATGTATGATGTTCCGGTGGTATAATCCAAGATGATCGGATATGACAATCTTATATGCAATGTGGTATGATGCTATGGAACTTGCTTACAAGGTTCTTTGCTCTTTCTCTTTTTCTTAAAAGCTTATTTTTTTTCTTTCTTTTTTCTTTGTATGGCCACTTTTGCACAATGCATAAACCAAGATAGCTATTGTGTATATGCGGGAACAAACCTGAGGCACACGAGATGCTATGATACAAATATGATATGGTATGGCATGCAATGTATAGTGTAGATCACTAGTGTGCACAAGTAACGTTGACGGAAATACGCAAATGGCTAGTCTCGATAGGCAAGTAATGCAAAATGGGCAAGGGTTTATCAATGCAATGGCAAGGGAATGTACAATGGAGGGATACCACGATACCAAGATGATATGGAGGTTACCGTCCGTGTCGATGATGAGTGGCGGTGATCTTGATGGAGATACCAAGATGATGGAGACTCGTCCCTAAGTACCCGAAACACCTTAGGAAACGGAAAAACCGCGAACTCAAAATCTCAAATGTCAATTGTCAAATGGTGGTAGCGGGGTGCGATGGTGGTTGCGGAAGCTCAATGGGATTGTGGAAATGCAATGATGGGTTTTGCGAGTAGGCAATGCGGAAGTGGAGGGTAATGTGGTGTACTATACACGGTGTCGGAGTTGAAAGCACGGTCCCTAAGTAGCCGAAACACCTTAGGAGAAACAACTCACAACACTAACAAAATTGGGTTAAGTTGGGATGGTGGAAGTCCATAGATACCACTTGATAGAGGCGAGGGTCCCGATCTTTCGATGAGATGATAACTATCGATTTGGTGGAGTCAACTTTGACGATCCGACTACAAACGTGCACGACGTTGCGCCTTAGCAATCGCTAAACCAATCTCCCGAGGTTAATGACAATGCTGGAAGCACAATCAGCCTGACCACGAAGGTCTATTCCTGCACGCAATCGAAGAACAAGCAAAATTATGATAATGCAATCTGAATGTTGCGAATATAGATGAAGTATTAATAAAGGTGGGGATCCGAAATCGGTCTTGGTCTGGTCATTGGACACAAACGAAGTACACGAAGTTGCAATGGCTAACTTTTAACTAAACAAATCCCAATGAAAAAGCTACTAGATGGATCTACTTATATAGGAGCAAGGGGTGGCGGCCAAGGAGGTGGAAGGGCGTCCCAAGGCAGCCTAAAACTAACCCTAGGTCGTACAAGGCTCATGGGCCCAAGTGGAGGTGGTGCAACACCTTTGGACTTATTGTTTGACTTGGATTCTACTGCAACGTCAGATTGTTTCGCCGATATCTCAATGCTCCAGACGAATTTGAAGGTGATTCCAATTGGGTTGGAAAGAGCACAAAATCTACTTTCCAACAAAAAAAGAATCACCCAATTCGGAGTCCGTATGAAAAAGTTGTTGACATTTTGAGTGAGGTATGTTTGTGTAGTCCGAATCTGAATCTAGAACGCGAGAGACTTGGACTCTATCTTCTCTTGGCCCAAAAGTGACGTGAGAGGACTTTTCGAACAGAACCTAAACTTCTCCTTTTCCCTTATCTTCACATGTGGATTGTAAAAATGTCCCATACACCTGCAATTAGACAAAACACAAAAGTGTGTGAATTATTTTTGTTCTGGATAACATAAATAGATTATTGAATAGTTTGCACTAGAAATCATCTGACAAATATGCATGTATGCAATATTTTTGGTCGTATCCAAGGTATTCATGTCCTCATCATCTTCAAACCCTCGCAGTTTTCCAACCGTTCATCAAAATCTAGTGAAACCAACACCAAAATCTTCATCTTGAACCCCTCTTTCCAGTTAACCAACTTGAACATGGTTTTGACAATTTAAATTTGGTTGCAAGCAGATTTGAATTCGAACTTCTTTTGGTCGTAGTTTGAGTTTC
The DNA here is from genome assembly GCF_002162155.2 of Triticum dicoccoides. Taxonomy (NCBI): domain Eukaryota; kingdom Viridiplantae; phylum Streptophyta; class Magnoliopsida; order Poales; family Poaceae; genus Triticum; species Triticum dicoccoides. The sequence continues at coordinate 279,448,577 of NC_041390.1, forward strand.
GTAGCCCCGAGTTGAGTGTTTCTTTTTTTAAATCGAAGCTCTTTTCTTGTACTTTCTAATTGGATATTTTCTCTTCAGTTTTACCCTTGCATCTATTGCTTGAGTGCTTATGTATGCTATCGTTTGGTTGCGAGAGAATTCCCAGAGCGCGAAGCATGCTACTATGAGTGTTTAGGGTTTGCAGATCGTCAACAAGGCAAGTAACACTTTGATCATACCCCTTTATTACCCAGTTTTTATGCATTAGTTTAAACCCTCAAACATTGCATGGTTAGGACTTGATAACATGTGGGTATTGGGAAGTAATAGTTGAGGTAGTACCTATTACCCTTTTTCATTCAAACCCTGGGAGTTACTTCTACGTTATGTTTATATTGCTATGCTATGCTCGTAGACGTGGTTTGGTTTGAGTGATTCATGACAGTTGTGAGTAGAACTAACAGTTTATCTAAGGTGGCTACTTTAACACACATCTGGGTGGATTGTTTGTGGGCACCTGGGGCAATCCAGTGCTGTCCAAGGAGATCCCGGGGAATCTGTGTGATCATCCTATGGTCTGCCACCCATGCTCAAAGGGATCATATTGTTATTCATGCTGGAAACTTCCGTGTGAATCCACAAGCCATTATGGTCTCTGGTGTAGTTAAGTATGTTGTGTGACCTCTTTTAGTGGTAAACTAGCAGATGTAGGGGATGTAGGTGGTATGGTTTACCCGTCGAAAGGGCTAATGCTTCTGAAAGACTGTGTCTCGGTCATCCGCTTCTCAAACATCATGCAGTGCGAGAAATCAACGGAGGAGATCGAGTATTGTGGGGAAAAGTGCGCAAACCTCTGTAGATTGTACAAACTAATCATGATTAGTCGTGTCCCCGGTTATGGACATCTTGAGTATCTAGTGCTTGAATTATTATGTTGATCTCGTCACTTTATTTAATTAACTTGTTGGGTTAATGTGTGTGTGTGTGTCAGCATTATGTTGATCCTTCAAGTAATGTGTGTGTCAGCATTACCGATCCAGGGATGACACTTATGCATAGAGATTTGACCGTTTGAGGTCGGATCGCTACACTCAACCCGGAGAAATGCGTGTTCGGTGTCCCTCCGGCAAGCTACTGGGTTTCCTCGTTTCTCATAGAAGGATCGAGGCTAACCCCGAGAAGGTTAAGGCAATAGAAGACATGAGCCCACCACAAACCCTCAAGCAAATGCAGAAGCTTGCAGGCTGCGTGACCTTGTTGGGGCGCTTCATCTCCAAGCTGGGGGAGCGCGCTCTGCCGTTCTTCAAGATGACGAAGAAGAAAGGCTCATTTGAATGGACCCCAGAGGCAAATCTGTCATTTCAAGACCTCATGAGATACCTAACCAGCCCACCGGAGATGGTGGCACCTCGCCCCCTTGAGCCTCTGGTGCTCTATCTGGCCGCTATGCCTCACTCCATGAAAGTGATAGTAATCTACTAGAGGGGGGTGAATAGGCGATTTTTATGGAAGTCTTCAAAACATGGTGGCTTTGAAGACAAACAGTGGAAATGAACCTATTAATATGCAGCAGAACATAGACTACACTAGACAAGCCATAGCCAAGTAAACAATGAAGTGAAAGCACGAAGACTATCAGCAACTAGGTAGTATGGATCAAGATGGAAGATAGTATGAAGCCATTCAACAACAGTCTTCACATAGTGAAGTCGATCATATCATGCAAGCAGGCAATGACTTCACGAAGACAAGCAGTAAGTAAAGAGAGGTAAAAGATAAAACCAGTTGCTTGGTGAGGACAGGTATTTGTTCGACCAGTTCCAGTTGTTGTGACAACTGTACGTCAGGTTAGGGAGGCTGAGATTCAACTCTGAAGACCGTCTCTTCACCTTATTCCCCTTGAGCTAAGGAGACACAGTCCTCGGCCAATCACTCTGGTAAGTCTTCAAGGTAGACTTCCAAACCTTCACAGACTTCGTTCACCGATGATCCACAATGACTCTTGGATACTCACAACGCGATGCCTAACCGGCTGGAGGATTCACAGTCCTCAAGTGTAATAAGTCTTCAGATCACGCAGACAGAAAGACTTCAGTGATGCCTAACACTCTTGGGCTCTGGGTGTTTAGGGCTTTGTCCTCACAAGGATTTCTCTCTCAAAGGCTTCGGAGGTGGGTTGCTCTCAAACGACAAAATCCGTGCACTAACTCTGAGCAACCACCAATTTATGGTGTAGGGGTGGGCTATTTATAGCCAGGAGGCAACCCAACCTGATTTTTCCGAAATGACCTTGAGTCACTAAGGAACTGACACGTGTCCAACGGTCAGATTTCAAACACACGCTCAGCTTGACTTGGGCTACAAGTAAAGCTGACTTATCCAGCTCTGGATAAGATTTGCTCTCATTGTCTTCGCTCGAAGATATAGGATTTGGTTGAGTATCACTTTAGTCACTCTGACTTTGTTCACTTGGACACCACTTAACAGTACAGTGGTTCCTATGACTCAAGAAAGAAGAAAAGGAAACTACGAAACAACTATGTCTTCTCAATCCATAGTCTTCATACGGTGTCTTCTCATGTCATAGTCTTCAATGTGAAACTCTTCACAGGCCACCATTGTCTTCAACAGCTTCACACATTTTTAGGGGTCATCTCTGGTAGGTAAACCAAATCAATGAGGGTCTACTACCTGTGTTATCCTGCAATTCTCACAAACACATTAGTCCCTCAACCAGGTTTGTCATCAATACTCCAAAACCAACTAGGGGTGGCACTAGATGCACTTACAATCTCCCCTTTTTGGTGATTGATGAAAAACTGGTTGAAGTTTTCAACGGGGATAATAGTATGTGAAATTGTAAGGGTTAAGGTATTGTCTTCATAAGTAGCAAAAGGCTCCCCTGAAGATGTGCATATAAATAGTTTGCGTTTGAATGCAAATGCACATGGCAGGGTTTACTTGTGGAGATCCCCTTCAACTTATGAAGACAATTCATCATGCATGAAAGGATATAATGAAGATAATGACATGCATAATGAAAAATGGACGTCTGCGGAATGACTTCGTGCAGAATTTATCATCGCACATGCGGAATTTATCGTCGCATCACATAGTTAACAAAAAAGGTAGCAGACGACCATCAAGTTTAAGTGTTACAACTCAAAGAACCAAAAGTATGAAAAGTGAGAGTTGTAAACACTTGGCAAGAAGTATAGCAACCACCCATAAGGATCCGCTTGAAGACTATCAACTCATATGTTTCTCCCCCTTCTGTCAGTAAGGACCAAAAAGGTTTGAAGACATAGAGCTTCTACTCGTTCCCATGAGTAGGTGAAGGTGCAGGGTTGACGTTGGAGTCCGGTGGTGAAGAAGAGCTTGGTGTAGTGTCGATTCGCGGCGAAGTTGTAGTTGGTGAAGTAGCATCATCTTCGTCATCGACGACTCTGGCATCGACAGTGGCCGCCGAGGAGTACTCAGAGTCTTCGAGTGAGGGATGCTTATCCTGTTTTTGATGTAATGCCACGAGAAGCTCTCGGTCATTGAGAGCACGAGATCGCTTCCGAGGGCTTTGAGCAATGGTGCTTTCAATGTCTTCAGTGGTTGCATGACGAGGTGCACGAGTGTTACCAGCCAGGGGATAAACACAAGTTGCAGAAAGAACTCCTTCAATAGGTTGTGTGAAGCTTTGGCGATCGACATTGTGAAGATATAGTGTCTCCTTAGCAGGTTCAGGGTAGATGGCTTCGACAGACATATCAACCTCTGGCAAGAAGATGAGATGATTGCGCAGAGGGCTAATAGTTGATAGAAGAGTGAAGCTTGATGAGGCGCATTACCCATGGAGCATAAATTTTTAGACCAAATAGATCAGAGCCAGATGCAGCAAGTTGCCTGATGAAGAAATCTTGAGCATTGAAGCTGATGCCATTGAGGATATAGAAAACCAATGTCTTCATTGCTCCTTCAAGCTTTGCTGCAGGAGAATGTCCTTTGACAGGCCATAGAGTTCACCTGATGATATGATAAATGGTGCGGGGCAAATACTCTAGGTCTTCAACAAAAAATTCCGTTGGATATTCAGCATTGCTTGGAAGTGGCTTCATCATGCTGAGCATTTGACTCATGTTTGGCTCAGGCTTCTGAAATATGCTCTCCAAAGCATTATGTGAAGCTGACAACCAAGTTCATAGAGTTCACCTGGAGTGGGCAGGGCAGTAAGCTCAATTATATCTTGGGATTTGGCTCCATTGTGTACATCGCATGTCATCCACTCAAGGACCCAAGTCTTCGGATCCATGTTTTAGCCGCGAATGTGAAGAGTGGCATAGAATTGTAGCAGAACCTCCTCATTCCAATTTTCTTTGTCGGTCACAAACTGCAGAAGGCCAGCATCACTGAAGCAGTCTAAGGCTTCTTCCAAGCAGGACGGGCTAGAAATGGCTTCGCAGTCTAAACGCATATGAGGAAAAATGCGCCCTTGATTGTATAAGACACAAGAATAGTAACTGCGCTGCTGATAGCTCCAGAACCGATCTGATGAAATTCTTGGCTGCAAATATGGGTTCTTGGCACTATCAAAGAAGGTGTTGTGTGCTTTGAAGCCATTCACATTGAACGATCCTGGCGAAGTCGCAGTACCTGGAAACCTTGGCAGCCTGGGCTTTGGCTTCTGGACCTGAGGCCTGTGCTCCACATGATAGTTAAACTGCGGTTCGGGAGCAGGTGGAGGAACCAGAATGGACCAGAGGATGGTGACAAGTTAACCACGATCGAATGATTGCTCAATGGTGTGAGGCCTTGGAGGCGGTACAGGAGCAGAGGCATTGACTTGGGCTTCAAGCTGCACATTGGCATTAGGTGCAACATTTACTTCCGACACCATATTCATTGCAGGCGCCACATTAGCTTCAGCCATGACAACATCATTGGCTTCAGTAGTGTTTTTGGTGGCCGCCTCAGTGTTTTGAACCTCCACTTGAGTAGCTGGAGGGTCGGGCACTGACTTGTTTTCCTCGAGAACAACTTCTTGGTTGGTAGGGGGTGTGGCAACTCGCTCTTCTTCTTGACGGGGTTCTTGTTGGTCATCGTCTGATGCAGCCGAAATGTCTTCCGTAGCTTCTGCTTCGGACTCAGAGACGTTCGCAGTTGGAGTGGCGTCCGGAAACACTTATCGTGCCATTGAGTTGTATTGCACTTCTCCTTCTAGAACGCTCGGCATGGCGACCTGTGGCCTAGGGCCTTTGTGAAGCCTGCGGAATGCGGGTGACGCCTTTGGAGATGGGGTGGTCTTCACCATGTAATTATCATCATCAAGTACCGGAGTGGTAACTTGAGGAGGGGGAGTACTGGGTGTGTCTTGACTTGGTGTGTCTTCGGGTGATCAGCCCATGATGCATCCTGAGCAATTGGCATCAAGGGATGACCAATGCTGATGAGTTCGTTGTTCGCGAGAATAGGTGATGATACCAGTTGGTGCTCGATCTGAGGAAGGACTTCATCATCATCTACATTATCGTGATGACCAATGTCTTCAGCTGTGATGTGGTCAGCAGCTGGAATGTCTTCAGCTTCAGGAGCCTCTGTGGAAGCAGGCTCATGAAGTACTAGCTGACGTTCTTGGTTGGTGGATGCAGGACGAGCAACTGAGATGGGATCGACAAAGAGGGGCTCTGAGGGAGCAGCCCGATCTTTCTTCGAAGACTTTGTCTTCCGCTTCTTGGTGTGTGGGGTATCATCAGTGGCATTCTTGTTCTTGCACTTTCTAGCTTCGGCCTCAACTGCCCTTGTCTTCTTCAGTTCTGAAGCAGCTGTGGGGACCTTAGGCTTTGAGCCTGTCATGCTAGTAGGGAAGACAATGCGAGGTGCTTCCCGCCCTGATGCTTCAGCTTGGGCCACAGCAGGCTTCTTCTTTTTGGCAGCCAACTTGGGGTCGATGCCAGGACGCCCAAGTGTCGTGCGCTTTTCAGCTTCATTGTGAACTAGAACACATTTACTGGCAGAGAGTTTCATCCGCTCTCTGGATCCTTTAGCTTCTTCACGTTTCTTGTGAAACTGCTCCTTGAGCTCATGCAACATCTTCTTGAAGCTTTGGACATCAGCCACGCTGAGATTGGCCATGTTCCTCTTGAATTGAGCTTTCCCATGATCAATCTTGTTTTTCAGTTCAACGATCTTCTGAGCCAGAGCCAGCTCATTAGCAATGGCACTGTGGAAAGAGACACTGATGCCAATTGGAAGCTCAAGGTCATCGATGCTGATGCTGGGGTTTTCAAACCATTCATCAATAAAGTTGTTCAAAATATCCACATCAAAGAGGGGCAGATCGTTGAAGATTTTCGCCTCCTCCTTGCTCTTTATGAGCATCTCAAGAGCGTCATCACCAAGATCATCATCGCTGGATAGATAATGGTGGCTTCTTCAGGGCTTCTTCTGCTTTGAAGACTTCTCGTTCTTCTTGGAGATGCGGGAAAGATCTTCAGACTGCACACTTGCTTCAGGAGGTGCAGTGGCCAGTGGCTTCGCACGCGAAGCTTCAGGAGGTGCAGTGGCCAGAGGGCTTTGAAGCCGTAGATTGCTTCTGCTTCTGTGGCTTAGGTGGAGCTGATGCTTCATCACTGTCAGCATCGTCATCAGAGTGCTCCACAGCTGCCCCCTGAACAGCAATGTGAGTGAGGAGACCTTCGAGGTTGTAGAAAGGCCCGATGATATTGGGTTTAGCATCACGAGTGCCATCAGCCCGTGGAAGATGAACCGGGGTTGAAGTCGAGTCCAAAGGATTTCTTGTTCTTCACAGCAGAATCCTTGGCAAACTTGCAGTTGTGCTTGAACAGATTGTCGTCGGGACACCATAGCAGAGAAGATGGGTCAGCATTCTCTGGCTGTGGTCCACGAACCATGCAAGGATAGAAACTTTGAGCAATGGCTTCAGTTCTGGACCTGGGTGGAAGATTTTTGAAGAGAATGTCTCCCCATGGTCGCTTGATGGCATTCTTCTCCGCATACTCTACAGTCACAAATCTGTACAGAAACCATTGTTTAGCCCAGTATCTGGGAATCCATTGGATTCGAGTCTTGTGTTGGCCATAGCTCTCTTCAGGACCAGTCTTGTATAACTCATAGAGATCTTTAGGCAAACCCTTTGATGTGCCCCCACGGTGCTGTCTGCCGCCCTTTCTTGCTGACTTTTCTATCACCATGAAGTTCAAATTGAATGGCTTCAGAACTTGCAAAGGCTTCCATCTGCTGGTCAAACAGGAATTGGCTTCAGGAGAATTGATCTGACGCTGTAAGAACACTGCAAATGAATGCAGACTATGAGAACCAAGAGATTCTCCCATGGACATGTACCTGTGACAACATTAGAGATGCGAGGGAAGGGGAAGAGGTCATATGCATTCTCAGAAGATTTTGAAGATAAATCAGTTTGAAGACATTCACTTATTTGTTGAGAGTTGGTTCCAGATTTGTACGAATCCAAGAATAGGTACAAGTGAGCAATCTAACTAGTAGTGAATCATAAGTGAATATACTAGGCATGATATGAGATGCAGAACAGGACAGATCCAATTTGTAGGTTTAGAAACCACTTTTGGTGGAGAAGGATGGATCTATAGGATCAAAAAGGTAGTAAAAGGTAAGTTTTAATTACCATACGAAGAACTGCTAGACGGAGTGGTGTTGGAGGTCGAGCAGTTCAATCTGTCGTGCCCTAACTTGGCGACGGAACACGCCTACGGCAGCGGTAGAGGGAGACGAGGTCCGTGGCCAGCGTGAGGACGATGTCGGTGAGGTCGCGGCAGCTAAGTGCTTCGTCGCCGGCGTCGTCGAGAGCTAGCGGTGGCGCTAGGGTTTGCGCGAGGTGGAGAGGTGGGAGAAGGATTTTGACTGCGATGTGATGTGTATTTATAAGGAAAGGGATAGCACAATGCAATTTCACAGGTGCCCCTGGCGGTTCACATCTGAGGGACACGTGGCAAGTATGCAACACATTGGAAGTTGTTCCATGTTCCCATGAACGCCTGGACTGTGGGGTGGTCGTTCCGGCTTCTCCGAGTTTCGGGCAATAAGGATATAGCATTTAAAACAGATTCAATTTTTGTCTCTGTATCTTCTGCTGACAAGGATGCAGAGAAGACATTTGACAATTTCAATAGAATGCATATGATTTGGATATATAGAATTTGGGGTAGAAGCATAGAAGAGGTTAGGGTCCGATCACATTCACTTAGGTCAAAAGATTCAAACATGAAGACATAGCTATAAGTGAATGCTGTAGAGGACAGAACACCAATATATGTATATATCAATATGATACCAAATCAACATTGTGAAGATAAACATGAAGTAGAATCAATGTTGAAGACAAAACCAAACGTGAAGATTATGCAAATGTGACACCAATTGAAAACACTTCAAACAAGAGTTTGGTGGTGGCGTTACCCACCGTATAGGAAGTATTAGACCCAAACACGGCGCACAATTATCGTGGCACTCCGAAGTCAATTGCCGCATTAATGTATTCACACTTAGAATGTATGTCTTCATTATTTGAAGATATATGTTACTTCGTGTGTTCCACATCTAAGTCATCTCATGCATAAGCGTTAGGATGTGTGTCCAACTACAGGACATTCGAGGATTCTAAGATATTTTGCTCACACTGCAACTTGCAAAACCTTGGACCTCATGGGTCCCAGCCGTCAGGCTCTCCACGTACAGTCCTCTTCCGATGACTGTCGTTTGTTGATCACGCCACGCTGAGCGCAGCAAGGAGGTGGACAACGGCGAGGCCCCAGACGGGAATGACCCGGAGATGGGAAGACGCGGTAGTGGAGTCACAGATTGAGAGGAGTACAAGGGTTATAAGTGGTTTTGGTATGGCATGGGGCTGCAGTCGGTGGAGAATAATAGGAGGTGTGGAGGGATAGTCTGGCCGGCGATGGGGTAGCGCTTCGCAGTGATGCCTGCTAAGAAGAACTGCTAGCCGCCGGAGGCCGGACCAGGCGGTCCCGGCGATGCTGGAGGAAGAAGACGAGAGATTAGAGGTTGAAAGTGCAACTATCCCTAGGTAGTTTTGGTAATTCATAACAACATATAGCTCATTGAGCTAATGCTATTCCAAGATGATTATTTCAGGAAAGCTCAATGATTGGCATGGCATGGATGTGAAAGTGGAACCCTCAAAATTCTAAGGACAAAGGATTGGCTCAAGCTCAAAAGCTCAAGACTCTTCATTTTATATTTTAGTGATCCAAGATCACATTGAGTCTTTAGGAAAAGCCAATACTATCAAGGAGGGATGAGGTGTTGCTTAATGAGCCTCTTGCTTCATGTGCTTAGTGATATGCTCCAAAACCCTCAACTACTTTCCCATATCCACATATGACCTAAACCCTAAGCCAAACTCGGTCCTACCGATTCTTCCTATCCGGCGCCACTGAGTTTCACTTGTCATTAGCCACTGCCAAACCCTAGCAATTCGGTCCTACCGATAAGGATCTCGGTCTCACCGAGATGGGGTTGCAAACTCTCTGTTTCCCTTTCGTAACTTTTCGGTCACACCGAAAGAGCGAATCGGTCCCACTGAGATTGCAATGTAAACTCAGTGTTTCCCCTTTGTAACTTTTCGGTCTCACCGAAAGAGCAAATCGGTCCCACCGAGTTTGCCTGACCAACTCTTTGGTTAGCTAATTACCAAATTTGGTCTCACCGAGTTTGTGTAATCGGTCTCACCGAGATTACATTATGCCCAAACCCTAACCATATCGGTCCTACCGAGTTGCATGTCAGTCCCACCGAAAATCTCTAACGGTCACTAGGTTTACATTTTCGGTCCAACCGAGTTTATTGATTCGGTCCCACCGAGATTGGAAAACTATGTAACGGTTGGATTTTGTGTGGAGGCTATATATACCCCTCCACCTTCTTCTCATTCGATGAGAGAGCCATCAGAACACACACACCATTCCAACTCATATGTTCTGAGAAAGAACCACCTACTCATGTGTTGAGACCAAGACATTCCATTCCTACCATATGAATCTTGATCTCTAGCCTTCCCAAGTTGCTTTCCACTCAAATCTTCTTTCCACCAAATCCAAATCCTATGAGAGAGAGTTGAGTGTTGGGGAGACTATCATTTGAAGCACAAGAGCAAGGAGTTCATTACCTACACACCATTTGTTACTTCTTGGAGAGTGGTGTCTCCTAGATTGGCTAGGTGTCACTTGGGAGGCTCCAACAAGATTGTGGAGTTGAACCAAGGAGTTTGTAAGGGCAAGGAGATCTCCTACTTCGTGAAGATCTACCGCTAGTGAGGCAAGTCCTGTGTGGGCGATGGCCATGGTGGGATAGACAAGGTTGCTTCTTCGTGGACCCTTTGTGGGTGGTTGCTTCTTCATGGACCCTTCGTGGGTGGAGCCCTGTGTGGACTCGCGCAACCGTTACCCTTGGGTGGAGCCCTGTGTGGACTCGCGCAACCGTTACCCTTCGTGGGTTGAAGTCTCCATCAACGTGGATGTAGGATAGCACCACCTATCCGAACCACGGGAAAAACATCCGTGTCTCCAATTGCGTTTGAATTCTCCAAACCCTTCCCTTGACATTCTTGCAAGTTGCATGCTTTACTTTCCGCTGCCTATATACTCTTTGCATGCTTGCTTGAATTATGTGATGATTGCTTGACTTGTCCTAAATTAGCTAAAATCTGCCAAGAACTAAAATTGGGAAAAGGTTAAGTTTTTATTTGGTCAAGTAGTCTAATCACCCCCCCCCCTCTAGACATACTTTCGATCCTACAAGTGGTATCAGAGCTTTGGTCTCCATTTGCTTTGATCTCCATAGCTTTTGGTGGTCATAGCCTTGGTTTCACAACCTAGGAGAGTATGGCGTCTAGCGAGGGAAATTATCACCGTAGAGGTCCTTACTTTGATGGTACTAATTTTGCTAGTTGGAAGCATAAAATGAAAATGCATATTCTTGGACATAACCCCGCAGTTTGGGCTATTGTGTGTGTTGGTTTGCAAGGTGACTTCTTTGATGGGAGAGAACCGAACCGTGAAGCTACCGCGGATGAGTTGAAGATGTTTCAATACAATGCTCAAGCTTGTGATATTCTCTTCAACGGATTGTGCCCCGAAGAATTCAACAAAATCAGCCGCCTTGAGAATGCAAAGGAAATTTGGGACACTTTGATTGATATGCACGAAGGTATCGACTCCGTCAAGGAATCCAAGTTGGATGTGCTTCAAAGCCAAATTGACAAGTTCAAGATGAAGGATGGTGAAGGTGTCGCTGAAATGTACTCTAGGCTTGCTCTCATCACAAATGAGATTGCGGCTTAGGAAGTGAAGAGATGACCGATAAATTCATCATCAAGAAGATTCTAAGAGCCTTGGATAGAAAATATGATACCGTGTGCACATTGATCCAAATGATGCCCAATTACAAAGATCTCAAGCCAACGGAGGTGATTGGAAGAATTGTTGCTCATGAGATGTCACTTAAGGATAAAGAGGAACTTCACAACAAATCAAGTGGTGCCTATAAAGCCTCATGTGAAGCCCCTACATCATCAAGTGAGAAACAAGACTTCAATGAAGAATTGAGCTTAATGGTGAAGAACTTCAACAAGTTCTACAAGAGTAGAAGCAAAGATAGAAGCTCCAAGTCAAGGTCCTACAATGACAAAAGATCTTCTAGTCGAGAGTGAAACTGCTACAATTGTGGAAGACCCGGACACTATTCCAATGAGTGTACGGCTCCCTACAAGAGAAGAGAAGATTCTCCAAAAATAAGAAGCAAAGGATCACCACCAAGAGAGAGAAGGAGTAGAGATGATCGTTATGAACGAAGATACTCACGGAGAAGCAAGGATTCGGAAAGGAAGGAAAAATCATCAAGGAGCTACACAAGACGAAGACATCAAGCTCATGTTGGTGAATGGTTATCCGGCTCCGACTCCGACAGCCACTCCGAGAGAAGTTATTACTCCGACTCCGAAGATACTCAAGATGAAGCTGTTGCCGGTCTAGCACTTGTGTGAACCAACTCCTACGACATATTTGACTCACCAAATGAAGGAATTGGAAGATGCTTCATGGCCAAAGGTCCTAAGGTAACACACCCCGAGTATGTTGATTTGTTAGGTGATGATTTGCTTGTTGACAACTCTAGTGATGAATACTATGATGAAATGTCAATTAAACATGCTAATCAAGATAAAACGAATGACAATGATAAGGAGAAGATTGAGGCCCTATGTCAGGACCCAGACTCAATGCCACATCGATCTAGCATGTAACACCTCATATCACTTTGCGGCCTCACGCACGGTATTCCCACGGGTGTCGCCTTACCTTTGCCCGGGACCGTTTGCGCCTTTTGGCACACGTATATGACAGTGTCGCTAGCATCCATATGATAAGGAGCCCGGGCTGACATGGCTAGTCGTAAACCCAAAGTGGCACAGACTTACAGGGACAGGCATCCATGACCCAGCATCGAACGTGTCGGTCATCAGCGAGTGAATCCAGGCTATAGCACTGGGCTAGCAGGACTCCGGTGAACCGGGCTGTAGCGGGCTAACAGGACTCCGGTATTCATCGCGTGACATTTCCCCGAAGGGACAGACACAGGAACGAAGAAGGACACATGCCGGCCAGCCTAAGTGTTCCGGAGCAGTAGCAAGCTACCATGGCTCGGTGGAAACACTAGGAGACATTTCCCGGTAAGAGAGGCTACTAAAGATAAACAACTAGATGGTCAGATCCCACACATACCAAGCATTTCAATAGCATACACACAATATGCTCGATATGTGCAAATACAACATGGCATCACAACATGACTCTACGACTCAAGTAATTTATTCAATAGGCTCTGAGGAGCGAGAATATTACAAACAGGGGTCTCATGACCCAACATTCAGAGCATACAAATCAAAGCACAAGCGGAAGCTATCATGTCTGAGTACAGACATCTATAAATGAAAAAGGCTGAGAAGCCTGACTATCTACCAGATCCTGCCGAGGGCACAAGATCGTAGCTGAGGTAACAAGCTAAACGTCGAAGTCCATGCGGAACTACTAGTGAGACCGAAGTCTCTCTGCAGAACATAAAATAGGCAAACGTGAGTACAAATGTACCCAGCAAGACTTACATCAGAACTAACTACATGTGCATCATTATCAACAAGGGATGGTGGGGTTTAACTGCAGCAAGCCAGCTTTGACTCGGTGGCTATCTTGAACTACGACTGCAAGTAGCTCTTTTGAGGTGGCGTACACGAGTCCACATATTCACCATATCAATACACCACTATGGATCCGCTCTCGTCTCCCTACGAGAGTGCCGTCCATAGCACTCACGCTTATCTTGCGTATTTTAGAGTATCCACTTTCACTTGTCTATGAACTAATATAAGCAACCCAGAAGTCCTTTTCCGCGGACACGGCTATTCGAATAGATGATGTTAACCCTGCAGGGGTGTACTTCTTCATACATGTTTCCACCACTTAGCGTCTGCACACGACATGTGCTCGGCAGACTTCAAGCGAAAGCCGACGTGGGTGTAGACCACGACCTACCTAAACACTCAAGTCTCTAGTCCAGGTTTATCGCCTATTCGGGTTCCATCCATGAGGAGATCCGGCCGGAGTTTCGCTCACAGCCCCAAACGATGTGAACAGGGTTCCGTGACACCAAACGGGCGCCCGGTATACCCGGCCACGTGCCTACCGCATCACAGCCCACCCCTCCGGTCAGCGCTGTGCACGGCCTCCAGCATACTACAAACACCAGAAACTACTTGCAACTCCTGGACAGAGGACTTGGGTGAATAAGAAGTCGAGCGGGGTCATATTTCAGGGCCCAATGTATGGTAGTAGCTGAATCATGGATCACAAACACAGAACTCAGTTCCTGAGGACGGCTTCAATGAGACAACCCACCATGTACTCCTACATGGCCTCTCACCGCTACCTTTACCAAATCGTGTTCACACACTTAGCTCACACACAGTAGGACATGTTCACACACCTCTGATTCATCCCCGATGAATCAGACCTGACTCAACTCTAAGCAGTAGCAGGCATGACAAACAAACATGAATGAGTAGGAACAACAGGGCTCAAACAACTCCTACTCATGCTAGTGGGTTTCATCTATTTACTATGGCAATGACAGGTCATGCAAAGGATAAAGGGGTTCAGCTACCGCAGCAAGTAACAGTTGAATCGTTGTTGTCCTAATGCATTAAAAGAGAGCAGGAGCGAGAGAGTAGGATTTTATCGGAATGAACAAGGGGGTTTTGCTTGCCTGGCACTTCTGAAGATAACATTGAGTCTTCATCAGTGTCAACGATCACATCATCGGTATCACGTCTATCGAGAGGGGACAATACCGGCAACACAGAAGGGAACACAATCAATGCAATGCACAATATGATGCATGATCATGACATGGCAAAATGAATGTGTTTTGGGCTAATGCATCTAGCAACAAGTTAAATGGGGTTGGTTTGAATACAAGATTCAAATTCAAACTCCATATGTGATTATTTAAATGCCATTCACTTCATTTGTCCTAAACAGTAGTGATAAGTTGTTCTAACATGCATGGAAATGGTACAGATGGATTCCTTGAATTTTTCTGATAATTTTTTATATATAATTTATTTAATTTGGAGTTATGGTTGAATTTCTATGAATTTTAGAAGTTTATACAATTTTCTGGAATTTTCTGAATTATTTTAAATCCAGAAAGAATTAATTGCGTCAGCATGACTTCATAGTGACGTCAGCAAGTCAACGGGCGTTGTCCAGGTCAAATCTGACCTGTGGGACCCATATGGTAGTGTCACAGTTAGTTAACAGGGGGTTATCTGCTTAATTAAAGGATTAGGGGGTCGGGGCCCACTGGTCAGTGTTAGTGGCTAATTAGGTTTAGTTAATATTTAACTAAAGTTAGCAGGGCCTGGCCCCACTAGTCAGCGACCCTGGGGGGTCAAACCCCAGGTCGATCAGGTCAAACCTGTCGGCGACTCGTCGCCGGCGACGACAGAAACGGCGGGGCGGCTCGGGATTGCGATACAGGGAACCATTCGAGGCGCCGTTGGGCTCTGCGGAAAGCTGGCGATCCCGCGCATCCAACGGTGCAACCGGGGCGAGCTGGGGTGGCTGGAGCTCACCGGAATGAAGCTCAAGGCGGCGCCGGCGTTCGGGTGAACTGGGTTTCGGGGTTAGGGAGCACGACAGGAGGCAAAGAGGGTTGTTACGACCTCCTGGGGTTGCACTGAGCACGGCCGCGTGCTCGGTTGCAGCTCTAGGCAACGGTGGCTACGGCAGCGACATGGCCGGCGGCGAAGAGCTCTCGGCTCCGGTGGATATTGGCGTTAGCGGGAGAAAAGGTGCCAGGAAGGGAGGGGATCGACGCAGCAGCTCACAGTGGATCGAACGAAGGGGTTGGTGAGCTCGGGGGCGTCCTCATTGTTGCGAATCGAGCGGCGGCGATTCTCCGGCCATGGCGATGAAGACAGTGGTGATGGCGGCGTTGTAGCACGTCTGTGGCGTCGTGGCTTGTCGAGGAGGTCGGGGACGTCGAGACGGAGCTTGCAGGCACAGCGAGGGGTCGAGGGGGAGGCGGTGGCCGCGGCGTTACGGTGGCGCGGCTGCGGCTGCGCTCGGGCTCGAGAGGGAGAGGGAGCAGAAGAGGATAGGGACCGGAGGGGGGAGACACGGGAGAGTGAGAGAGGGTCGAGGGGGCCGCGTGGTGTCACCGGGGCGTCGAGGAGGAGCCAAGCAGGCTGGGAGGGAGGAGGTGGCCGGGGCGCGTGGCCGCGCGCGCCGGGCGCGTGCCCGTCCTCCTGGCAGAGGAGGAAGGCGACAAGGGGGGGTAGCGGTGGCGGGCTGGGCCGCACAGGAGCTGGGCCGGCTGGGCTGAGAGGTGAGCGCCAGGTAAGTCCAGGTGGGTTCTCTCTCTCTTTTCCTATTTCAGTTCTTTTTTGTATTTTGTTCTGTGTTGTTTTAGTTTAGTAAAATACTAAACCATTTTATAAAATCCTGAAAATAGTTATGTGGCTAGAACTAAAATATACCAAACCACATAAAATGTTCCAGTAGTATTGGACATATATTATTTATATATCAAATATATATCCAATGCAAATAATTATTTATTTAATCCAAAGGCCCAAAATAATTAACTCTGAGATACCAAAAATATTGTTTTGAGTTTTACCTCTTTGCAATATTTTCAGAGACTAAGAGGAACATTTTCTTGGACTTCTTTGAGAAGATTTTAATGTTGATCATTTTTAGAAGGTTTCTGAGGCTTTGAAAATCCCTCAATTCAAATTTCATTTGAATTAAAACATGATGCTCACATGAGGCCTAGCCTAGTGCATAACAGGACCAGGGATGTGACAACTCACCCCCACTAAACAAAAATCTCGTCCCGAGATTCAAGCATAGGGTAAGATGAAGGGGGAACGCAACTAATATAATCTTCACGATCCAGGGTGCATTTCATCAGTATGTTGAATCGATCACCATCTTTGTCTTGTCGTCTTGTTCTGAGAACTCCAGTTATTTTGACAATGAGAGGAGAAGGAGACTCTAGAAGAATCGATCTTCACGAAGGTCGAACAACTCAGGATTAACTCACGGAATGGGACATAGCAACATTTCTCGAGCTGAGGAACGAAGCACACCTCTAGAGGGATGGAGTGGAGCAGATGACGAGGTTTACCAGGTAGACTACAATTCCACACTTAAAAAGGTGGTAAATGATTGTCATCGTAGCGAAGAGTTGAGTTGCCATGATACCACAACGAGGCACCTTAGGGATGGTGACTCGTAGATATATCCCCTTAAGTGGCAAAAAGAATTACCTTTGATTCAAAGATCATTGAAACTCTTTATACTAGCCTAAGGCAATCACAAGCGATCATTTGGAGGGGGTCGGTAGAATGGCATACTCGGACTTGGATGATGTGGATTACCTTGTTGAAGACAACGTAATGGATGAATTTGTTTACCACCGGAAATGGAAGGGACCCATGGTAGAATGGCACATTGGCGGTGCAAGCTGGGAACAAAATGCAAATGATGGGAATGATTCTGGTAACTGGGGAAGAACCCAACAATAGAGAGTGAATTCACTGTTTGAAAAGGTCATAGCGTTGCCGAGGAAACTAAGAGGAATCCCGGTTAGTGCCGATGATAAGACGTAGCGCTTGTGCGTGCTCTCAAGAACTTGAGCATTTCCACAATCATCAAGGTTTTACCAATATCCGTGTCAAGGATCCTGGCACACAACTTGCTACCATGATGAATACTGACGGACGATGCGGATGCAAAAGAAGATAACACCTTCTCAGATTTCATCTTAGCGAGGCCAAGGGGCAAATCTGGACGATCAACCGAGAGACATTTAGCACTCCGCTTCTAATGTTCTCCTTGATGTGCTAGTGTAACCCATTTATTGAAATGGTTTGATATCTGGAACATCAAGTAAAAGGTCGGACTTCGGGATCTCAAAAATCCATAGGGGCAACTAGGGAGTAAATCCTACGAAATCCCTATGGGGAGGTGGCCAACTTCCTCAAATCAAGATACTACAACAGGAGGTCTTCCGGCTGGGTGTGTTGGCCACGACATCCACTTTACCGGTTATCGCGAGATCAATATTATAGTTCTTGGGAAATGTTCCAACCCATCATATCTGCCTGAGATTCAGATCTGGTTGGTGTCAGGATATTCCAGACTCATCGAGTCTAGGAAGAAAAACGAAAGTTTGCAACACAAATCGACGAGATGACGTTGCGAGATTCTCGGGGAATGAACTACGATAGTAAGCTCCAAAACATGAGCTGGTTCTGCTACAAACATGTGAACACGTTGTCCCAGACAAGCATGGCCATGTAGTAGTCTTATAATTAAACACTACCGAGTTCAGGTAGGGAACCATCATCGAGGATATCGAAGTCTTTACGCAAGTCCATGGATTAGATCCCAAGCATAGACTTCTTTTCCTTGAACAAGTCAATCAGTGGCTTAGTGTGCTAGGGACACATATAGAATGAAGGTTGCAAGCCTCCGGACTACAGAATACTTCGCACGTGTGCATGACTGATTTGGGATGATTCCAAAGGAAACAAGACAATCTTCCTCGAATCCACGGCGGCAACTTGCATCAAATGCACATGAACTAGAGGAAGTCACTTCTTACATCCGAACATATGCTTCATGAGCTAGCATGAACAAATGCTTTCAAAAGTTTTCCAACACTAGCTTAATGTTCAGCAAAATTATGGAGAAGACAAGGATGTTGTCAATGGGCTCAACAACAATTCATCTGGGTTTCCTTTCAAAAGGAATTCCATAGTTAAGTGAACAAGTGATAGCATTGGTCAGACCCAAAAGATATAATGGTGTATGCTCGAGGGATCAACCACGAGTAAGACAACATTACGAACATCGTTGGTACTGATTTGATTTGACGATAGCCCACACTCAAATCAAGGATTGATAAGACAATAGTTCCAGCAACTGATCACAGGGACCAATCGATGAAGATATCATCTTTCTTCAACACACTCTACACAAGAATATCCCTTTGGAACGAACTAAATTAGGCAAGCTTTATCTTCCAATTCTCCAAGTTGTTGTCTAGCTTAACCAACTAGTTCAGGGATATCCAACACAGATTCTTGGAGAAAGGGTGGTTCACAAGAAACCAACTTGATCACGAGTTCAACATAACAGTCAGGAAACAACCCGGTAACACTTCCAAGAAGATATTTGGAAAGTCACGAACCACCGATATGTTAGTAAGCTCGAGAACAATCTTGCTTTTTGAGGCAAGACGATATGATCACATGAGTGAGGACTTGACAAGATCCTAACTCATCAATCGAAGGGTGCACCGAAATAAGGACTAGGTAGCACGATCAGTCTTAGGGTGACGATTCAATAATCAATACGCTAAGAATGAGGTTATCATCCATTTAACTACCAAGCAACAGAGTTGCTAGCAGTATTGATTTCACACGCCACGATTCACTTGTCGGCATTCTGGTTACAATAACACAGGAACCGAGGAATGAACAATGATGGCAAGAAGTATCACTGTACCAAGAGTTCATAGGATGGTGTGCAATTCTTATAACAATCCCGATATAAAAGATGGTAATACTCCAAGGTAGAGCAGAACAAAAGCTGGATTAGCAATTTGTTCTGTGGAGCACAACTTCTTTGACCCAATCCTGGATATGGAAGAGGTACTGGAGTTTGTTTCTCCTAGTCATTCCGCGATAGAATGGCTTGACGGACCACGAGAGTAATAGGCATCGATAAACGAACGCACGCATACTCTTGACTATCAATTGATAGACGAAGGTCAGTAGACAGCTAAAGAGGGACAACTCAAAGGAACATATAACCTTCTGAGTTGTGGACGCATAGATTAGTATGTCGAACCAAGTTCAACAAGTTTCTTCCGAATAACCCATGCAGAAAAGTAGAACTGGCAGAGTCACAATATATAATGGAGAACTCATCAAGAGCACTCTGGTTGTGATCGTTCAGTTCAACGAGGAACTTCTGCCATAAATAGTTCATGGTATTTGGAAGAGGAAGATACCATGGACTTCAAGGACTATCGCAAAAGTTACTAATAACCTAAAGGAGCTAGCAATTACTATCAACATGAAGTAAGTAGGGTGGATCACGGGTTCAAGAACCCAGGAATAGAATACCTACTAACTAAATGGCATCACGGGATGCTTTCGAGAATAAAGGCCAGAAGCATCACACTGGGAACACAAAACGTTGCTAGATTACTAGGTGACTCCCTAAAACACCTAAGGTCATAATAGTAACTCCAACATAAATGTCAAGGCAATAGAATACCTCAACTCAACAATTAGTGTGATTGAGCTGGCATAAAGGAACATCGGAACAGGAGGAAGGGATTTTGCAAATGCTTCAGACTATTTAGAAACCTGGGATGACTCGGACAGCATAACGGCTGTAAATGCTCAAAAAGATTTGAGACAATCACAAAAATGGTGGCATAACCACTCAGAAGCACAATATCAAGGTTTCGAGATCATCAGTTAACATACAGAAGTAATAGGAACTGAAACGAGGCTTAAGTCCAACAGTTCTATAAGTCTACAGACTAGTAACACGTGATCCTGATAGAAAGAAGAGAAAGTCTAGTTCCTTAACCCCGCAGGAAAGATAAGATGACTCAGATCAGAAGGGCATAAGGTATAAGGAGTAAAAAGAGCCTTACGTTCCATCCCACAATCAATTCCCTGATATAACTAAAGAATTTCTAGACTCAACTTCGACCAGTTTGGCTTGGTAATCCTACAGGCAGTCAAGCTCTGATACCAACGCTGTCAGGACCCCGACTCAATGCCACATCGATCTAGCATGTAACACCTCATATCACTTTGCGGCCTCACGCACGGTATTCCCACGGGTGTCGCCTTACCTTTGCCCGGGACCGTTTGCGCCTTTTGGCACACGTATATGACAGTGTCGCTAGCATCCATATGATAAGGAGCCCGGGCTGACATGGCTAGTCGTAAACCCAAAGTGGCACAGACTTACAGGGACAGGCATCCATGACCCAGCATCGAACGTGTCGGTCATCAGCGAGTGAATCCAGGCTGTAGCACTGGGCTAGCAGGACTCCGGTGAACCGGGCTGTAGCGGGCTAACAGGACTCCGGTATTCATCGTGTGACATTTCCCCGAAGGGACGGACACAGGAACGAAGAAGGACACATGCCGGCCAGCCTAAGTGTTCCAGAGCAGTAGCAAGCTACCATGGCTCGGTGGAAACACTAGGAGACATTTCCCGGTAAGAGAGGCTACTAAAGATAAACAACTACATGGTCAGATCCCACACATACCAAGCATTTCAATAGCATACACACAATATGCTCGATATGTGCAAATACAACATGGCATCACAACATGACTCTACGACTCAAGTAATTTATTCAATAGGCTCTGAGGAGCGAGAATATTACAAACAGGGGTCTCATGACCCAACATTCAGAGCATACAAATCAAAGCACAAGCGGAAGCTATCATGTCTGAGTACAGACATCTATAAATGAAAAAGGCTGAGAAGCCTGACTATCTACCAGATCCTGCCGAGGGCACAAGATCGTAGCTGAGGTAACAAGCTAAACGTCGAAGTCCACGCGGAACTACTAGTGAGACCGAAGTCTCTCTACAGAACATAAAATAGGCAAACGTGAGTACAAATGTACCCAGCAAGACTTACATCAGAACTAACTACATATGCATCATTATCAACAAGGGATGGTGGGGTTTAACTGCAGCAAGCCAGCTTTGACTCGGTGGCTATCTTGAACTACGACTGCAAGTAGCTCTTTTGAGGTGGCTCACACGAGTCCACATATTCACCATATCAATACACCACTATGGATCCGCTCTCGTCTCCCTACGAGAACGCCGTCCATAGCACTCACGCTTATCTTGCGTATTTTAGAGTATCCACTTTCACTTGTCTATGAACTAATATAAGCAACCCAGAAGTCCTTTTCCGCGGACACGGCTATTCGAATAGATGATGTTAACCCTGCAGGGGTGTACTTCTTCATACATGTTTCCACCACTTAGCGTCTGCACACGACATGTGCTCGGCAGACTTCAAGCGAAAGCCGACGTGGGTGTAGACCACGACCTACCTAAACACTCAAGTCTCTAGTCCAGGTTTATCGCCTATTCGGGTTCCATCCATGAGGAGATCCGGCCGGAGTTTCGCTCACAGCCCCAAACGATGTGAACAGGGTTCTGTGACACCAAACGGGCGCCCGGTATACCCGGCCACGTGCCTACCGCATCACAGCCCACCCCTCCGGTCAGCGTTGTGCACGGCCTCCAGCATACTACAAACACCAGAAACTACTTGCAACTCCTGGACAGAGGACTTGGGTGAATAAGAAGTCGAGCGGGGTCATATTTCAGGGCCCAATGTATGGTAGTAGTTGAATCATGGATCACAAACACAGAACTCAGTTCCTGAGGACGGCTTCAATGAGACAACCCACCATGTACTCCTACATGGCCTCTCACCGCTACCTTTACCAAATCGTGTTCACACACTTAGCTCACACACAGTAGGACATGTTCACACACCTCTGATTCATCCCCGATGAATCAGACCTGACTCAACTCTAAGCAGTAGCAGGCATGACAAACAAACATGAATGAGTAGGAACAACAGGGCTCAAACAACTCCTACTCATGCTAGTGGGTTTCATCTATTTACTATGGCAATGATAGGTCATGCAAAGGATAAAGGGGTTCAGCTACCGCAGCAAGTAACAGTTGAATCGTTGTTGTCCTAATGCATTAAAAGAGAGCAGGAGCGAGAGAGTAGGATTGTATCGGAATGAACAAGGGGGTTTTGCTTGCCTGGCACTTCTGAAGATAACATTGAGTCTTCATCAGTGTCAACGATCACATCATCGGTATCACGTCTATCGAGAGGGGACAATACCGGCAACACAGAAGGGAACACAATCAATGCAATGCACAATATGATGCATGATCATGACATGGCAAAATGAATGTGTTTTGGGCTAATGCATCTAGCAACAAGTTAAATGGGATTGGTTTGAATACAAGATTCAAATTCAAACTCCATATGTGATTATTTAAATGCCATTCACTTCATTTGTCCTAAACAGTAGTGATAAGTTGTTCTAACATGCATGGAAATGGTACAGATGGATTCCTTGAATTTTTCTGATAATTTTTCATATATAATTTATTTAATTTGGAGTTACGGTTGAATTTCTATGAATTTTAGAAGTTTATACAATTTTCTGGAATTTTCTGAATTATTTTAAATTCAGAAAGAATTAATTGCGTCAGCATGACTTCACGGTGACGTCAGCAATTCAACTGGCGTTGTCCAGGTCAAATCTGACCTGTGGGACCCATATGGCAGTGTCACAGTTAGTTAACAGGGGGTTATCTGCTTAATTAAAGGATTAGGGGGTCGGGGCCCACTGGTCAGTGTTAGTGGCTAATTAGGTTTAGTTAATATTTAACTAAAGTTAGCAGGGCCTGGCCCCACTAGTCAGCGACCCTGGGGGGTCAAACCCCAGGTCGATCAGGTCAAACCTGCCGGCGACTCGTCGCCGGCGACGATAGAAACGGCGGGGCGGCTCGGGATTGCGATACAGGGAACCATTCGAGGCGCCGTTGGGCTCTGCGGAAAGCTGGCGATCCCGCACATCCAACGGTGCAACCGGGGCGAGCTGGGGTGGCCGGAGCTCACTAGAATGAAGCTCACGGCGGCGCCGGCGTTCTGGTGAACTGGGTTTCGGGGTTAGGGAGCACGACAGGAGGCAAAGAGGGGTGTTACGACCTCCTGGGGTTGCACTGAGCACGGCCGCGTGCTCGGTTGCAGCTCTAGGCAACGGTGGCTACGGCGGCGAAGAGCTCTCGGCTCCGGTGGATATTGGCGTTAGCGGGAGAAAAAGTGCCAGGGAAGGGAGGGGATCGACGCAGCAGCTCACAGTGGATCGAACGAAGGGGTTGGTGAGCTCGGGGGCGTCCTCGTTGCTGCGAATCGAGCGGCGGCGATTCTCCGGCCATGGCGATGAAGACAGTGGTGATGGCGGCGTTGCAGCGCGTCCGTGGCGTCGTGGCTTGTCGAGGAGGTCGGGGACGTCGAGACAGAGCTTGCAGGCACAGCGAGGGGTCGAGGGGGAGGCGGTGGCCGCGGCGTTACGGTGGCGCGGCTGTGGCTGCGCTCGGGATCGAGAGGGAGAGGGAGCAGAATAGGATAGGGACCGGAGGGGGGAGACACGGGAGAGTGAGAGAGGGTCGAGGGGGCCGCGTGGCGTCACCGGGGCGTCGAGGAGGAGCCAAGCAGGCTGGGAGGGAGGAGGTGGCCGGGGCGCGTGGCCGCGCGCGCCGGGCGCGTGCCCGTCCTCCTGGCAGAGGAGGAAGGCGACAGGGGGGGTAGCGGTGGCGGGCTGGGCCGCACAGGAGCTGGGCCGGCTGGGCTGAGAGGTGAGCGCCAGGTAAGTCCAGGTGGGTTCTCTCTCTCTTTTCCTATTTCTGTTCTTTTTTGTATTTTGTTCTGTGTTGTTTTAGTTTAGTAAAATACTAAACCATTTTATAAAATCCTGAAAATAGTTATGTGGCTAGAACTAAAATATACCAAACCACATAAAATGTTCCAGTAGTATTGGACATATATTATTTATATATCAAATATATATCCAATGCAAATAGTTATTTATTTAATTCAAAGGCCCAAAATAATTGACTCTAAGATACCAAAAATATTGTTTTGAGTTTTACCTCTTTGCAATATTTTCAGAGACTAAGAGGAACATTTTCTTGGACTTCTTTGAGAAGATTTTAATGTTGATCATTTTTAGAAGGTTTCTCAGGCTTTGAAAATCCCTCAGTTCAAATTTCATTTGAATTAAAACATGATGCTCACATGAGGCCTAGCCTAGTGCATAACAGGACCAGGGATGTGACACCCTAACTAAAGAACTAAACACTCTTAAGTTAGCTCATGAAACCATCTTCGAAGATCATCGAGAACTTTTAAGAGCTCATGAGAAATTACGCTTTGAAAAGCTCAATCTTGAGCAAGAGAATGAGTTCTTAAAAGCAATCAATGATGATCTCCGCAAGAAAAGTTCTTCTTACATTGCCAAGCGTTTACTCTTATCCACTTACATGCCTCAAGTCAAGTCTAGTAACAAGAAAGATTCTTCCTCTAGCAGTAACAATGATCATGCTAAATCCAATATTGTTGCTTCTAGTAGTTCTCTTGATTCCACTAATGATTCTCTTAGCCAAGTTACACTTGAGCAAGAAAATAGCTTATTGAAGGGAATTATAGAGAAAGGAGTGTACAAAAGCCTTGCCGGGAGTAAGCAATTCGAGGAAATTGTGCGCAAGAAAGGAATGCACCGGAAGAATCAAGGTGTTGGTTTTGAATGAAAGTTCAATGCCAATGGAGTTGAGTGGGAAGAAGATCAATACCCCAAGACAAAGTTTGTCCCTCAACAAGAGAAGTATACTTCTTTCAAGGGGACACAAGCTCAAGATGATCTTCCACCACAAGACTACAAGCAAAAAGGCAGGGACAAGCTTCAAGAGGAAATTGATGCATTTGAAGAAGCTCCAAAGACCTTAGTCAAGTGGATTCCCAAGACTACTTCAAGTTCCACTTCATCAAGTACGACTACAACTCCAAGGATTCCCATCAAGATGATGTGGATCCAAAAGAAGAAGAACTAGAGAGTTCTTGAGGGTGACTCCGCCAACATACTTCACTCTTATCATTTTGGCAAGAACAAGTGCAATCAACTTCCACATCTTGCACTAGTTCAAGGAGTCACAAACCCTCTTGTTGGTAAGACAAGGGACAAGGTAACCTAGAAGTTTTCATGGACATCATCTTTGTGTGCATCACTCTATGTCTATGATATCCTTGTTTGTTCCTTGTGGGACTAACCCATGTAGGTATTGAAAGTGCAATTCACTCAAATGGATAGCTCCAAGAGATCTACATCAACATTGAGCATCCACATCTTCAATATCTACATGAAGTCATCATCGACAAAACCCAAGGTTAGTTCATCCCTCTTAGGGGGGATATCACATCTAGGGGGAGCTTTACTCTAAGACTTGAGCTAAAGCAACTCTAAAGATGTGAACAAAACAATGCTTTATGTAAAAGTGGTAACCCCACTTGAGCTTAAACGATGAGTATGACCTATGATCAAGTGTTCTCACTTGACTCCTAAGTCAATATACTCATATATAGATGACCTAGTCATCGCAAATTGCTTGATAGATGCTAGAATTGGTTGTGCATGCCTTGCCACATATTTCATTTGCCATCTTATTGTGTGAGCATGCTGGTTGCATAATTTACTCATTCGAGGACATCCACTTGTTGTTTTGATTGTTCGGTTTTATCTTCTTTTGCCAAGTGGATGGACAAGAATGCCTAAGAACCTCCTCTAGGTATCTATGTTTTCCTCGTCTCAAACTCTATTCATGCTGCATCACAAAATTTGATCAAGTCAGATTCGAACCACTCTGTGTGAGGAGCGCTCGGAGTCCCCGATTCATCATAGACTTAAACTTCCAAAATCTCTTTATGATTCTCGGTCTGACCGATACTCCACTTTCGGTCCTACAGAGATCATTAAGTTGATCTAGGTTTTTGATCTCGGTGCAACCGATTTGAACATTTCGGTCACACCGAGTTGTTCCACTCGGTCACACCGACAGGGTCGGGCTATATATAGTCACGGGCAAAATTTTGGAAATTTCTCCGAACCCCTTCGCCCGCGCGATAGCCTGCTCTGCCCTCGTGGTCTCCGGATCGTCTTCTCGCCGCCAGCAGCCTCCAGTCGCTGGTCTCCGTCGCTGTCAACGGGAATTCTGCCCCGTCGTTGCCGCCGTAGCAAGTCCCCTCCGAACTAGGGTATGGACTTGATCTTTGTGCTATTCCCCAATCTGATTCCTAGCACATTGTGATCATATTGATTCTAGCCACGTTTGATGAACTTCTATCCAGTCAATGAACTCATAGATTAGGTTTGATTCGAAAATTCTAGGTTTAGGTTTCCGCTGAAACCATCTCGGACCCACCGAGTTGAAAAACTCGGTCCCACTGATTTGGCTTATGCCATTGCACAAGTGAGACTCGGTCTGACCGAGAATTACTTATCGGTGTGACCGATTTTTAAACTCAGTGAAACCCTAGCAGTCTCGGTGCCACCGAACTGTGACTCGGTCCTACTGAGTTCACTAGTTTAGGTTCCAAAACTGCTTCGGTATCACCGAGTTTGAAAATCGGTAGATCCGAGATGATTTCAGTGGGAAACTAAAACTAAGTTTTTGGATCATTCTTTTGCAAAAATCTCTGCATTTTGTGATGCTCATCCACTCTATCTCTTCTATAATCTATTCACAGGGTCAGCAGTCAGTTTGCAGCATGTCTGATCAAAGTGATAGCCAAAACATGTCATAGCAGCAAGTGGTGATGAGTGAGGGCACTAGTCCCTCCAGTTCATCTGATGAAGGCAGCAGGAGCACTCCTAGCAACTTGCCAAAGGCTGCCACGAGACAAAGGAAGAAGAGGACTTCAGATTCCGAAGATGAGGACTATGTGGCAGAGGAAGAGGCCACTTCCAAGAGAGTTGAGCCAAGGCACTAAGCCAGGTCTGAAAATCAAAAGGCCAGCAGGCAGGCAGCCAATGTCAAAGGCCAGAATGTCAACTGAGAAGCCCATAGAGCCAGTTGCAGCTGAGTGCAAGAAAAGAAAGGAAAGGGTGAAGAAGACAGTGGCTAGAGTGCTTGGCAAAGCTTCCATCATGGAAGACGAAGAAGAAGAAGAGGCAGCTGCACCAGCGCCCAAGGCACCCAAGCTTATGGGAGATGCCATAAAATCAAGGGGAGCTGCTTCCAAGGCCAAGCCAGCTCCAAAGCCAAAGCCCAAGAGAAATACAAGGAGCATTCCTGCAGCTGAGAAGAACAAGGCCCCAGTGCCTGAGACTGTTGCTGAAGAAGAGGAAGAGAATGTCCTGAGAAAGCTAAAGCCCAAGATCCCAGACCACAACGATGCTCTGTGGCTGAGGACATGAAGCTCAGGAGAGATTCAGGGCTAAGGAAATGGAGAGAAGCAGACCCATATGCTTCAAGGAGAAGGACAGCAGTGGACTACAGATTTCACACCAAGGAGCAGCAGGATTTCTATGAGACTGTTTTGCTAGATAAGAAGCCAATTGTCTGAGACATGAGATGGCTTGACTGGACCTACATGAGGGAGAAGGAGGAACACTACCCAGGAGTATATGACAGCTTTAATGCTTGTGGAGTAGCTGACTTTGTTGGGCAGAAGCTCACAAAGTGGAACGAGGAACTGATCATGCAATTCTACTCCATGGCACACTTTTATCCAGATGGGAGGATCACATGGATGTCTGAGGGTACAAGGTACCAATCCACAGTTGCTGAGTGGGCACAGATCATTAATGCCCCAGAGGAGCAAGATGATGACTTGGATATCTATGCCAAGAAGAAGATGGACCATAACTCCATGTCCAATATGTACAAGGAAATTCCCAATGAAGCTCTTGACACCTTCAAATTTGGGTCTGTGCATTACCTTCTGTCAGGACTGCCTACGATCAATTGGATACTAAGGCACACCTTACTGCCCAAGTCTGGAGATCACAAGATGATCAGAGGCCATGCTATCAACTTGCTACATGTGTTTGATGTGCCTCAGAAGTTCAAGGTGATGAGCCTCATAGTGGAAACAATCAAGAGGACTGCAGCAGATCAGAAGAGGAGTTGCGGATATGCCCCTCAAATTCAGGAGCTCATCAACTCCAAGATGGGAACGGGCATATATCTATTGGACAAGGAACACCTGCCCATCCGTCCAGATTTCGAGGACAATCAAGTTGTCATGACTGAGAACGAGCCATCATCTGCCCAAGCATTTGCAAAGAAGGAGAAGGCGAGGAAGGAGAAAGCTGCCAAGATGCCTACTCAAGAGGAGGCATCTGAGTATTTCTTGAAGACTAAACAAGAGCAGCTTGGTTACTTAATTGCATCCACGCTGAGGATTGAGAAAAGTCTGGCCACCCTCACTCAGAATCAGCAGAGCCTAGAGAGAATCATGGAACGGAAGTTCTATGACTTGGATGTCAAGGTAACGGAAGTTTAGTCTGCAGTGGAGCAGCTCCAGGAGGACATGCAGGAGAGGAGAGGCAGGACTACCACTCATGCCTTTTCCAGAGTGCCACGAGGCCCGAGGTCATCTGCCGTGCCAGTTGCTGACACCAGAGCCACCACTTCAGCACCAGCTACAGCCTCAGCTCCAGCGTCTACTTCAGCTCCAACTCCAGCGTCTACTTCAGCATCTACCGAAGCCTTCGTCCTTGGAGTGATCCGGACTCCACCACCACCAGAAGATCAAGCCTGAGCGTCGATCTAGTGCTATGCATTTTCTAGGAACTTTTTGGTAACTTGTTGCCAAAGGGGGAGAAGATGTATAGATCATAGGCTTCGAGAGAGAGAGTGTTGCTTTTCTCTCTTGCTTTATTTGGTGGTTTTTCGAACTTGTTTGCTTTTGAGTGCTTGAGATACTACGTCATTATTTGTGAGACATTGATGATCATGTGTTTGATCATAAGCTACACTTAATGCTTGCTTATTGCTATTATCCTATCTATCTTGTGTGATCATTCACTATTGGTGATGAGTGCATGTATTTCATTCTTATCATTTTAAGCGCTCCACCAAGATGTATGTGACATGGAAGAGTAACCCATGACTCTAACTCTTTGTGCATTTGCAGTCCAAAGCAAATTTTAAATATGCACAAATTTAAGGGGAGCTCTTACTTATCACATACTTCTCAAAGCGACGATATATTTCATGCTTATTATCATTTGTCGAAGCTTTGATCTATATGTTGTCATCCATTACCAAAAAGGGGGAGATTGAAAGTGCAACTATCCCTAGGTGGTTTTGGTAATTCATAACAACATATAGCTCATTAAGCTAATGCTATCCAAGATGATTATTTCAGGAAAGCTCAATGATTGGCATGGCATGGATGTGAAAGTGGAACCCTCAAAATGCTAAGGACAAAGGATTGGCTCAAGCTCAAAAGCTCAAGACTCTTCATTTTATATTTTAGTGATCCAAGATCACATTGAGTCTTTAGGAAAAGCCAATACTATCAAGGAGGGATGAGGTGTTGCTTAATGAGCCTCTTGCTTCATGTGCTTAGTGATATGCTCCAAAACCCTCAACTACTTTCCCATATCCACATATGACCTAAACCCTAAGCCAAACTCGGTCCTACCGATTCTTCCTATCCGGCGCCACCGAGTTTCACTTGTCATTAGCCACTGCCAAACCCTAGCAATTCGGTCCTACCGATAAGGATCTCGGTCTCACCGAGATGGGGTTGCAAACTCTCTGTTTCCCTTTCGTAACTTTTCGGTCTCACCGAAAGAGCGAATCGGTCCCACCGAGATTGCAATGTAAACTCAGTGTTTCCCCTTTGTAACTTTTCGGTCTCACCGAGTTCCACTCGTCTCATCGAAAGAGCAAATCGGTCCCACCGAGTTTGCCTGACCAACTCTCTGGTTAGCTAATTACCAAATTCGGTCTCACCGAGTTTGTGTAATCGGTCTCACCGAGATTACGTTATGCCCAAACCCTAACCGTATCGGTCCTACCGAGTTGCATGTCAGTCCCACCGAAAATCTCTAACGGTCACTAGGTTTACATTTTCGGTCCGACCAAGTTTATTGATTCAGTCCCACCGAGATTGGAAAACTGTGTAACGGTTGGATTTTGTGTGGAGGCTATATATACCCCTCCACCTTCTTCTCATTCGATGAGAGAGCCATCAGAACACACACACCATTCCAACTCATATGTTCTGAGAAAGAACCACCTACTCATGTGTTGAGACCAAGACATTCCATTCCTACCATATGAATCTTGATCTCTAGCCTTCCCAAGTTGCTTTCCACTCAAATCTTCTTTCCACCAAATCCAAATCCTATGAGAGAGAGTTGAGTGTTGGGGAGACTATCATTTGAAGCACAAGAGCAAGGAGTTCATTACCTACACACCATTTGTTACTTCTTGGAGAGTGGTGTCTCCTAGATTGGCTAGGTGTCACTTGGGAGCCTCCGACAAGATTGTGGAGTTGAACCAAGGAGTTTGTAAGGGCAAGGAGATCGCCTACTTCGTGAAGATCTACCGCTAGTGAGGCAAGTCCTGTGTGGGCGATGGCCATGGTGGGATAGACAAGGTTGCTTCTTCGTGGACCCTTTGTGGGTGGTTGCTTCTTCGTGGACCCTTCGTGGGTGGAGCCCTGTGTGGACTCGTGCAACCGTTACCCTTGGGTGGAGCCCTGTGTGGACTCGCGCAACCGTTACCCTTTGTGGGTTGAAGTCTCCATCAACGTGGATGTTGGATAGCACCACCTATCTGAACCACGGGAAAAACATCCGTGTCTCCAATTGCGTTTGAATTCTCCAAACCCTTCCCTTGACATTCTTGCAAGTTGCATGCTTTACTTTCCGCTGCCTATATACTCTTTGCATGCTTGCTTGAATTATGTGATGATTGCTTGACTTGTCCTAAATTAGCTAAAATCTGCCAAGAACTAAAATTGGGAAAAGGTTAAGTTTTTATTTGGTCAAGTAGTCTAATCACCCCCCCCCCCCTCTAGACATACTTTCGATCCTACAGAGGTGCATGCCGGCCGTTGGATATAAATCCAATGGCTATGGATGTTATAATCATTTGTTGACCAAGTTGATAACGCCCTGCGTAGGCTTCGACCTATTGGCCCACATGCCAGCCTACAAAAATGTGGCACATATTTAACCCATGTTTTCTCGAATGTACAGTCCATTTGCTGGGCTGGGTGAACAAATAATTTCATGTCAATGCGGCCCATTTAATATTTTCTATGAAATCCCAGCCCATTTGCACTTTCTTGAAATACATGAATTAGCTAGGCTCGTTCTATATATAGTATAATGTTAGATTAGAAGGAGCAATTAATATAAAAAATTAAAGCGTTGCGACACATTTTTTATATATAAAATTAACAAATTAGCGTCTTATTGTTCAAAATAAAAATGAGCGCGTTATTATTACATTGGTCCTTAAAATCTTCGCAAGCTTTTGTACGCAATCACCGGGATTTTCCTACCTATGAGTCAAAAACAACCAGGATTTTCCTTGCCAACTTCTGTTAAACATTTACTTTTATAAGTTGATAACATGTGGGTTGTTTTTATAATGTATATATAAGTCTCTATAAAATATACGATAATGGTAATTATATAAATATATATAATGTGGTTACAAGGGAAAACATAAATTGGACGCAACATTAGTATTCTTATATATAGATAAATAGAACAGAGATCTGTGTTTTATTAAGAAAATACACTGGGCTGCCGATCTTTAAGAAAAAGTAAAACCTACGCTGGGAGGCCCATAGGCCGGTATGGACCTCAAAAAATAAGGAAACCACTGTCTTCGTATGTCGTGGGCTACGCATACCTAGGCCTAGCTGATAATTGTTCACCCTCTGGAAAAAAATGATACCAGCTAGATCCCCGAGCGAACTTGATTAAAGAGGGGGTCGGCGACACGACTCAAGAACCACATCAGATGTGATTTTTTTCTTCAGTGGATGGCTCGATGACATTTGTTTACTTGCCTCTGCACCATACAACTTGTATTTTTAGCCTCCCAGCTCGTGGTGGACCAGCAGCCCATTTGCTGGGCGGGCCAACCTACAGAAACCAACACTCGATTTTCCATCAAGCCCCAAAAACAACGCAATACTATGCTTGTTTTGAGGCCGAAAGCATTATGGCAGGGGTTGAGCGGGGGAGGGGGGAGACAGAGCAAAAAAAATTAAAAAGAGTTGATGCGCCGTTGCTACCCTAACAAAGTAGGTGCAGTTCTTCTCAGGAAGAAGGTGTGCTGTTGACACCCACACGTCACAAATCCCATAGTAGACATACAAAAGTTCACACACAAGTACAACAGAACAGGTAAACATTTGTATCAAACTCAGGTTCACAGGACACGTTCATATTCATAGCCAACATTCACAATAAACAACTCAAAGATTCATATATACACAAGTTCAGCATGTCTATGCATCCAAATGATTGATAGGTCACACGACAATATTCATAAATAATTCACAAAAATATTTAGATATACACATGTACAATATGTTTATGCAACCAAATGATTGAGATCACGGCCAATATCATCCATGGACGAACTTTAATTACCTAGGGTACAGACTGGTAAATGGTGTTCAGTTGGAGGTACTTCTTGCTAAAACTAATGGTTGTACGAGTAAACTTTCGAGTACGTAAGAGGCAGCACAGACAATCTGAACTTTGCTTGTAGGTTTATCCTCAAATAGTGGCCTCATGCCGAGGGATGTTTGAGCAACTTGGCCACTACTTTCATCCAACTAGTTTACGGGCTCATCTTGGTCCTGTAGCTCGCCAAAATTCTACATTGCAGACAAGAAAGGAGGCGGTTGAGAAAATGAACCACCCAAATTTTTTGTGCAGTTCAACTAAAATGGAGCATCCGTGGCGAGCAGGTACTTCTTGCTAAAATTAATGCTTGTACGAGTAAACTTTCGAGTACATAAGAGGCAACACAGACATTTTGAACTTTGCTTGTAGGTTTATCCTCAAATAGTGGCCTCGTGCCGAGGGAGGTTTGAGAAACTTGGCCACTACTTTCATCCAACTAGTTTACTGGCTCATCTTGGTCCTACAGCTTGCCAAAATTCTACATTGCAGACAAGAAAGGAGGCGGTTGAGAAAATGAACCACCTAATTTTTTTGTGCACTTCAACTGAAATGGAGCATCCCTGGCATGCAGACTGATTAAGTGCCAAATGAATATACACTTCAACCAACTTGTCTGGAATCTTTAGACTCCATGCCATACAGTTACCTACCATATGTGCCGATAACCAAAAGGCACGAGTTGGGACCAAAGACTGGACTACGTTTGTTTGGGCTATGCGCCAAGCAATATTTTTGGCGTTCACTCTCCTAATACTTGGAGTTTGACAACTGGTTGACACCGGTTGATACTCGAATTAATATAGGCACTTCTTCTTGTCAACATCGATGCTTGTCTGAGTGAACTTTGGAGTACATAGCAGCAGCATAAGTACATGTCCATCAGATCTTTTTGTGCAGTTCTACTGTAATCACCCAATGTAATGATTTCCCTGCGAGTTCAGGCTCCAAGTTACTCCTTTATGAAATCGGCAAACAGTAGCACAATACCAATTTACCAATACATATGACAAGCACAATAATCAGGATAAAGACCAGTACCAACCTGTGTGAGGTAGCCTATCAATTACTATTTCATTTGACTGGAAGCTGAGATAAGCCAAGCGAATGACAGCAAAGGAAGGAAGGAAGCACAGATTAGCGAGTGACAGGAAAGGAAGGAAGCTGCCGAGGCAATGAAGCACCCAAAGTTTTTGTGCAGTTCCACCAAAATCGAGTATCCCTTTTGGCACAAATATTGAGAGACTGAGATTACTGTAATAGTGGGACTAGTTGATGAAACATACACTAACAAATAGAAGCACCCTCATTATGTTAATTGGTAAAGTTAGCAACATAGTAGTCTTGCTTAAAGAGAGGTATTAGTTTATTTAATCAGTGCCAATTAGCTCAACACTCAAAGCATTGCCATGTATCATAGGTTGCAAAACTTTAACGTGCAAAGATAAAGGATTTTCTCATGACAGTAGGACGATACAAATAGAGATGACAGCAAACTAATATGGATGAAGGCCTTAGGCCGGTACCAACCTAAGAAAAAAAGCTTATTCATGTAGTTCCAGAAGAGATGATAAAGCACTCACTGGAATCACTCAATAGTATATATTTTTGTGCACTTCAAATGTATGGTTGAAATCACTCTTGTTTACCAGTGCTGAGATTATATCAAAAGATTATCAAGAACTTCCAGCAGAGTTAAAGCACTGGCTGGGATACATTTCATTGTATTGCCTTGTGTAGTTCCACTGAAATGTATGATTAGCACAACATGATCCATGTTTGCACAAGTAGGAACAAGGTGAAACCTTCATTAGCTTAGTGAGAAAGGATAGAAATACATTAGCATATTACTCTAACAGTAGCATCAAATTCATCATGGACAATACGCAGAAGTGGAAGGGCTCCCAGGAGGATTATCTCACATGTAAGGTAGACGTTGCCGGAGCCCTTGAATGGCCTCGACCGAGGCCTCAGCTTCAACAAGATCACCTTGGCACTGTTTATTCTTCTTCTTCCCTCTTCATGCTCTGTTTCTCTTTCTCCTCACCAGTTGGTGAAACCAAGTACATGATTGGCCTTCTATTTCAGAATTGGTTTTGTCAGTGAGGGAGTACAAGTGTAGTAAACAATGGCATTATTTTCTCATGGCAGTCGCAAAATAGAGATGAACACATGCATTAAATAGCATTCTTACCTAAAGGAAGGTTATGGTGCCAATATGGATGATAATGATGCATGCAGCCATCTTATGTGTGGATAGAAAATCTAGTCCTTGTCATACCACTTTGTACAACGTTTCTCCTATATTTCCCTTTTCGACCAAGAGATAGGTTGGATGACCACTCTGTACTACTTTCACCCCCTATCCTTCCTGTTTGTACCAAGTCCAATGTACATACTAAATTCCCCCACCCGCACTTTATTTCTTGTTTGAAGCAAGTACAAGATTCGACTCCATGAAGTAGCTTTACCTCTAACAATAGAAGAAAAAAATACTCCCTCCGTCCCAAAATTCTTGTCTTAGATTCCTCTAGACACGGATGTATCTAATACTAAAACGTGACTTGATAAATCTATATTTAGACAAATCTAAGACAAGAATTTTGGGACGGAGGGAGTATGTGTCATTGGACCATCCGATCGAGAGGGGTTGAGCGGTAGAAAATGATGCACATGCAGGGACGTAGCGAGCTGGGGAAGTAGAGCTAGGGCGGTTTGGAAGGAAGATATACCTGAAGGTCGTCGGGATGTGGATAGGTGGGCGGCGGGAGGCTGGATCCTCCCACACTAGGGCAACGACAAAGGGTTCGGAGGACCTCCCGCACCAGCACTCGGCTAGAGATAACGGTGTGGCCGGGAGTGGGTCTCCTCCCTCGCTGTCGACGACGGCCTAAACGCTGCCCCTCCTCCCCTTCACTGGCGGAGGGGGATACGTCCGGATCTGTAACCAGCGGTGAGGATAGAAAGACAATGTTTTTTGAAGGGAGAAAGATAGTGTTACCACCACTATCTTGTCTAGATCTGGAGAGGATGAGAGTGTGTGAATAGAGCAACCCTTGCAAGCAGACGCGGAGGCTCCGACCTATATACGTAGTGGGGTAGTTTTCCTTTTTCACTCCATCAAAACAATCGTTAAAAATTGTGTACGTGCCAGGTCGCCGTTTTTTGAGTTGTTGATTGTTTTTGAGATAGCTACCCGCTTATTCCAAGTGGTGTTACGGTGTGCTAGGTCGCACTTTGTATCATTCAAGTCTGGTACAAGACCCTCCATTAAATGAACAACCACCCCCTCATAAAATTTGTGAACAAGCCCATGGCTAAAATTATCGGAAATGTGGGCTGCCCCAACATGCATTATTATTTATATTTTCTATGTGGGAGTATCCTCAAAACAAAATGTGAGAGTACAATATGTATTAGGCCCCTTTGTAATTGGTGCTAAATTTTGACCAAAGATTTAACTAACAAAATGTTAGTGCATGTTAACAAAAATTATATTGTTTGATTCGTATTTGAACTTAGTTTTCAATTATGTAATTTTTTGTGACATGCATGAACATTTGGTTAGTTAAATTTATAGTCAAAATTTGGCAAGGTGCATTAAATCAACACATGCAAGTATCAAAAGGAGAGTCATGGCATGCATGCATGCATTGTAATTAATGCATCGGTAGACGCAAATTATTGAAATATATCGAGTGCAGTGCTTTGATCTGTCGCATCAACTCGTACAAGACCGAGAAGTTTGATTACTACAACGCCCTCTCCCTCGCGGACTGAGCTTCGGTGCCTTAACTGCACCTGCCTTTGGCTGCATGACAGGTGGGCCACCCGCCTGTTGGGCCCACGTATCATGCACGCAAAGGCAGGAGCAGTAAGTCAATGAAGCTGCGTCCCTCCCTCACCCAGGAGCGTAGTGGCTGGTAGGACTAGGAGAAGCCTTCGTTCGCTACA
>NC_041390.1:279485914-279641583 GCF_002162155.2 Triticum dicoccoides
CGGTTCAATTGGTGTCAGATGGCCAGAATCATGCAGTAGTACTTCATCATTGTTCGACTTCTCGAAGAGGCGAAGAGCCAAGCGTAGCCCGGACGCTCGTGTGGCAGTTTCATGTGTAGAGTAGTCTAGGATAGCGTGTACCGTTCTTATAAGCTTAAAATCGTTGGGGTCGGCTCCATGCTTTTTTTATTAAAATAATCTTCCAGCCCTACCTATCATCCTGGTGATTGTAGTTTGCACGCTCATCTGGTCAAGACAGGAATATATATTTTAATTTGTGGTGGGGTAAATGTTAGAGGATGCAGCAAATGGAGTATTGTACACTGCGGGTCTTTCAGCCAAGTTTAGAGGCAACCATGTGGGGCCAGTGCTATGATGTGTCGCGTTAACTCGTAAAACGAGGAGAAGCTTGATTTTACTACTACACGCCTTCTCCCTCGCCCATGCGCACGGTGGCTCGCAGACGAGGACATGCTTTTGCTTAGGATGGTCGTAATGGAATACTAGAATCATGCATATGATACTAGCGTATGATACTACACATCCGTAGTGCATAGTATCATATGTTAGTATCATCGATGACTTCATTTATTAGCATGCATGACACATAGTAGCACAACATTTAATATGATACGATATCATGATATGATACTCAACCCTCTCTTTCTTCATTTACTTATATGCCACCTCATCAAATTTGCCTAGTTGGCATGCATGATACTCCCCCATTCCTAAATATTTGTCTTTTTAGATATTTCAAATGGACTACCACATACTGATGTATATATACATTTTTAGGGTGTAGATTCACTCATTTTGCTCCCTATGTAGTCACTTGTCGAAATCTATAGAAAGACAAATATTTAGGAATGGAGGGAGTACTACTTATGATACTCCCATTACAACTAGCCTTATAGAGTACTACAACAAGCTATCCCTCCCGCACACGGTGGACGGACATGCAGCAGTGGATTCGATACTGTAGAAGTAGTAGTAACATCATTGTTCGTCTTCTTGAAGAGGCGAAGAGCCAAGCACAACCCGAACGTGGCAGTTGCGAACGCTCGCCATAGTGTGTTTGGTTGCATTCTCATCTCAGCATAGTTGTTCCCTCTTCGTGCATGCTCATTCCAGCACCACTCTTCATGCATGCTCCTAGTGTATTTGTGTTAAGCTAGTGTGTACTCATGCACCCTTCATACTGTTGGGGAACGTAGTAATTTCAACAAATTTCCTACGTACGGGCAAGATCATGGTGATGCATAGCAACGAGAAGGGAAGAGTGTTGTCCACGTACCCTCGTAGACCGTAAGTGGAAGCGTTATGACAACGCGGTTGATGTAGTCGTATGTCTTCACGATCGACCGATCCTAGTACCGAACATACGGCACCTCCGTGATCTGCACACTTTCAGCTCGGTGACGTCCCGCGAGCTCACGATCCAGTAGAGCTTCGTGGGAGAGTTTCGTCAGCACGACGGCGTGATGATTGTGATGATGTTGCTACCGGAACAGGGCTTCGCCTAAGCACCGGTACGATATAACCGAGGTGGATTATGGTGGAGGGGGGCACCGCATACAGCTAAAAAATCAACTGATCAACTTGTGTGTCCATGGGGTGCCCCCTCCCCCATATATGAAGGAGTGGAGGAGGGGGGGCCTCTACTATGGCGTGCCCTGGGGAGTCCTACTCCCACCAGGAGTAGGATTCCCACCTTCCATGTAGTAGGAGTAGGAGAGAAGGAAAGGGAAAAAAGAAGAGAAGGAAGGAGGGGGCGCCGCCCTTCCCCCAAGTCCAATTCAGACTAAGCCTTGGGGGCAGCCTCCTCTCTCTCTCTCTTTCCCCTAAAGCCCAATAAGACCCATATACTCCCTGGCGAATTCCCGTAACTATCCGGTAATACCGAAAAATACCCGAATCACTCGGAACCTTTCCAATGTTCGAATATAGTCGTCCAATATATCGATCTTTACATCTCGACCATTTTGAGACTCCTCGTCATGTCCCCGATCTCATCCGGGGCTCCGAACTACCTTCGGTACATCAAAACACTAAACTAATAATACCGATCGTCACCGAACGTTAAGCGTGCGGACCCTACGGGTTCAAGAACTATGTAGACATGACCGAGACATGTCTCCGGTCAATAACCAATAGCGGAACCTGGATGCTCATATTGTCTCCTACATATTCTACGAAGATCTTTATCGGTCAAACCGCATAACAACATATGTTGTTCCCTTTGTCATCGGTATGTTAGTTGCCCGAGATTCGATCGTCGGTATCTCAATACCTAGTTCGATCTCATTACCAGCAAGTCTCTTTACTCGTTCCGTAATGCATCATCCCGCAACTAACTCATTACTTGCATTGCTTGCAAGGCGTATAGTGATGTGCATTACCGAGAGGGCCCAAAGATACCTCTCTGACAATCGGAGTGAAAAATCCTAATCTCGATCTATGCCAACTCAACAAGTACCCTCGGAGACACCTATAGAGAACCTTTATAATCACCCAATTACATTGTGACGTTTGGTAGCACACAAAGTGTTCCTCCGGTAATCGGGATTTGCATAATCTCATAGTCATAGGAACATGTATAAGCCATGAAGAAAGCAATAGCAGTAAACTAAAATGATCAAGTGCTAAGCTAACGGAATGGGTCAAATCAATTACATCATTCTCTAATGATGAGATCCCATTAATCAAATGACAACTCATGTCTATGGCGAGGAAACTTAACCATCTTTGATTCAACAAGCTAGTCAAGTAGAGACATACTAGTGACACTCTGTTTGTCTATGTATTCACACATGTACTAAGTTTCCGGTTAATACAATTCTACCATGAATAATAAACATTTATCATGATATAAGGAAATATAAATAACAACTTTATTATTGCCTCTAGGGCATATTTCCTTCAGTCTCCCACTTGCACTAGAGTCAATAATCTAGTTCACATCTTTATGTGATTAGTTCACATCTCCATGTGACTAATACCCAAAGGGTTTACTAGAGTCAATAATCTAGTTCACACTGCTATATGATCAACACCCAAAGAGTGATCATGTTTTGCTTGTGAGAGAAGTTTATCCTACGGGTCTGCATCATTCAGATCCGTATGTATATCGCAAATTTCTATGTCTACAATGCTCTGCACGGAGCTACTCTTGCTAATTGATCCCACTTTCAATATGTATCTAGATCGAGACTTAGAGTCATCTAGATCGATGTAAAAAGCTTGCATCGACGTAACTCTTTACGATGAACTCTTTTATGACCTTCATAACCGAGAAATATTTCCTTAGTCCTCTAAGGATAATTTTGACCGATGTCCAGTGATCCACTCCTAAATCGCTATTGTACTCCGTTGCCAGAAAGATGCTAAGGTATATAATAAGACTGGTAAACAACATAGCATACTTTATAGAACCCATGACTAAGGCATAGGGAATGACTTTTCATTCTCTTTCTATTTTCTGTTGTGGTCGGGTTTTGAGTTTTTACTCAACTTCACACCTTGCAACACAGGCAAGAACTCCTTCTTTGACTTTTCCATTTTGAACTACTTCAAAATCTTGTCAAGGTATGTACTCATTGAAAATATATCAAGCGTCTTGATGTATCTCTATAGATCTTGATGCTCAATATGTAAGTAGCTTCATCGAGATGCTTGCAAACACTCCTTTATGATTTCCAGAAAATTCTACATTATTTCCGATCAACAATATGTCATTCACATATACTTATCAGAAATGTTGTAGTGCTCCCACTCACTTTCTTGTAAATACAGGCTTCACCGCAAGTCTGTATAAAACCATATGGTTTGATCACTTTATAAAAGTATATATTCCAACTCCGAGATGCTTGCATCAGTCCATAGATGGATCACTGGAGCTTGCACACTTTGTTAGCACTTTTAGGATTGACAACACCTTCTTGTTGCCTCATATACAACTCTTCTTTAAGAAATACATTAAGGAATGCAGTTTTGACATCCATTTGCCAAGTTTCATAAAATGTGGCTATTGCTAACATGATTCGGACAGACTTAAGCATCGCTAAGAGTGAGAAAATCTCATCGTAGTCAACATCTTGAACTTGTCAAAAACCTTTTGTGACAATTCGAGCTTTGTAGATAGTAACACTACTATCAGCATCCGTCTTCCTCTTGAAGATCCATTTATTCTTAATGACTCACGATCATCGGGCAAGTCAATCAAAGTCAATACTTTGTTCTCATACATGGATCTCATCTCAGATTTCATGGCCTCAAGCCATTTCGCGGAATCTAGGCTCATCATCGCTTCCTCATAGTTCATAGGTTCGCCATGGTCTAGTAACATGACTTCCAGAAAGGATTACCATACCACTCTGGTGCGGACCATGCACTGGTTGTCCTACGAGGTTCGGTAGTAACTTGATCTGAAGTTTCATGATCATCATCATTAGCTTCCTCACTAATTGGTGTAGAGATCACTAGAACTGATTTCTGTGATGAACTACTTTCCAATTCGGGAGAAGGTACAATTACCTTATCAAGTTCTACTTTCCTACCACTCACTTATTTTGAGAGAAACTCCTTCTCTAAAAAGGATCCATTCTTAGCAACAAAATATGTTGCCTTCGGATCTGTGATAGAAGGTGTACCCAACAGTTTCTTTTGGGTATCCTATGAAGATGCACTACTCTGATTTAGGTTTGTGCTTATCAGGCTGAAAAATTTTCACATAAGCATCACAACCCCAAACTTTAAGAAACGAAAACTTTGATTTCTTGCCAAACCACAGTTCATACGTTGTCGTCTCAACGGACTTAGATGGTGCCCTTTTTAACGTAAATGTAGCTATCTCTAAT
This sequence comes from Triticum dicoccoides, assembly GCF_002162155.2. NCBI lineage: Eukaryota > Viridiplantae > Streptophyta > Magnoliopsida > Poales > Poaceae > Triticum > Triticum dicoccoides. Next base: position 279,490,774 of record NC_041390.1, read on the forward strand.
GCATAACCCCAAAAATGATAGTGGTAAATCGGTAAGAGACATCATAGATTGCACTATATCGAATAAAGTACGGTTATGATGTTCGGACACACCATTATGTTGTGGTGTTCCAGGTGGCACAAATTTGTGAAACTATTCCATATTGTTTTCATTGAAGAACAAACTTGTAATTCAAATATTCGCCTCCGTGATCAGATCGTAGAAACTTTATTTTCTTGTCACGATGATTTTCCACTTCACTCTGAAATTCTTTGAACTTTTCAAATGTTTCAGACTTATGTTTAATCAAGTAGATATACCCATATCTGCTCAAATCATCTGTGCTGGTAAGAAAATAACGATACCCGCCGCAAGCCTCAACACTCATCGGACGCCATACATCAGTATGGACTATCTCCAATAAGTCAGTTGTTCGCTCCATTGTTCCGGAGAATGGAGTCTTAGTCATCTTGCCCATGAGGCATGGTTCGCAAGCATCAACTGATTCATAATCAAGTGATTCCAAAAGCCCATCAGCATGGATTTTGTTCATGCGCTTTAAACCAATATGACCTAAACGGTAGTGCCACAAATAAGTTGCACTATCATTATTAACTTTGCATCTTTTGGCTTCAATATTATGAATACGTGTATCACTATGATCAAGACTCAATAAACCATTCACCTTGGGTGTATGCCCATTGAAGGTTTTATTCATGTAAACAGAACAACAATTATTCTCTGACTTTAAATGAATAACCGTATTGCAATAAACATGATCAAATCATATTCATGCTTAACGAAAACACAAAATAACATTTATTTAGGTTCAACACTAATCCCGAAAGGATAGGGAGTGTGTGATGATGATCATATCAATCTTGGAACCACTTCCAACACACATCGTCACTTCACCCTTAACTAGTCTCTGTTCATTCTGCAACTCCCGTTTCGAGTTACTAATCTCAGCAACTGAACTAGTATCAAATACTGAGGGGTTGCTATAAACACTAGTAAAGTACACATCAATAACATGTATATCAAATATACCTTTGTTCACCTTGCTATCATTCTTATCCACCAAATACTTGGGGCAGTTCTGCTTCCAGTGACTAGTCCCTTTTGCAGTAGAAGCACTTAGTCTCAGGCTTATGTCTGGACTTGGGCTTCTTCACTTGAGCAGCAACTTGCTTGCCGTTCTTCTTGAAGTTCCCCTTCTTCCCTTTGCCCTTTTCTTGAAACTAGTGGTCTTGTCAACCATCAACACTTGATACTTTTCTTGATTTCTACCTTCGTCGATTTTAGCATCACGGAGATCTTGGGAATCGTTTCCGTTATCCCTTGCATATTATAGTTCATCACGAAGTTCTAGTAACTTGGTGATAGTGACTAGAGAACTCTGTCAATCACTATCTTATCTCAAAGATTAACTCCCACTTGATTCAAGTGATTGTAGTACTCAGACATTCTGAGCACATGCTCACTAGCTGAGATATTCTCATCCATCTTGCAGGCAAAGTGCTTGTCAAAGGTCTCATACCTTTCGACATGGGCATGAGTCTAAAATACTAATTTCAACTCTTGGAACATCTCATATGCTTTGTGGCATTCAAAATGTCTTTGAAGCGCCGATTCTAAGCCGTAAAGCATGGTGCACTAAACTATCAAGTAGTCATCATATTGAGCTCGCCAAACGTTCATAACGTCTGCATCTGCTCCTGCAATCGGTTTGTCACTGTCACATCCCTAGTTCTGGTATGACCTAGACAAGCTAGTCATGTGTGCGTCATGTTTAAATTTCATTTAAATTTGAAATGGGGATATGTGAAACCCTCAAAAATCATTTCTGGAAATGACCCAGATAAAAATTGCTCCAAAAATGTCCAAGAAAATGTGCATGTCTCACTCTGAAAATATTGGTCAGAGGTAAAATTCAAATCAATATTTTTAGGAGCTCATAAATATTTATTTTTGGCCATTTGTATTAATCCAGTAATTATTTGCTTTGGATATATATATTTATATAAATATATATAATATATGTCCAAAGAGTTTTGGAGCAATCCAAATAGTTCCTACAAAAATTGACAGAAGTAAATAAGTTGATTTAGTATTTTACTAAATCAGAACAAATGTCAGAAAAATAGAAAAGAAACAAAAATGGAAAAACTTACCTGTGCTCACCTGAGGCCTGGCACTGTGTGGCCTAGCTGGTCGTGCCAGTCGTCCTCCACCTCCTACCAGGAGGCCAGGGGCATGTGGCCGACGCGCGCGCACCGCCGTGCCGCCAGCCACCTGTCTGCCTGTCCTCTCCCTCGACGCCATGGCCGTCCTGAACGTCGCCACGCGCCGCCCCGCACCTCTCTCACTCTCTCTCGTTCTCCCTCCTCCCCTGGATCCCTCTCTCTCGACCCGCCCGAGCGCTGCCGTCGCCGCCGCTCGCCGTTGCCGTAGCTACCGCCTCCCCCTCGCCTCTCCGACAAGTCCAACAGCTCCGTGCTGTCGTCCTCGTCCTCTCCGTCAAGCAACGCATCGTTGGATGCCCCGTGGAGCCGTCACCGCCGTCGTCTTCATCATCGGCCGCGGAGATCGCCACCGACATCCCGTCACCTCCAAGCCGTCCCCGAGCGCGTTGAGATCACCGAAGACCTCGCCGTGAGCTCCTCTACCGAACCCCTCTTCTCGCCCTCGTTTTTGCACACTCCAGCTCTGTTCCCCGCCATGGCCGTAGCTCCTCGCCGCCGATCATGTCGCCGTCGTGGCCAGAGCCACCGCAGCTCGCTCCCGAGCGTGTCACCGAATTCGTTGCAACCCCAGGAACCAAACGCACCCGCTCGCAACCCCTGTCGTGCCCCATAGTGTAAAAACCCCACACCATCAAACTCCGGCCGCTGCCGCAAGCTCTGCTCCGGCGAGCTCCGACCATCCCACGGCCTCCGGCGTGTTCCACTGGATCCGCGCGAGTCTGGGCTTCACGTAGGTGGTTTCCGCCGCCTAAATGGTCGCCGGAGCGATGATCCCAAGCCCTCCGCCGCGTTCGGCCTCGCCGCCAGCTAAACGCCGACGGGTTGACTGGGTTTGACCCCCCCTCCCCAGTTGACCAGATTTGACCCGTACGGGTCAATGACAGGTGGGGCCCGTCTCTGACTAAATCTGTAGTTAGGTTAGTGTTAGTGCTAATTAACCTCTATTAATTAACTGTGACACTGATGTGTGGACCCCACACGTCAGGTTTGACCTAGTCAGCACTGTTGACCTGCTAACGTGGGTATGACACAGTGCTGATGCAATAAATGATTTTCTAGATTATTTCTATTTTGGAAATTCCAGAAAATTAGCTAAACTTCAAAAATTCATAGAAATTCAACCGTAGCTCAGATTGAAATAATTTATATACAAAAAATTATCTGAAAAATTCAATCTATCCATCTGTACTAGTTTCATGCATGACAAACCAACATATACCTACTATATAAGTGAAAACATATAAATGACATTTATGAGAGCTTATTTTGGAGTTGGACTTCATCCAAATAACTGCTAGTTGCATTAGCTCAAACAACATCACATCTTCATGCCATGTTCATGCATCATATTGTTGCATCTACTTGTGTTTTGATTGTCGACACCGTTCCTTCTCGATAGGTCCTGCTCCGGAGAGTGCTCCAGAGTACCTGTCTGAGGAGCAGTGCCCATGTTGATCTACCAGGCAAGCAAACCCCCTTGTTCATTTCGATACAATCCTACTCTCTCGCTCCTGCTCTCTTTTATTGCATTAGACAACAATGATTCAACTGCTACTTTATGCTGCGGTAGTTGAACCCATTCCTCTGCATGACCTGTCATTGCCATAGTAAATAGTTGAAACCCACTAGCATGTGTAGGAGTTGATTGAGCCATGTTGTGTTCCTACCATGCCATGCTTGCTATTGCTTAGAGTTGTGTCAGGTCTGATTCATTGGGAATGAATTGGAGTGTTATGCCATGTTTTGATGCTGAGAGTTAAGCGTGTGAACACGTTTTGGTAAAGGTAGCGGTGAGAGTCCATGTAGGAGTACATGGTTTGTTGTCTCACTGGAACCGTCCTTAAGCACCAAGTTCTGTGTATGTTGTCCAATGACTAGCTACTACCACGCATTGGAATGCTTAAGTGCCCCTCTCGACTTATTAACCAACTTGATCTCGGTCCAGGAGTTGCAAATAGTTTCTGGTGTTTGTATGTAGTGCTAGTAGTCTACCAGGTGGCACCCGGCCAGGTGGGCTTGGGGCAGACTAGGCACAAGTGGCACGGTGTACCAAGCGTAGATCCATCCGGCGAGGTGGGCTTGGGAACCCTGCACACATAGTTTGGGGCCGTGAGTGAAACCCCGGCCAGATCTCCTTGCGGATGGAACCCGAATAGGCGATGAACCTGGACTAGAGTCTTGTGTGGTTAGCCAGGTCATGGCCGACACCCTCGCCAGGCTTCCGCTTGAAGGTTGCCGAGATACATGACGTGTACATGGCGGTAAGTGGTGAGAGCGTGTGTGAAGAAGTACACCCCTGCAGGGTTATCATGATCTATTCGAATAGCCGGGTCCGCGGTTATGGACTTCTTGGATGCTTATGTGGTACATAGACAACTTAAAGTGGATACTCTAAAATGCTCAAGACAAGTGTGAGTGCTATGGATGGCCTTCTCGTAGGGAGACGGAAATTGATGCGGAGCATACTATGGACATCACCACATCAAGAGTTCATTCGGCAAGTGACACATGCGACATCTACTTCACATACACAGAGGTGAATCATCTCCTTTACGCGTGCTCGCTTGACCCCTTCGAGGATGGTATACTACTTGACACTCCACTAATGTGCATGCATAGGTATTGTCGGAGATTCACGGATTACGAGGAGGAGTGCAAGCGCCAAGGATCACCTACCCCATCCGTGAGGGAAGAGTGGAAGAGAAGGAAGAAGAAGCCTGGACAAGCTTCTGGGAAGCCCGGAACTTCTGGCCGCTGCCCGGAACTTCCGGTCACCGGAACCTCCGGCCATCCCGGAGCTTCCGGCCCTGCTACACCGAAGCCATCCAAGAGTGTGCCAACTCTCTGGATAGCCCGGACCCTGCCCGGACCTTCGCCCGGAACCTCCGGCTCCCAGACCTTCCGGCTGTCCCCGGAACTTCCGGCCCTGCCTATGCGCAGAGACTCGGGCCAAGGCCCATGTACTCATTCGCCCCTCACTTACCCCTTCGTGGCTAGTACTATATATACCCATCCCCCTCCTCCATTCTAGGGTAGCAAAGGATTAGCTCATGTTTGTGTGAGAGCTTTGCTCATCCACTTGGTTACCTTCTCCACGGAGATCGTGCCTCCTCGGAGAAGATCCTCCCAAGCGGATTCAGGACACCCTCTTGGGTGGCCCCCCTCAAGACCTCCTCACGGAGATGAACTCTACCTTGTATCTTTCCCTTTGTTGTTCATGTACCTTGTGGATCTTGTGTGTTTGACTGTGTAGTGGATGTGTGATTGGACTTGTTCTTGAGTGTTCCCCTTGTGTTTTCTCTCCTTTCTCCCTCGTGTTCTTCGTGTTATTCGCAGGATCCGCTCCTTTCGTGAAAGATCGGGCCGTTAGGGTTCTACTCTACATCATCTTGGTATCATGAGCCACATTGATCACGATTTCGGAGCCTCCCCTCTTTGTTTTCTAGCCTAATTTTGTTGATTTCTTCCTAAAATTCGAAAATCCCCACCAAAAATAGCCCCCAATTTTTTTTGTGATTTGTTGGTTTGGACGATGTTTTGTTGATTTTGATCCACAGATTTGCTTTGTTACGAGTGGATCTAGCCTTCCCCATCTTTCCCCCCATTTCTATCCATGAAATCTTCCCAATTTTGACCCTGAAAATCGAGTTTTTCGCCCCCATTCTCAGATCTGGAATTTAGGGTTCGCCCCGGAATAAATTCCACGACCCCCGGAACTTCCGGACTCCCCCGGAACTTCTGTCCCCCGGAACTTTCGTCCTAACCTCGGAACTTCCGGGCTAAACAGGAAGTTTACCCCAAAAATCCCCAGACTCCCCGCACTTCTTCCGCGACCCCCGGAACTTCCGGCCACCCCCCGGAACTTCCGGAGCCCGGAACTTCCGGCCCTAGGCCCGGAACTTCTGGCCTAACCAGAAACATTACACAGAATTTCAGCATCAGCCTCTTCCACCGTTTTCATCACAACTTTTCACTCCGAACTCCGATTCGAGTGTTCTTTGGCTCGTTTTGAAGCTATCGACGTGCCCGAGGACCTCACCTTGGTTCACAACCTTTTGACACAATCAAATATTTGGAATTTTGGCATCTTTGCCTAGGCCTTCCACCATATCATCCGCTACACCACCACCGACTTCCGCAACCTAACCAATTTTCTTCCCCATCGCATTAGTGGTTGCTTGAGGAGTGATTTGAGTCTCCTAAGGTGTCTAGGCTACTTAGGGACGGTTGCTTCTTCATCAACCACCACCACCACTTTCGCATAGGATTGACCAGTACACACTTCCGCCACCCCAATTTATCCCAATTTTGTTTGTGTTGTGAGTTGTGTCTCCTAAGGTGTTTCGGCTACTTAGGGACCGTGCTTCCAACTCCGACACCGTGTATAGTCCACCACCTTACCCTCGACTTCCGTATTGCGTACTCCACAACCCATCATTGACATTTCGCAATTCCATTGAGCTTCCACAAAACCACCACCGCATCCCGCTACCACCATTTTGACATTTGAGACTTTGAGTTCGCGGTTTTGTCGTTTCCTAAGGTGTTTCGGCTACTTAGGGACGAGTATACATCATCTTGGTATCTCCATCAAGATCACCGCCACTCATGATCACCGCGGATGGTAAACTCCATATCATCTTGGTATCGTGCTATCCCTCCATTGTATATTCCCTTGCCATTGCATTGATAACCCCTAGCCCATTTTGTGTCACTTGCCTATCGAGACTAGCCTTTGAGTATTGCCGGAAACATTACTTGTGCACATTAGTGGTCTACACCTTCTATTGCATACATACCATACCATATCATATTGGTATCATATCATCCCTTGTGCCTCAAGTTTGTTCCCGCATATACGAAATAGCTATCTTGGTTTGTGAATTGTGCAAAAGTGGCCATACATATAAAAAAAGCTTTTAAGCAAAGAAAAAGAGAGAGCAAGAAGCTTGTAAGAAAGTGCCGTAGCATCATACCACATTGCATAAGATTGTCATATCCGATCATCTTGGATCATACCACCGGAACATCATATACATAGCATACTTGGGATAGAAGTCGTTGCATTTTTGTCTCCTATAGGTTGTGCACAAGTGTCGTATGCACCTATTGAGCAATCGTGCTAGCGTGTCTCTTGAGTTGTGCAACACAAGCATTTTACGTGGATTCCACATTTTGTGCTCATTCCTTGGTTGCATGACCCCATTTATCTATCCATGTGTGTGTTTCCGTGTGCCATTCATTGCTATTGGTATACTTGTTTCACTTGTGAATTTGTGAATCTCTTTCAACATTATTTACTCTTGCTAACATTTTGCATTAAATTTTTGTGCCACTATCCTCACCGAGCTACTGCATAAGCTTTACTTGATAGGTGTGAGTGAACAAGTCCGGTACCAATTCCACTATTCTTTCATCTCACATTGAGTGAAACGGGATACATCCTCAACTTTGGGAAAAGGTAACTTGGTACTGTTTATCTCATTTCCTACTCACCTCTACTCGAGTCTTGTGATGGATAGGCAAGGCATTTCACCTTCAGTCTACAACAACAACGACGAGTTCAAGCCACGAACAACTCCAACAATGCCAAGATGCAAACTCAAATGGAGGAGAACAAAGCCCTCATCATGTCCTACAAGCAACCTTCCTCATCTTCGAGAAGACGCTCAAGAGCACATGCTTCCGAGCTATCATCTCCGGCAAGATCACATCGGCATCGACACCATCACCACCACGAATGTGAAGGTCAAGAGCTCAACACCAACAACCGCTTGATGACTTCACCATCTCCCTTGGCATCTTCACCAAGCAACTTCAAGGCATCTTCGCCTATGGACATACGGCATCTTACCCCACAAGCACTTCAAGAGAAGCTCCCCAAGCTCAAGTCCACGACTTCCACGAGCTACTACGACCTCGACATCAACCATGAGATTCCTTTCTATGGGACTCTAGAACCCGAGGAGTATCTCGAGTGGGAGCGTTTGATGGACGACTACCTCAAACTACATAAAGTTCCTCCCGAAGATCAAGTGAAGTGCGCCACAAGAAACTTCCACGACTACGCGTCGACATGGTGGCTTCACACACCTTTGAAGACCTACGACATGAGTTGGCCCAAGACGAAGAGAGCTATGCAGCGAGAGTTCGTGCCTCCAACCTACATGGAACAACTTCTACGCCAATTGGAGAACACCACCCAAGGATCCAAGTCAATCGACAAGTACTTCAAGGAGATGAAGAAAGCCTTGCGACGAGCTGGCGTGGACGACCCCATTTCGATGAAGTTCCACTTCATGATGGGATTGCACAACGACATCTCCAAGACGATCTTCCTCGACAACTACAAGTCCCTCGATGATTACTACATTGGTGCTCTCAAGGCGGAACAAGAACTCATGAAGGCCAAAGCTTCTCCACCCCAAGCTCACTTCGCGATGACCAAGCTCCATGAGAACGAGCATGAGGCTAGTACCACCATGATGTCCAAGCCCGACGAGCTCCAAGACGATGCTCCCAAGTTCGACTTCACCACCATCCCTATTTGTGGCATTGACGATGCCGAGTCTACTTCGACTCTTTTTCAAGATGGTGCGGCGACGACTACGACTACGAACACCATCAAGGACCAAGCTTTGTAGGCGAGCGACATGGTGACGAGCAAGGATGTTGCTTCCATCTTAGGAGGCGAGAATGATGATGTGCCATCTTCGGCTTTCATCCACGGCGACGGCAATGAGATGGTTGAGCATGGGATTCTCCCTTTGACCACGGCGACGTATGATGACTTGAGTGACTTTTGCCACCATATTGAGAGTGAGAGTGACTTCACCACTAGCCCCATATATGATGTGTTTCCACAATTCCCATGTGAGGAAAGCCACAACCCCCACCTCTTGAGTGAGATGAGTGACTCCACCATATGTGAGTTCGAGTGCACCTATTTTGAGGGAGGGAGTGATCCACCACATAGAGAGAGCGCCTCCCGTAGCAGCCGCGCCGCCCGCGGCCCTGTGCCGCCGCTGCCGCGTGCCGCGCCCGCCGCCACCGACGCCCGCGCCGCCCACCGCCGACGCCACCCCACCCTGCTAGAGCCCCGAGTTCTGCCGGTTTCCGACGAGGTAGCCGTCGTCCGCTCATTTTGAAAACCCTAGGTTTTTTTAGATCTGTTTATTTTTTTCGGTTCACTTATTTAGCGAGCATTCGCTCGTTCTTTCGTTTTAATGGACGAGTTCACCATTTAGTTTCAGTTAACAAACGTTCGTTAATCTGTTCGTCAGTTTTTTCTTTTTCTCGGATTTTCCGCGATTATTTCTGATCGTGATTTCTGATCCGATTTTCATTTTAGTATAACTTTTTGCTCGTTTATCGGAATCAGGCGATTCAAGCGCCTAGAATTTCATCTCAAAACCCTCTTTCCATTTAACCAACTCAAACAAGTTTTTGTTTCTGTAAAATTTGACTTAAGTCCAGATTATTAAATGAAGCTTGTTTCTTTCGCCGTTTGACTTTCATTGTTCCGTTCGATTTGTTTCTTTTTGCAAACCGGAGTTCAAGCACAGGAGCATGAGTAAGCAAATTCTTAAGCTCATTGAATGCGGTATCTTGGGATGGTCCCCAAACAAAAGGCGCATTCTTCTTGCTCAAAGCATGTAAAGGCGAAGCAATGGTGCTAAAATCCTTCACAAAGCGATGATAAAAACCCGCAAGGCCAAGAAAACTACGCACTTGATGCAAGTTGGTTGGTTGTGGCCAAGTCTTAATAGCATTGATCTTGGACTCATCAACATGAACACCCTTAGAAGAAACAACAAAACCCAAGAAAACAAGCTTGTCAATGCCAAAAAGGCATTTTCCCATATTAGCATAGAGTTGCTCTTTTCGAAGAGTTTGCAAAACGGTTCGAACATGGGTGACATGATCTCTAAGAGATTTGCTATAAACAAGGATATCATCAAAGTAGACCACAACAAATATACCAATATAAGGGCGAAAGACATGATTCATAAGACGCATAAAAGTGCCTGGTGCTTCTGAGAGACTCATAGGCATGACTAACCACTCATACAAACCAAACTTGGAATTGAATGCGGTTTACATTCATCACCCTCTTGTATGCGGATTTGATAGTAACCACTCTTAAGAACAATTTTGGAAAAGACAGTGGCACCGCTAAGCTCATCAAGCATATTGTCTAGGCGTGGAATGGGATACCTATATCGAACGGTGATAGCACTAATAGGTCTACAATCGGAGTACATGCTAAAGCTACCATCACGTTTTGGCACAAGAATGACCGGGATGGCACAAGGACTCAAACTTTCATGCACATGTCCATGGTCTATGAGATTCTTTACTTGCCTTTGTATTTCTTTGGTTTCTTAGGGGTTGACACGGTAAGGTGCTTTGTTCGCAAGAGGTGCTCCGGGGATGAGGTCGATTCGGTGCTCGATGCCTCGTAGGGGAGGTAGTCCCGGAGGTAGCTCGTCAGGGAAAACATCTTGAAATTCCTGCAAAAGAGAAGATAACACTAAAGGTAGAGTGTGAGAGGTGTTAGCTTTTGGTGTGTTGTCCTTGCACAACAGGACATAGTGTATCACACTAGATGGGTTCTCACACACTTCTCTTATCTCACGTTTGGTGGAAAATAGAACTAGGTTCTTCTTTTCGCTCATCATGGAGGCACTCGATTTGGGCTTATGGCGCTCACTCTCTTTTTGGTCGCTCGCTCTCTCACTATGATCTCCACGATGGGTCGCTTTCTTGTGGGTGATCACTTGACTTGGCGACATTGGATGGAGGACGTACTCCTTGCCCTACATCTTGAAGATGTAGTGGTTCGTTCGGCCATTGTGGATGACTCCTCTATCGAATTGCCATGGGCGTCCAAGGAGAAGATGGCAAACGGTCATTGGAACGACGTCGCACTCCAAGGCGTCTTTGTAGGCACCAATTTTGAAGGAGACTTGTACTCGGTGCTCGACTTGGATGGTGTCGGAGTCGCTAAGCCATTGTACTTTGTATGGATGTGGATTCTTCATCTTGGGCAATTGTAGCTTGGAGCAAATTTCTTCACTTGTGAGATTATGACAACTTCCTCCATAGATGATGACCTTCACAGATCGTCCATTGATGCCGGCCTTGGTATGAAAAATATGGCATCTTTGGTCTTCTTCTTGATGATGTTGTAAAGTTAAAACCTTGGAGACAACAAGGACGAGACTTGAATCTTCATCGCAAAAGACTTGTTCATCTTCATCATTCACTTGTCGGTGCATGGAGACTTGCTCAAGGGCTTCCATTTCGCCTTCACTCGTTGAGTCATAAGTGCCATCGTCATTGAGGATCATGGTTCGCTTGTTGGGGCACTCATAGGACTTGTGGCCTCGGCCTCCGCAAGTGAAACACTTGAAGGAACTCGTCTTGACGGTCTCAACGGTTGGAGTTGATGATGAAGAAGCTCTAGGCTTGAAGTTGCTCGTAGTAGGAGGAGGACTTGGAGTTGACGAAGCTTTCTTGGAACTCAACTTGTCGATGGTGCTAGTAGAAGGCTTGGTAGTCGATGTTGGAGTTGTTGAAGCTTGGTTGTTGGAGAAACCGTATGACTTGGATGAGAACTTGGCATACTTGAAATCATCTTGCACTTGGCGTTCTGCTTTGGTAGCTTGGTGCACTAGCTTGATGAGATTTGAGTATGGTTGGAAGTCGGCGATCTTCTTGATGGGATGATTGAGTCCATTCAATAAACGTGCCATTGTTTGCTCATCATCTTCCGTGACATTGGCTCGTATCATGGCAATCTCTATCTCCTTGTAGTACTCTTCAATGCTCTTGGTTCCTTGCTTGAGTTGTTGGAGTTTCTTGAAGAGGCCGCGGTTGTAGTAGGTAGGTACGAAGCGTGCTCTCATGACATCATTCATTTGTGCCCAAGTGGTGATGAGTGATTCACCTATTGCCTCACGGTGACTTCTTCCCACCAAATGAGGACATAGTCTTGGAAGTCAAGGGATGCCATTGAGATCTTCTTCTCTTCTTCATAGTTGTGCAAACGGAAGATCTTGTCAACCTTCAATGCCCATGAAAGGTACTCTTCGGGATCGTTGCTTCTGTTGAACTTGGGCATGGTGAACTTGAGTTTGCCATAGCGTTGCTCTTCATTGTGTTGGGGTCAGGGATGATGACGCCCATGTTGTTGATGATTGTTCAACTCGTGGTGCTCTTGGCGCGGAGGGTTGTCATCCTCATGTTTCTCTTGTCATGGAGGATCTCCATTGTCTTCATGATCATGATTGACTTGTTGTTCTTGGCGAGCTTGTGCAGGAGCTTGTCGATCTCGAGGAGGAACCTGACGATGCACACGAGCTTGAAATCTTCGTTCTTGAATTTCTTCTTGAATTGCTTCTTCTTGTTCTCGAGCTTGTTGGCCACGGTTGGCTACGGCTCTACTTGAATCTTGGAGGGCTTGTTACACCGCAAGTGCTTGAGCTTCACGGAGTTGTTCTTCTTGGCGGTGTGCCTCGGCGTCTTGTGCAACTTGGTGTAGATGCGCTCGCTCTTCCTCTTCATGTTGGTGTTGTCGTTGCAGTTCTCGTGCGAGTGCAAAGGCCTCTTGAGTTTGACGTCGTCGGCGCTCTTGAGAGTCGGTGTCGCGTAGAGGATTGAGGCTTGCTTGACGATCGTTGTGCGCGGCACGGCGTAGAGTGTTCGATGTCGGTGTACTTGAGTCGCAGAGGGTGAAGTTGGAGTGGCGGCTTGAACGGCTCCTTCTTGAAGTGGAAGAAGAGCAGTTGAGCAACAAAGCATGAATCTCGTCCATTCTTGCTTCATTCTCTTGCTTGTGATAATCGAGCTTGTGGTCGAAGTAGTCCCTTGTATGTTGCTCGGAAAGTCGCAAGTCGGTGGCAAGGTTGTCGATGCGTTCACTCATAGCTTGTTGCTCTTGATGCAAAGCACGTTGTGCACCAAAGAGGTGACTCTCGGTGACGAAGGAGTTCATGTCGTCGTCTTGCTCCATGAAGAGTGGGTTGGTAGAAGTACTTGGCCTATCCATCATTCCAATACAAATGTGAGTGGTAGAAAGAGAAGAACGAATACCAAATGTACCTTGACCGAAGTTGAAAGTGGATCGATGATCACTCCAATGTAGGACAAGGAAATAGCACAATTGGTACTAGATCTTGTTAGTTTCTCACACCTACACAAGTAAAAGCTTATGGTGGAGCTTGGTTAGGATGGTGGCACAAAATTTGATGCAATTGTAAGTGAGTTTCAATAATGTTAGAGAAGATTCGCAAGATGCAATGTAACAAGTAGACCAAGCATATAAGGTGCACGGAAACACACACACACACAAAAGATTAGTGGGGTTGGGAAACAAAGGATGAGCCAAAATGTGGAATCCACAAAAATGCTCTTGTTGCACAACACTAGAGAGACGCTAGCACGATTGCACAATAGGTGGATACCAGAACTTGTGCACAACCTACTTAGCAAAAGTGCAACGACTTCTACCCCAAGTATGATTTATGCAAGGTGTTGCTATGATATGATCCAAGAGGATCGAGTGTGACAATCTTAATGTTGTATGATGCTATGGTTCTTGCTTAAAAGCTCTTTGCTTATCTTTTCCTCTTTGCTTAAAAGCTTGTTTGGCTCTTTGATGTTTGAGCCCTTTTCTCATGCAATGCTTGACGAACCAAGATAGCAATTGTGTAAGCGATGGCAACTTTGTGACACAAGAGATGATACCACTATATGCAACAATGATGTATGTATGCTATGGGAAGTATGATCACTAATGTGCACAAGTCTCGTTGCCGGCAATACTCAAAGGCTAGTCTCGATGGGTAAGCAACGCAAAGGAGTAAGGCTATGATGGCTATCAATGTAATGGCAAGAGTGATATGTCCAATACTAAGATGTAGTCGAGGTGGTCATTGTTGATGACGATGTAGGACGGCGATGATGATGTAGGACGGCGGTGATATCGATGTCGAACCGTACCTAGATAGCCGAAACACAAAAGGATATGGTATTGCAACTCAAATTCTCAAACTTCGAAGTAGAAAATGTGTCGGAGAGCGAAACGGTCCAAAATGGTTGGGCTATGCGGAAGTGGAGGAGGTATGCGGAAGTATATGGGGTATATGGTGGGCACCTGATGAGGACCTCTGATGTAGGGTAGAACCCTAATCGGCCGATCTCTCACGAAAGGAGCGGATCCTGGGATGAACACGAAGAACACGAGGAGGGAAACGAGAGAAATCACGGGGGAAACACAAGAGGAAAACTAAACCAACAAGAACAAGTTACACATGTGCTAGATCCTCGAATACATAGGGTTCACACGGTACACGATCAACCAAGGACGATACAAGGGTAACGGTCTTCTCCGTGAGGAGGTCTTGATGTTCTTCCCTAAAGAGGGGTCTTGAATCCGCTTGGGGGATCTTCTCCAGTGGAGGCTCAAATCTCCATGGAGAAGGTAAACAAGTGGATGAGCAAAGCTCTCACACAAACATGAGCTAAACCTTTGCTAACCCTAGAAAGTTGGGCAAGGTGGAGTATATATAGTCTTGGGGGAGAAGGGATACATGGGCCTCGGCCCTTCACTGTGTGCAGACAGGGGAGGCCGGATGTCCGGGCTAGTCGGGTCGGATGTCCGGGCTTTCAGGCGACGCCTGATGTCCGGACTGGGGAGGCCAGATGTCCGGGCTGGAGTGGTGGCATTTGTTGCTCTCGGGTTCGGAGGGGCCGGATTTCCGGGCTGGTGGCCGGATGTCCGGGGGCTCGGGAGGTGCAAGATGTCCGGGCTGTCGAGGCCGGATGTCCGGGTCCTGTAACTTCTGGCGGCTGGGCTGTTGTAGTGGATGACGCTCTAAGGGCCGGATGTCCGGGGTCTTGGCCGGATGTCTGGGGCCTGGGAGATGTTCTTGGCTCCTTCCGTTGGTTCTCCTCATCCATGGACTTGGGGACTTGTACATCTTCATGTGCATCTTCGGGAGGGTCCTCTTGGTGCCTAATCATGCACAACACGTCGGACTTAGGTAGTAGCCATGTCTCATGCATAGAAAGCGGAAGTTCAGAGAGGAGCGAGTTCACCTTATCTTCGATAGCCTTGGCTCGGGCTCGGGTCATTGGTCCAAGTGGTGTCGTTGGAGGTGTAGGTGCGTCCATGGGGATGATCTTGGGATGCTCCGCATCATCTCCCCTCCCTTGGGGAAGATCCATCCTCGGATCGAAATCCTCATCACCATGGTAGGGCGAGAGATCTTTGATGTTGAAGATGTCGCTCACGGAGTACTTGTCACGAGGGATGTCGATCTTGTATGCGTTGTGGTTGTAGCGTGCAAGCACCTTGAATGGTCCATCCGCGCGTGGTTACAGTTTGGACTTGCGTTCTTGGGGAAAGCGGTCCTTGCGAAGGTGTAGCCACATGAGGTCTCCAATGTTGAATATCATAGGGTGCTTGTTGAAGTTGAGCTTGGTCGCAAGGCGTTTTACTTGGCGCTCGATGGTGTTTCCTGTATCTTCATGCACCATCTTGAGATGGGTTGCTCGTGCACTTGCGTACAAATTGATGCGCTTTTGGAGTGGTAGAGGGAGAATATCCAATGGTGACAAAGGGTTGAATCCATAGACGACCTCGAATGGGGACTTGCCGGTCGTTGAGTGTCTTGCGCGGTTGTAGGCGAACTCGGTGATAGATAGGCACTCCTTCCACTCTTTGATGTTCTTCTTGATGAGTACTCGATGTAGAGTGGAGAATGTGCGGTTGGTAACTTCCGTTTCGCCGTCGGCTTGAGGATGGTAAGCCGTGGAGAAGAGTAGCCTGATTCCGAGCTTGGTGCATATGGTCTTCCAAAAGTAGCTAAAGAACTTGACGTCGTGGTCCGAGACGATAGTCTTTGGTACTCCATGTAAACGCAATATTTCCCTACAAAAGAGATTAGCAACATGTGAAGCATCATCTATCTTGTTGCAAGGAATAAAATGTGCCATTTTTGTGAAACGGTCCACAAGGACAAATATTGAATATTTCCCATTTCGAGTCCTAGGCAAACTAAGTACAAAGTCCATGCTAATGTCTTCCCATGGTTGGTATGGAATTGGTAGAGGCATATAGAGGCCATGAGATTGAGCTTTCGACTTAGCTTTGCGACATGTAGAGCATCGGTTGGTGAAATGATTGACGTCCCGAAACATCTTGGGCCAAAAGTAGTTCTTCGAGAGCGTGGCGAACGTCTTGTCGCGTCCGAAATGTCCCATTAAGCCTCCTCCATGAGATTCCTGCAAATGCAACAAACGAAGAGAAGACTCGGGGATGCAAAGTTTGTTATCTCACATAAGATATCCATCCTTGATGCAATAGCATTCCCAAGATGTATGCAACAAACACTTGGAATAAGGAGTAGCAAAAGTTGCATCATGCTCATACAAGTCTTTGATATGCTCGAAGACAATGACATCTAACTCAAGTTGTGTAATATGCATGCATATGCGGGAAAGAGCATCTGCTACGATGTTTTCTTTACTCTTGATGTACTTGATGACATAAGGAAAAGACTCAATAAATTCACTCCATTTAGCATGACGCTTGTTCAACTTGGTTTGACCCTTAAGATACTTGAGAGTCTCATGATCGGTATGAATGATAAACTCATGGGACGAAGGTAATGTTCCCATTGATGCAAAACGCGGACTAAAGCATATAGCTCTTTGTCATAGATGGGGTAATTGAGTTGCATTCCGGAAAGTTTCTCACTAAAGTAAGCTATGGGGTGCTTTTCTTGCGTTAACACATCTCCTA
Source organism: Triticum dicoccoides (assembly GCF_002162155.2). Lineage (NCBI taxonomy): Eukaryota > Viridiplantae > Streptophyta > Magnoliopsida > Poales > Poaceae > Triticum > Triticum dicoccoides. The sequence goes on from NC_041390.1 coordinate 279,507,811, forward strand.
TGCCATTACCACTAGCATCAGAATGAATGTCAAAAGGCTTGTCGAAGTTGGGTAAAGCAAGCACGGGAGCATGAGTAAGCAAATTCTTAAGCTCATTGAATGTGGTATCTTGGGATGGTCCCCAAACAAAAGGCGCATTCTTCTTGCTCAAAGCATGCAAAGGTTAAGCAATGGTGCTAAAATCCTTCACAAAGCAACGATAGAAACCCGCAAGGCCAAGAAAACTACGCACTTGATGCAAGTTGGTTGGTTGTGGCCAAGTCTTAATAGCATTGATCTTGGACTCATCAACATGAACACCCTTAGAGGAAACAACAAAACCCAAGAAAACGAGCTTGTCAACACCAAAAAGGCATTTCTCCATATTAGCATACAGGCGCTCATTTCTAAGAGTTTGCAAAACGGTGCGGACATGGGTGACATGCTCTTTGATAGATCTGCTAAACACAAGAATGCCATCGAAGTAAACCACAACAAATATACCAATGTAAGGGCAAAATTCATGATTCATGAGGCGCATAAAAGTACCCGGTACCTCTGAGAGACCCGTTCATAGAGGTGAAGGTGTCCCGATGTTTCGATGAGATAGATATCGTTTTCTGTGGGAGTCGACTTTGACGATCCGACTACGAACATGCGAGGACGTCGCGCCTTAGCAATCACTAAACCAACTTCTGAGGGTTATTGACCACGCCGGAGCACGATCAACCTGACCACGAGGGTCTTTTTCCTGCGAGCAAACAAAGAACAAGCAAGAAACTAAGATTGCAATCTGAATATTGCGAATTAAAGAGGAAAGCTTTATTAATGAAGGTGGGGTTCTGTGATGTCTTGGTCTGGTCGTTGGACACAAACGAAGTACGCAAAGTTGCAGCTATGGCGAACTTTTAATCTAAACAAAACCCAAGGTCTAAACGATGCCCTAAGGGCTGTATATATGGAGGAATATGGGGATTTCGTGGCCCTTGGAGGAGGGGTCCAAAACCAACCCTAACTCTTGTTTCCCCACACATACGGACTCTAAAAACAGCCTATACTTAAGTATTTCGAAAATACATGGGCCTGGCCCAATAATAAGGTGACGCAGCACCTAGAATAGCCTCTGGACGAAATTTATGAAGTGGCATCTTGTATATTTCGTCCAAGGCTTCATGCACTCCTTATGGTGGCTTCAAAGTCCTGGAATCATCACTTGTAACTCCGTTCTGGATCCCCTTGCACATGCCATCATTTCCATGCTTGGTCTTGCTCTAGTGTTCATCCCTCTTATCCAAGCCTCGCCCTTCATTTGTAAGAAAAACAAATGTATCCAATTTAGTCAGCATCATATTCTCATGAACATTAGAATCATTACCAAGAAATGAAAGTACCTGATAATTTAATTGGCATGCGCAAACTCTACTAATTGGTCCAGTATGGATAGCAGCAGGGGATGTGGGTGTAATAATGGTATTGATGTCCTCATCATCCTCCCCTTCTTGAAATGAAGTCGTCCTCGATGAAAGCTCATCTTCCTCACCCAAATAAGGCTTCAAATCTGCAATGTTAAAAGTGGGACTAACCCCAAAATCTGCAGGCAGCTCAAGTTTGTATGCATTATCATTTATTTTCTCTAACACCTTAAAAGGACCATCAGCACGTGGCATTAGCTTTGATTTGCGCAAATGAGGAAATCTATCCTTACGCAAATGTAACTAAACAAGATCTCCAGGTGCAAACACAACATGTTTTCTACCCTTATCTCCAGCAAGTTTATATTTAGCATTCATACGCTCAATGTTTTCCTTAGTTAACTCATGCATTTTTAAAATCAATTCAGCACGTTCTTTAGCATCAAAATTAACCTTCTCCGAAGATGGAAGAGGAAACAAATCAATAGGTGCACGAGGTAGGAAACCATACACAATTTCAAAAGGGCACATCTTAGTAGTAGAATGCAATGAACGATTATAAGCAAATTCAATATGAGGCAAGCATTCTTTCCACATTGTCTTATTATTCTTCAAAACAGCCCTAAGCATAGTAGACAATGTTCTATTGACTACTTTAGTTTGTCCATTAGTTTGGGGGTGACAAGTAGTACTAAAAAGCAGTTTAGTCCCCAACTTAGCCCATAAACATCTCCAAAAGTGGCTAAGAAATTTAGTATCACGATCAGAAACAATAGTATTTGGCACACCATGCAAGCGAATAATTTCACGAAAGAACAAATCAGCAACATTAACAGCATCATCGCTTTTATGACATGGTATAAAGTGTGCCATTTTCGAGAACCTATCCACGACAACAAATATGCTATCCCTCCCCTTCTTTGTTCGAGGTAAACCTAAAACAAAGTCCATAGATATATCCTCCCAAGGAACACTAGGTACAGGCAAAGGCATATATATACCATGAGGATTGAGTCGTCACTTAGCTTTTTGACATGTAGTGCAGCGAGCAACAAAACACTCAACATCCCGTCTCATCTTTGGCCAAAAGAAATGTGTAGCAAGTATGTCCTCCGTCTTCTTCACGCTAGTGTCCCATTAGTCCTCCTCCATGCGCCTCCTGCAACAACAAAAGACGAACGGAGCTAGCTGGAATGCATAGCTTCTTAGCACGGAACACAAATCCATCATTAATGATGAACTTGTTCCACGTTCTTCCTTCTTTACAATTCTGCATTACATCTTTAAAATCTGCATCATGCACATATTGATCTTTGATGGTCTCCAAACCAAATATTTTGAAGTCAAGTTGTGAAAGCATAGTATAGCGACGAGACAATGCATCAACAATAACATTTTCTTTACCCTTCTTGTGTTTAATAACATAAGGGAAAGTCTCAATGAATTCAACCCATTTAGCATGTCTACGATTCAGTTTAGCTTGACTTTTAATATGTTTCAAAGATTCATGATCAGAATGTATAACAAATTCTTTGGGCCATAAATAATGTTGCCATGTCTCTAAAGTCCGAACAAGAGCATATAATTCTTTATCATAAGTAGAATAATTCAGACTAGGCCCACTCAATTTTTTAGAAAAGTATGCAACAGGTTTGCCATCTTGTAATAACACACCTCCTAATCCAATTCCACTAGCATCACATTCAAGCTCAGAAGTCTTATTAAAATCAGGAAGTTGGAGTAAAGGAGCATGTGTCAACTTATCTTTCAATACCATGAAGGCTTCTTCCTGTGTGGTACCCCAAACAAAAGGCACATCCTTCTTTGTAAGCTCATTGAGAGGTGCAACAATGGTGCTGAAATCTCTCACAAAACGCCTATAGAATCTAGCGAGACCAAGAAAACTCCTCACTCGTGTGACCGTTTTGGGCTGCGGCCAACTCTCAATAGCTTCAATCTTGGCCTTATCAACTTCAATTCCCTGTGGAGTAACAACATAGCCAAGAAAAGATACTCGGTCGGTGCAAAGGGTGCACTTCCCAAGGTTACCAAACAAACGTGCATCCCGTAGAGCAATAAAAACAACACGTAAATGTTTCAAATGTTCTTCCAAAGATTTGCTATAAATCAGTATATCATCAAAATAGACTACCACAAATCGTCCAATGAAAGCACGTAAAACTTCGTTCATTAGTCTCATGAAAGTACTAGGTGCATTAGTTAACTGAAAAGGCATGACTAACCACTCATATAATCCAAACTTAGTTTTAAATGTTGTTTTCCATTCATCTCCCAATTTCTTACAAATTTGATGGTATCCACTACGCAAGTCAACTTTGGAGAATATTATAGAGCCACTCAATTCATCAAGCATATCATCTAACCTAGGAATAGGATGACGATAACGAATAGTAATATTATTAATGCCTCTACAATCAACACACATACGCGACGTACCGTCCTTTTTCGGCACTAAAATGATAGGAACAGCACAAGGACTAAGGGATTCGCGTATATAACCTTTGTCAAGCAGCTCTTGGACTTGACGCATAATCTCCTTGGTCTCCTCTCGATTGGTATGGTATGGCGCATGGTTGGGTAATGATGTACCGGGGATTAAGTCAATTTGATGCTCAATCCCTTGAATAGGTGGTAATCCCGGTGGCACGTCTTGTGGAAAGACGTCAGCGAACTCCTGCAAAATATTAGTGACAGCAGGAGGCAAAGAGGAAGGCACGTCCTCGAATGAAAATAATGCCTCTTTGCACACAAAAGCATAGCAAATGGATTTGCTGAAATCTAGATCATAAATATCAAATTTGGTGGCAAGTAAACATGCACTTTTCAATTTAATTTCAGAAGCAACACTAGATGGTTTATTATTAGGCTTCATTTGTTGCTCAAATTCTTTTGCCACAATCTGATTTTCACTCTTATTTTTCTCCCGTTTTGCTTTATTAGCTCTATTAATATCATCTTTCAAAATGGAATCAGGAGTCATAGGAAGCAAAATAATATTTTTATCCTTATGAATAAGAGTATATTGATTGTTTTTACCATCGTGTACAAAAATTTTATCAAATTGCCATGGTCTACCAAGTAATAAGGAACATGCTTGCATAGGTACCACATCACAATCAACATAATCAGCATATGTAGAGATACTAAAATGCACACAAACAGTATGTGTAACCTTAACCTTGCCGCTGTTGTTGAACCATTGGATGTAGTAAGGATGTGGATGTGGTCTTGCGGTGAGAGATAGCTTCTCCACCATCTCCATGCTAGCCAAGTTATTGCAGCTCCCTCCATCTATGATGACGCGAACAGAACGTTCCTTCACAACTCCCTTAGTATGGAACAAATTATGCCTCTGATTTTGCTCAACTTGTGTAACCTGCACACTCAAAGCACGTTGAGCAACTAAACATTCATACCTGTCAGCATCTTCAGCAGCCATGTATTGTGTCTCATGATCAGAATCATCTCCATTGTGGTCTTCATGTGTAATAAGAGCCAAAGTCTCCTCATCATAGTCACTAGCGAACTCATACCCACCATCCTCATTAACAATCATCACACGCTGAGATTTGCATTCTCTCGCAAAATGTCCTCTTCCCTTACAACGACGACAAATAATATCACTTGTGTGCCCTCTTGATGCCATGGAAGAAGAAGAGCTCTGTGCAGGCCCAACAGGTGTGCTCTTGGCAGATAGTGGTGGTTGTGCTTGCTTTCTTATATCATGGCTGGAGGTGGCACCTGATGGAGGTGCTGGTGCAGTGGAAGTAGAGGATGCACGTGGTGTCCATGATGAAGATCAACCTGCAGAAAAGTTAGTTCGCACCAATGCCTGTCGATCCTGCACTTCCCATTCAACTTTACAAGCAAGATGGAATAAATGAGTGATATTAGTATAATCCTTATACTCTAGAATGTTCTGAATCTCTCTATTTAATCCACCCATAAAACGTGCAAGCATAGCTTCATTCTCCTCAACAATACCACATCTAATCATGCCAGTTTGTAATTCCTAATAATATTCTTCTACAGAATTTTTTCCTTGTCTTAAACATTGCAATTTTTGAAGTAATTCACGTTGATAATATGGTGGAACCCAACGAGTACGCATAGCAGTTTTCAAAGCAGCCCAAGTAGCTGGAATAGGATATAATCTGTAATGTTCAGACCACCAAACACATGCAAAGCTAGTGAAAGCACAAACAGCAGCAGGAACACGTCTCTCCTCAGGATATTGTAAACATGTAAATCGTTGTTCAGTTTCTAACTCCCATGTAAGATATATATCAGGAACATATCTATCCTCAAATGGTGGAATATTCAATTTCAGTTTAGGGAGATGGTCATGATCTCGTACATGAGGTGGAGCCCTACCATTGCCATTATTGCATGTGGACGACCTGGTGGTTGTGGTGCTGGTGGTTGCAGGTAGTTCTGATTTTGATCAACCTCATCCTCGTAATCTCCCACATAATCATCCTCCTCCGCATCAGCAGCAGGAGCCACAGACGAATCAACAGCAGCACCAACAGTCTAACCAGGCGCAAGAGGGACACGGCTCGCTCGGCGAAGGGCTATTTCGCGACGTGGAGGTAATCGTTGTTGTTCTTGTTGTTGTTGTTATTGTAGAGGTGCGTTAGGTGCAGCCAGTGGTGGTGGCGGAAGACGCGTGAGCAATTCATTAAACTTGTTATCAATCTTTGTTTTGAACATCTTATCCATGCCATCTATCTTCTCCATGGCCTCTTCAAATCTGTTTAGCACATCTTGCACCTATCCACTCATCATTTGCTGAAATTTATCATGCAACTCCTTATTCGTCATGTTCTCCCAGTCAGTCTCATCAGCTTGTGATCCTGCCATGGTTAGCAGCAATAGAAACACACAAGAATATGATCCTACAGACTACTAACAAGAGGTGGTGGTGGGTGTCACAAATCCGTCAAGCAAATCTCAAATTCTTACCAGTTCTTACCCAGCAGCAGGAAGTGATCGGCAACCGTCGTAGTCAAAACTCTCAAAGCTTGGATAGAGCGATTACCAGGGAGAGTCAAACGCACGGCGTAGATGTATGTGGAGCTAGGAAGGCCTATAATATGGTAGCAAAAATGGTCAACAATAATCAATTCAGAGATGCAAAGTTGAATAAACGCTCAACGACGGTACTGTGTTGGTCCTAGGCTAGACCGTGCTAGAGACGCGAGCCTAGAACACTAACAAAATCACGGCACTGCATGTAAACAAGGGAGGAGCACGCTCTGATTTTTTTCTTTTTTCACTTTTTTCACTCTTTTTTTGCTCCGCAACAATTTTTTTTCGAGAAAGTCTATAAATGGTCTAAAAACTGCCTAGCCAGAATTTTCCAGACTTAGTTTTTTTCAGTTTGGAACTATTTTTCTACTGCAGGTAGCACGGAAGTTGGGGAGTCCGACTCTGTTACGACTCAGAGTATGGCGTGATCTGGAAATCCAAAACAAAGCAACATATACTAGACTAGGACTAGGACTGGTGGCGGAGATGAATCTGGTGGAAACTCGGACTGGTGGTGGATATATGTAGGGTGGTGGAACTCGGACTGGTGGCGGATCGGTGATGGAGGTGGTCCCGGATTATCGTGATGGCGGTGGATATGTGGTAAAGGCAGCAGTGATGACGATGATGGTATATGTCAGCGGTGATGACGATGGTGGTATATGGCAGCGGTGATGACGATGGTGGTATATGGTAGCGTAGATAACAATGATGTGGCGGCAGCGTGACAACTTGTGAACAGAACTCGAAACTCTAAAGGAAACTAGACGCTAAGACCAGCAACTGGACACGACGATACAACCGCAAATTCAACAATGCAAAACCCTAAAAATATTATGCAAAGGCTCATATTGGTTCGGATATGATGGCCTAACCCTATTTTTTGGCTTTTTCGTGGACTGTAGGTATGAAGAACAGACTCGATCTAAACTACGCAAAACTGTAAAAATCTCACCAAGCAACCTAGAAATCTGATACCACTTGATAGAGGCGAAGGTGTCCCGATGTTTCGATGAGATAGATATCATTTTCTGTGGGAGTAGACTTTGACGATCCGACTACGAACATGCGAGGACGTCGCACCTTAGCAATCGCTAAACCAACTTCCGAGGGTTATTGACCACGCCGGAGCATGATCAACCTGACCACGAGGGTCTTTTTCCTACGAGCAAACAAACAACAAGCAAGAAACTGAGATTACAATCTGAATATTGTGAATTAAAGAGGAAAGATTTATTAATGAAGGTGGGGTTCTGTGACGTCTTGGTCTGGTCGTTGGACACAAATGAAGTGCGCGAAGTTGTAGCTATGGCGAACTTTTAATCTAAACAAAACCCAAAGTCTAAATGACGCCCTAAGGGTTGTATATATGGAGGAAGAGGGGGGGAATTTCATGGCCCTTGGAGGAGGGGTCCGAAACCAACCCTAACTCTTGTTTCCCCACACATACGGAATCTAAAAATAGCCTATACTTAAGTATTTAGAAAATAGATGGGCCTGGCCTAATAATAAGGTGACGCAACACCTAGAATAGCCTCTGGACGAAATTTATGAAGTGGCATCATGTATATTCGTCCAAGGCTTCATGCACTCCTTATGGTGGCTTCAAAGTCCTAGAATCATCACTTGTAACTCCATTCTGGATCCCCTTGCGCATGCCATCATTTCCATGCTTGGTCTTGCTCCAGTGTTCATCCCTCTTATCCAAGTCTGGCCCTTCATTTGTAAGCAAAACAAATGTATCCAATTTAGGCAGCATCATATTCTCATGAACATTAGAATCATTACCAAGAAATTAAAGTACCTGATAATTTAATTGATGTGCGCGAGCTCTAGTAATTGGTCCAGTATGTATAGCAGCAGGGGCTATGGGTGTAACAATGGTATTGATGTCCTCATCACCCATAGGCATGACTAACCACTCATACAAACCAAACTTGGTTTTGAAGGCGGTTTTCCATTCATCACCCTCTTGTATGCGGATTTGATAGTAACCACTCATAAGATCAATTTTGGAAAAGATAGTGGCACCACTAAGCTCATCAAGCATATCATCTAGGCGTGGAATGGGATACCTATAGCGAACGGTGATAGCGTTGATAGGTCTACAATCGGAGCACATGCGAAAGCTACCGTCACGTTTTGGCACAAGAATGACCGGGATGGCACAAGGGCTCAAACTTTCACGCACATGTCCATGGTTTATGAAATGCTTTACTTGCCTTTGTATTTCTTTGGTTTCTTCAGGGTTCACGCGGTATGGAGCTTTGTTCGAAAGAGGTGCTCCGGGGATGAGGTCGATTCGGTGCTCAATGCCTCGTAGAGGAGGTAGACCCGGAGGTAGCTAATCGGGGAAAACATCTTGAAATTCCTGCTAAAGAGAAGACAAGACTAGAGGAAAAGTGTGAGAAGTGTTAGTTTGTGGTGCATTGTCCTTGCACACGAGGACCTAGTGTAGGGCACTAGATGGGTTCTCACACACTCCTATTATCTCACTTTTGGTGGCAAATAGGACTAGGTTCTTCTTTTCTCTCATCGTGGAGGTGTTCGATTTGGGCTTGTGGCGCTCACTCTCATTATGGTGGCTCGCTGTCTCACTATGATCTCCACGATGGCTGGCTTGCTTGTCGGCGATCACTTGACTTGGCGACATTGGACGGAAGACGTACTCCTTGCCTTTCATCTTGAATATGTAGTGGTTCGTTCGGTCGTTGTGGATGACTCCTCTATTGAATTGCCATGGCCGTCCAAGGAGTAGATGACAAACGGTCATTGGAACAATGTCGCACTCCAAGGTGTCTTCGTAGGCGCCAATTTTGAAGGAGACTTGTACTCGGTGCTCGACTTGGATGGCGCCAGAGTCACTAAGCCATTGCACTTTGTATGGATGTGGATGCTTGGTCTTGCGCAATTGGAGCTTGGAGCTTGGAGCAAAGTTCTTCGCTTGCGAGATTATGACAACTCCCTCCATCGATGATGACCTTGACGGATCGTCCATTGATGCTGGCCTTGGTGTGGAATATGTGGCATCGTTGGTCTTCTTCTTGGTGATGTTGGAGAGTCAAAACCTTGGAGACAACAAGGGCGGGACTTGAATCTTCATCGCAAAGACTTGTTCTTCTTCATTGTTCACTTGGCGGTGCATGGCGACTTTCTCAAGGGCTTCCATTTCGCCGTCACTCAAGGAGTCATAAGTGCCATCATCGTTGAAGGCCATGGTTCACTTGTTGGTGCACTCGTAGGACTTGTGGCCTTGGCCTCCGCAAGTGAAACACTTGAAAGAACTCGTCTTGGCGATCTCATCGGTTGGGTTTGATGATGATGAAGCTCTCGGCTTGAAGTTGCTCGTAGTAGGATGGCTTGTAGTTTACGAAGCTTTCTTGGAACTTGACTTGTCGATGTTGGTAGTAGAAGGCTTTGTAGTCGGTGTTGGAGTCATTGACGCTTGGGTGTTGGAGAAGCCGTAGGACTTGGATGAGAACTTGAAATACTTGAAATCATCTTGCACTTGGCGTTCCGCTTTGGTAGCTTGGTGCACTAACTCGATGAGATTTGAGTATGGTTGGAAGTCGGCGATCTTCTTGATGGGATGATTGAGTCCATTCAAGAAACGTGCCATAGTTTGCTCATCATCTTCTGTGACATTGGCTCGTATCATTGGAATCTCCATCTCCTTGTAGTACTCTTCAACACTCTTTGTTCCTTGCTTGAGTAGTTGGAGTTTCTTGAAGAGGTCGCGGTTGTAGTAGGTAGGTACGAAGCGTGCTCTCATGACATCCTTCATTTGCACCCAAGTAGTGATGGGCGGTTCACCTCGTGCCTCTCGGCGCTAGATAACTTGTTCCCACCAAATGAGCACATAGTCTTGGAAATCAAGGGATGCCATCGCGATCTTCTTCTCTTCTTCATAATTATGCAAATGGAAGATCTTGTCAACTTTCAATGCCCATGATATGTACTCTTCGGGATCGTTGCTTCCATTGAACTTGGGCATGGTGAACTTGAGTTTGCCATAGTGTTGCTCTTCATTGTGTTGGGGTCGGGGATGATGACGCCCATGTTGTTGATGATTGTTCAACTCGTGGTGCTCTTGGCACGGAGGGATGTCAACCACTTCTTGTTCTTGACATGCTTGTGGAGGAGCCTGTCGAGCTCGAGAAGGGACTTGACGGTGCATGCGGGCTTGATAAATCCTCTCGCGGACTTCTTCGCGAAGTGCTTCGGCATGTTCACGAGCTTGTTGGCCTAGGTCGGCTACGGCTCGACTTGAATCGTGTAGAGCAAGTTGTGCCTCAAGTGCTTGAGCATCACCGAGTTGTTGTTCTTGACGTTGTGCCTCGGCATCTTGAGCATTTTGGTGTAGACGCGCTCGCTCTTCCTCTTCATGTTGTCGTTGTTGTTGCCGTTCTCGTGCTAGCTCAAAGGCCTCTTGAGTTTGACGTTGTCGGCGCTCTTGAGAGTCGGTGTCGTGTAGGGGATTGAGGCTTGCTTGACGATCGTTGCACGCGGCTTGGCGAAGAGTGTTCGATGTCGGTGTACTTGAGCCGAAGAGGGTGAAGTCAGAGTGGCGGCTTGAACGGCTCCTTCTTGAAGTGGAAGAAGAGCGGTTGAGCAACAAAGCACAAATATCGTCCATCATTGTGTCATTCTCTTGCTTGTGATCGTCGAGCTTGTGGTCGAAGCAGTCCCTTGTACGTTGCTCGGAAAGTTGCAAGTCGGCGGCAAGGTTGTCGAAGCGTTCACTCATGGCTTGTTGCTCTTGATGCAAAGCACGTTGTGCACCAAAGAGGTGACTCTTGGTGACGAAGGAGTTCATGTCGTCGTCTTGCTCCATGAAGAGTGGGTTGGTAGAAGTACTTGGCCTATCCATCATTCCAAGACAAATGTGAGTGGTATAAAGAGAAGAACGAGTACCAAATGTACCTTGACCAAAGTTGAAAGTGGATCTAGGATCACTCCAATGTAGGACAAGGAAATAGCACAATTGGTACTAGCTCTTGTCGGTTTCTCATACCTACACACGTAAAAGCTTTTAGTGGAGCTTGGTTAGGATGGTGGTACAAACTTTGATGCAATTGTAATTGAGCTTCAATAATGTTGGAAAAGATTCGCAAGATGCAATGTAACAAGTAGACCAAGCATATAAGGTACACGGAAACACACACGCAAAAATATAAGTGGGGTCGCGCAACCAAGGGTGAGCCAAAATGTGGAATCCACAAAAATGCTCTTGTTTCACAACAGTAGAGAGACGCTAGCATGATTGCACAATAGGTGGAAGAACTTGTGCACAACCTACTTAGCAAAAATGCAACAACTTCTATCCCAAGTATGCTCTATGCAAGGTGTTGCTATGAGATGATCCAAGATGATCGAGCATGACAATCTTAATGTTGTATGATGCTATGGTTCTTGCTTAAAATCTCTTTGCTTATCTTTCCTCTTTGCTTAAAAGCTTGTTTGGCTCTTTGATGTTTGAGCTCTTTTCTCATGCAATGCTTGACGAACCGATATAGCAAGTGAGTATGCGATGACAACTTTGTGACACAAGAGATGATACCAATATATGAAACAATGATATATGGATGATATGAGAAGTATATCACTAATGTGCACAAGTGTCGTTGCCGGCAATACTCAATGGCTAGTCTCGATGGTAAGCAACGCAAAGGAGTAAGGCTATAATGGCTATCAATGTAATGGCAAGAGTGATATGTCCAATACCAAGATGAGGTTACCGGTCTTGCTTCCGGTATGGTGTCAAAATGGTGGCACGAATACCAAGGTGTAGTCGAGGTGGTCATCCTTGATGACAATGTAGGATGACGGTGATGATGTAGGACTCGTCTATGGCGAAGATGAGCGGCGGTGATGTCGATGTCGAACCGTACCTAGATATTCAAAACACAAAAGGATATGGTACCGCAACTCAAATTCTCAAACCTCGAAGTAGCAAATGTGTCGGAGAGCGAAACAGTCCAAAATGGTTGGGCTATGCGAAAGTTGTGGAGGTATGCGGAAGGATATGTGGTATATGGTGGGCACCGGAACAAAATTTGGTGAGAAATGGACGAAAAACGGGGCGGTGGATGGAGATGTTGCTGCGAGGGGTCGGATGTCCGGGTGGAAGGCCGGATGTCCGGGCTTGATGGGCTGGATGTCCGGGCTCAGGATCTGGGGACGAACGGGATGAACACCGCGTGGAGAGGTCAAATCCAGGCGAAATTCGGAGGAATTTGTGGATAGAAATTGGGGGGGAAAGGATGGGAAGCTAGATCCACTGAAAAACAAAGCAAATCCACGGATCCAAACCAACAAAATCTCAACACACCAACAAATCACAAAAAAAATTTGGGGCCATTTTTGGGGCTATTGTTGGTGGGGAATTTTCTAATTAGGACGAAAAACAACAAAACAAGGCTAGAAACACAACGGGGATGCTATGAAATTGTGATCAACGTGGCTCTGATACCAAGATGATGTAGGGTAGAACCCTAATCGGCCGATCTTTCACGAAAGGAGCGGAGGAAACGAGGGAAATCACGGGGGAAACACAAGAGGAACACTAAACCAACAAGAACAAGTTACACATGTGCTAGATCCTCGAATACATAGGGTTCACACGGTACACGATCATCCAAGGACGATACAAGGGTAACGGTATTCTCTGTGAGGAGGTCTTGATGTTCTTCCCTAAAGAGGGGTCTTGAATCCTCTTGGGGGATCTTCTCCTGTGGAGGCTCGAATCTCCATGGAGAAGGTAACCAAGTGGATGAGCAAAGCTCTCACACAAACATGAGCTAAACCTTTGCTAAACCTAGAAAGTTCGGCGAGGTGGAGTATATATAGTCTAGGGGGAGAAGGGATACACGGGCCTCGGCCCTTCACTATGCGCAGACAGGGGAGGCCGGATGTCCGGGCTTTCAGGCGACGCCGGATGTCCGGGCTGGAGTGGTGGCATTTGTTGCTCTCGGGTTCGGAGGGGCCGGATTTCCGGGTTGGTGGCCGGATGTCCGGGGGCTCGGGCGAGGCCGGATGTCCGGGTTGTCGAGGCTGGATGTCCGGGGCGTGTAACTTCTGGCGGCTGTGCTGCTGTAGTGGATGACGCTCCAGGGGCCGGATGTCCGGGGTCTTGGTCGGATGTCCAGGGCCTGGGAGATGTTCTCGGCTCCTTTCGTTGGTTCTCCTCATCCGTGGACTTGGGGAATTGTACATCTTCATGCGCATCTTCGGGAGGGTCCTCTTGGTGCCTAATCATGCACAACACCTCAGACTTAGGTAGTAGCCATGTCTCATGTATAGAAACTGGAAGTTCGGAGAGGAGTGAGTTCACCTTATCTTTTCTAGCCTTGGCTCGGGCTCGTGTCATTGGTCCAAGTGGTGTCATTGGAGGTGCAGGTGCGTCCATGGGGATGATATTGGGATGCTCCGCATCTGTAGCGACCCGACCCGAATGGATCAAGTCTCTGTGCTTAAGTGTCATCCCTGGATCGGTATGCTGACACACACAGTACTCGAGGATTTATAACAGAGGTAAATCACATGTATAAAATAACGTAAATACTATTACCTCAATCCAAAATAGCGGAAGTAACAAGGTTGTGGATTCCCATCAACACCAACGGCAAAGTTGAGTGTAGAAATCGTAACCCTAACGTATCACTTACTCGTCGTAAAAAATCCTGCAACATGAGACGTTGCAGCCACAAAGGGTTAGTACATTGAATGTAGTGGCAAATTCACACCATAGAGAGAAATGATGAATAATGGCTATCACTACATGCATATTTGGCAGGTGGAAAAGCTCTATGGGTATAGTTTTGCGTAAAGCCAATTTCTCCCTACTTCAAAGGAATAAATTTTATTTAACTATCATGGTGGTTGTTGAACATTGAGAATGGTTGACAGCATTCTCAATCCCAATTAAGCATCATCATTAAAACCCAACAATATTAATTAAAGTAACATGATGAGATTCACATGATAATCCAAGTACTAGATACTCAAAACGTCCCTAACCGGGGACACGGCTAATCATGATTAGTTTATACACTCTGCAGAGGTCTGCGCACTTTTCCCCACAAGACTCGATCTCCTCCATTGGATTTCTCGCACTACATGGTGTTTGAGAAACGGATGACCGAGACATAGTCTTTCAGAAGCGTTTGCACCTTACGATGGGTAGACCGTACCACCTACAACCCCTACATCTGCTAGTCTACCACTGTAAGAGTTTACACGACTTAATCAACTATGCTAGAGCCCATAATAGCTTGTGGCTGCACACGGAAGTTTCTAGTATGAATAATCTCATGATCCCTTTGAGCCTGGGTGGTGGTCCATAAAAAAACAGGCAATCCTGGTCTACCCAGGTGCCTAGACAGGCAATCCTAGAATAACCAGGTGCCTCAATCCACCCAGATGTGTGTTTAAGTTGCCACCTTAAGTAAACCATTAGTTAACAATCTCACATCTGTCATGAATACTCGCAAAACCCAATCCACGTCTACGAGCATAGCATAGCAATGTAAGCATAACGTAAAAGTAACTCCCAAGGGTTTGTTAATAAGCAGGTAATAGGTTCCTACCTCATCAACTACTTCCCAACCCACAATTTATCAAGATCCTAACCATACAATGTTTGGGGATTGGAACTAATGCATAAAAACTGGGTGTTAAAGGAATATGATCAAAGTGTGAACTTGCCTGCAATGTAGATGAAGATGATTCGCACTCATAGCTCTTGATAGCTCTACTCGTCACACTCCGGTCAATCTATCGTAAGCAAGCAATAGTAACCACACATAAGCAATCACTCAAAAGATCAGAAAGATCGAAGAAGACAATTCGGAAAACATCAAAACCAAGCAAATAGCTCTTGCAACATAAAACAATTTCTAACAGTACCAAAATTATGTGAGTTTGGCCTTATTAGAATGTTTAGGTCAAGAGCTTCGATTTGCAAAAAGAATCAACTCAAACAGAGCTACGAAACTCAAGTTATGATCAAACGAAATTTGAATATAAAATTGGTCAAATTCAAATTTTAAACTTTCAAAAACATGTTTAAGTTGTTTATCCGGATAGAGGAGATCGTAACGAAGACGTGAGCATTGGTTTCGTTGGATTTGGACTAACGAGCAAAAAGTTACGGTGTTTCGAAGATCAAGGGCTATTTTGCAAATAAGTTATTCACAAACGGGTCCCTGGCCGAAATAACAGAAAAAGAAAAAAACTAAAAGGAGAACGTTCGTTTTCTATACCTAACCAGCGAACGTTCTCTACATAAAAACAAAATGCTTCGGGTAAAAAAATAGAACGATCTGGATCGTTGGATCCAGATCTGACGATGAGGAGGGGCGACGGTGGTTACCGCGACGGCGGGTCGTCGGTGGCGAGGAAAAGGACGGCGGCGGCGGCTCGGCGAGGAACGGGGTGACGGCTCCGGGCGTCGGCGACGACGGCGGAGTAGTTGGGGAGGTGCGGCGTGACGAGGGGAAGACGGCGGCGGTGTCGGCGCTCGGCTGCGGAGCCGGAACGGTGCGCGGCGGCGGCGGCGGATCTCGTGGAAGCTCGCAACTCCGGCGAGGTTTTGCGCGGGTGGCGGCGACGGCTCGGGAGGAGAGGAACGGGGCCGGGGCCTCGGGTATTTAAAGAAGGAGGGGTCGGGTCGGTCTTGGAGGAGGGGAAAGGGAGGCGGCAGCGGGAGGCCGGGCGGAGCACGGCGGCGGCGCTGGCGTGCTGGCTCGGGACTTCGTCCCGAGCTCGGGGACGACGAGGAGGTGGGCTGGGCCGCGGCCTGGCCTGGGAGCTGGGCCGGCCAAGTCGGCGAAGAGGGTTTTTTTTATAAACATTTTTTTCAGAGAACTAAAATAATAAAACAAAAATAACTAAAATATTATATAGGCATATAATATACCAAAATTTGCAGAAAAAGATTTCCTACAACATGGACATTTTTATAATGCCAAATAAAATCCTCACAAAACCAAATAAATCAAAGAGTGCTACTGGTCTATTAAAATCCAACAAAAAACATTTTTAAAATACCAAAATGATTTCAAATTAATTTTTCTCCAATTTTCTATTGTAGGGAATCATGTTACCCTAATTTCCATATATTTTATTTTTGGAGAAAAATAATTTGAATCAAACTCAAATAACTCCAAATTGAAAATAAATTCAAAAGACCTTTGAATTTAATTCTTTGAAACTCCCAACTCATATTTCATATAATTTGAAGAAGTCATTTTATCTGCTCTCATGAAAATCATTGAGTTGCATAAAGTTCCAGAATCGGAAATATTTTCAAATGAATTCAAATATTTTCAACACCCCTTGTCATTTAAATAAATGGAAGAAGTCATGTCATCTTCTCTCCAGGGTTTTGTGTTTGAAAAGAATTTGAATTCATGGAGATCATAAAAGCAAAATGAAAGTTTGGGAAAGTCCTTTTATTCCCTCTCATTTAACTTTCAAAAAGTTTTCGAATTCACTCACTTTCAGTCAATCAATCACACAACAATCAAACAAACAATCAATCTATCTATAACATTCCAAAATTTAGAATTTTGGGATGTTACAGCATCAACATCAATACCATTGTTACACCCACAACCCCTGTTGCTATACATACTGGACAAATTACTAGAGCTCGCGCACGCCAATTGAATTATCAAGTACTTTCGTTTCTTGATAATTGGATACATTTGTTCTGCTTACAAATGAACAGCCTAGTTTGTACAAGAAAGATGAACCTTGGAGCAAGTTCAAGCATGGAGATGATGGCATGCGCAAGGGGAACAAGAACAGAGTTACAAGTGATGATTCTAGGACTTTGAAGCCACCATAATGAGTGGATGAAGCCTTGAATGAAATATACAAGATGCCACTTCATAAATTTCGTCCAGAGGCTATTCTAGGTGCTGCGTCACCTTATTATTGGGCCAGGCCCACGTATTTTTGAAATACTTAAGTATAGGATGTTTTTAGAGTCTATTTGTGTGGGGAAACAAGAGTTAGGGTTGGTTTCGGACCCCTCCTCCAAGGGCCACGAAATTCCCCCTTCTTCCTCCATATATACAGCCCTTAGGGCGTCGTTTATACTTTGGGTTTTGTTTAGATTAAAAGTTCGCCATAGCTGCAACTTTCCGTACTTCGTTTGTGTCCAACGACCAGACCAAGACGTCACAGAACCCTACCTTCATCAATAAAGCTTTCCTCTTATATTCGCAATATCCAGATTGCAATTTGAATTTATTGCTTGTTCTTCGTTGCTTGCAGGAAATAGACCCTCGTGGTCAGGTTGATCGTGCTCCGGCGTGGTCAATAACCTCTCAGAGTTGGTTTAGCGATTGCTAAGGCGCAACGTCCTCGCACGTTCGTAGTCGGATCGTCAAAGTTGACTTCCACCAAAACGATAGCCACCATCGCATCGAAAGATCGGGCCCCTCGCCTCTATCAAGTGGTATCAGATTTCCAGCTTGGTCGGTGAGATTTTACAGTTTTTCATAGTTTAGATCGAGTCTGTTCTTCATACCTACAGTCCACGAAAAAGCCAAAAAAATTAGGGTTAGTTCATCATATCCGGACCAGTCTGAGCCTTTGCATAGTCTTTTTAGTATTTTGCTTTGTTGAATTTGCGGTTGCATCGTCGTGTCTAGTTGCTAGTCTTAGAGTCTAGTCTTTTAGAGTTTCGAGTTCTGGTCATAAATTGTCACGCCGCTGCCGCACCATCATCATCGTTCCTACCATATACCACCACCAACAACATATTCCTTACCGCTGCCATATACATCCGCCTGTCCACCACCAATCCGAGTCCACATAAACATATGTTTGTCCACCACTAATCCGAGTCCACATATACACCCGCCTGTCCACCACCAATCCGAGTCCACATATACATCTGCCTATCCACCACCAATCTGAGTTCTTTCCATATTAGGTTTTTTTCGAGATCCATCTAGTTTTTGTTTTGTGTTTCCTTGCCTGAGTAGGTCTCGGAAAAAAAGAGTCTGGAGACCCCCGGGCAGTTTTTAGGACAAAATTTTCGAGGCATTTTTTTCCCTATCCTATTTTTGGCTTTTCTGAGTCTTTTGAGCCATGTGCCATCATAGTGATTTTTGGTTGCACTTTTTCATCGTCGCTGCCCTAATTTCCGAAAAAAGTCGAAAAAAATTTATGCCCATCCTATCAGTTTGACGAGGGAAGAGTTTTGAGACACTCGCCATTATAGTGATTTTTCGCAAAAAAAGAGCAAAAAAAAGTGTCAGAGTGTGCTTTTCCCTTGTTTACGTGCAGCGCCGTGATTTTGTTAGTGTTCTAGGCTCGCGTCTCTAGCCCGGTCTAGCCTAGGACCAGCACAGTACCGTCGTTGAGCGTTTATTCAACTTTGCATCTCTGAATTGATTATTGCTGACCCTTTTCGCTACCATATTATAAGCCTTCCCAGCTCCACATACATCTACGTCGTGCATTTGACTCTTCCTGGTAATCGCTCTATCCAAGCTTTGAGAGTTTTGACTACAACGGTTGCTGATCACCACCTGCTGCTTGGTAAGAACTGGTAAGAATTTGAGATCCGCTTGACGGATTTGTGACTGTCCACCACACCATCACCACCACTTCCTAGTAGTCCGTAGGATCATATTCTTGTGTGTTTCTATTGCTGCTAACCATGGCAGGATCACAAGCCGACGAGACTGACTGGGAGAACATGACAAACAAAGAGTTACATAATAAGTTTCAGCAAATGATGAGTGGACAGGTGGAAGATGTGCTAAATAGATTTGAGGAGGCCATGGAGAAGATAGATGGCATTGATAAGGCGTTCGAAAGCAAGCTCGATGACAAGTTTAATGAATTGCTCGCGCGTCTTCCACCACCCGCAGCACCTGCCACACCTCTTCAACAACAACAACAACATCGTCTTCCAAATCAAGTGGGACGAGCACAATGCGTTCCCATTGAGCCTGGTCAAACTTATGGTGTTGTTGTACCTACTGTTGGTGCTTCTATAGCTCCTCCTGCTACTGCAGAGGTGGAGGACCATTACGAGGATGAGGTTGATCTAAATCAGAACTATGTGCAACCACCACCACCACCACCAGGTCGTCCTCATGCATATCATCGCAACGGGAGGGCTGCACCACCACGTGGGGTACGAGATCATGACCATCTTCCTAAACTAAAATTGAATATTCCAGCATTTGAGGGTAGATATGTTCCTGATAATTATCTTACTTGGGAGTTAGAAACTGAACTACAGTTTACATGTTTACAATATCCTGAGGAGAGACGTGTTCCTGCTGTTGTTTGTGCTTTCATTAGTTTTGCATGTGTTTGGTGGTCTGAACATTGTAGATTATATCCCATTCCAGCTACTTGGGCTGCTTTGAAAGCTGCTATGCGCACTTGTTGGGTTCCATGTTATTATCAACATGAATTACTTCAAAAATTGCAGCATTTAAAACAAGGAAAAAATTCTGTAGAAGAATATTACCAGGAATTACAAACTGGCATGATTAGATGTGGTATTGTTGAGGAGAATGAAGCTATGCTTGCATGTTTTATGGGTGGATTAAATAGACAGATTCAGACCATTCTAGAGCATAAGGATTATACTAATATCACTTGTTTATTCCATCTTGCTTGTAAAGCTGAACGTGAAGTGCAGGA
Organism: Triticum dicoccoides; assembly: GCF_002162155.2. Lineage (NCBI taxonomy): Eukaryota > Viridiplantae > Streptophyta > Magnoliopsida > Poales > Poaceae > Triticum > Triticum dicoccoides. The sequence continues at coordinate 279,527,934 of NC_041390.1, forward strand.
TCGACATGCATTGGCGCGAACTAAGTTTTCTGCAAGTCGATCTTCATCATGGACACCACGTGCATCCTCTACCTCCACTGCACCAGCAGCTCCATCAGGTGCCACCTCTAGCCGTGATACAAGAAAGGAGGCACAACCACCACTATCTGCCAAGAGCACACCTGCCAGGCCTGTGCAGAGCTCTTCTTCTTCCATGGCATCAACAGGGGACACAAGTGATATTATTTTTCGTCGTTGTAAGGCAAGAGGACATTTTGCGAGAGAATGCAAATCTTAGCGTGTGATGATTTCTACTGAGGATGGTGGGTATGAGTCCGCTAGTGACTATGATGAGGAGAGTTTGGCTCTTATTACACATGAAAAACACGGTGGGCATGATTCTGATCATGAGACACAATACATGGCTGCTGAAGATGTTGACAGGTATGAATGTTTAGTTAATCAACGTGTTTTGAGTGTGCAGGTTACACAAGCTGAGCAAAATCAGAGGCATAATTTGTTTCATACAAACAGAGTTGTGAAGGAACGTTCTGTTCACGTCATCATAGATGGAGGGAGCTGCAATAACTAGGCTAGCATGGAGATGGTGGAGAAGCTATCTCTCACCACAAGACCACATCCACATCCTTACTACATCCAATGGTTCAACAACAGCGGCAAGGTTAAGGTAACACTTACTGTTCGTGTGCATTTTAGTATCTCTACATATGCTGATTATGTTGATTGTGATGTGGTACCTATGCAAGCTTGTTCCTTATTACTTGGTAGACCGTGGAAATTTGATAAAAATTCTATACACCATGGTAGAAACAATCAGTATACTCTTGTTCATAAGGACAAAAATATTACTTTGCTTCCTATGACTCCTGATTCCATTTTGAAAGATGATATTAATAGAGCTAATAAAGCAAAATAGGAGCAAAATAAGAGTGAAAATCATATTGTGGCAAAAGAATTTGAGCAACAAATGAAGCCTAATAATAAACCATCTAGTGTTGCTTCTGAAATTAAATTCAAAAGTGCATGTTTACTTGCCACCAAATCTGATATTGATGATCTAGATTTTAGCAAATCTGTTTGCCATGCTTTTGTGTGCAAACAGGCATTATTTTCATTCGAGGACGTGCCTTCCTCTTTGCCTCCTGCCGTCACTAACATTTTGCAGGAGTTCGCTGACGTCTTTCCACAAGACGTGCCACCGAGATTACCACCTATTCGAGGGATTGAGCATCAAATTGACTTAATTCCCGGTGCATCATTACCCAACCGTGTGCCATACCGTACCAATCCAGAGGAGACGGAGGAGATTATGCGTCAAGTACAGGAGCTGCTCGACAAAGGTTATATACACGTGAATCCCTTAGTCCTTGTGTTGTTCCTATCATTTTAGTGCCGAAAAAGGATGGTACGTCGCGTATGTGTGTTGATTGTAGAGGCATTAATAATATTATTATTCGTTATCGTCATCCTATTCCTAGGATAGAGGACATGCTTGATGAATTGAGTGGCTCTACAATATTCTCCAAAGTTGATTTGCGTAGTGGATACCATCAAATTCGTATGAAATTGGGAGATAAATGGAAAACAACATTTAAAACTAAGTTTAGATTATATGAGTGGTTAGTCATGCCTTTTGGGTTAATTAATGCACCTAGTACTTTCATGAGCTTAATGAACGAAGTTTTACGTGCTTTTATTGGACGATTTGTGGTAGTCTATTTTGATGATATAATGATTTATACTAAATCTTTGGAGGAACATTTGGAACATTTACATGCTGTATTTATTGCTCTACGTGATGCACGTTTGTTTGGTAACCTTGGAAAGTGCACCTTTTGCACCGACCGAATATCTTTTCTTGGCTATGTTGTTACTCCATAGGGAATTGAAGTTGATAAAGCCAAGATTGAAGCTATTGGGAGTTGGTTGCAACCCAAAATGGTCACACAAGTGAGGAGTTTCCTTGGCCTCGCTGGTTTCTATAGGAATTTTGTGAGAGATTTCAGCACCATTGCTGCACCTCTCAACGAGCTTACAAAGAAGGATGTTCCTTTTGTTTGGGGTACCGCACAGGATGAAGCCTTCACGGTATTAAAAGATAAGTTGACACATGCTCCTTTACTCCAACTTCCTGAATTTAATAAGACTTTTGAGCTTGAATGTGATGCTGGTGGAATTGGATTAGGAGGTGTGTTATTACAAGATGGCAAACCTGTTGCATACTTTTCTGAAAAATTGAGTGGGCCTAGTCTGAACTATTCTACTTATGATAAAGAATTATATGCTCTTGTTCGGACCTTAGAAACATGGCAACATTATTTATGGCCCAAGGAATTTGTTATACATTCTGATCATGAATCTTTGAAACACATTAAAAGTCAAGCAAAACTGAATCGTAGACATGCTAAATGGGTTGAATTCATTGAGACCTTCCCTTACGTCATTAAAGACAAGAAGGGTAAAGAAAATGTTATTGCTGATGCTTTGTCTCGTCGTTATACTATGCTTTCACAACTTGACTTTAAAATATTTGGTTTGGAGACGATCAAAGATCAATATATGCATGATGCTGAATTTAAAGATGTATTGCAGAATTGTAAGGAAGGGAGAACTTGGAACAAGTTCGTTCTTAATGATGGATTTGTGTTTCGTGCTAACAAGCTATGCATTCCAGCTAGCTCCGTTCGTCTTTTGTTGTTGCAGGAGGCGCATGGAGGAGGATTAATGGGACACTTTGGCGTCAAGAATACGGAGGATATACTTACTCCACATTTCTTTTGGCCAAAGATGAGACAGGATGTTGAGCGCTTTTTTGCTCGCTTCACTACATGTCAAAAAGCTAAGTCACGACTCAATTCTCATGGTTTATATATGCCTTTACCTGTACCTAGAGTTCCTTGGGAGGATATATCTATGGACTTTGTTTTAGGTTTACCTCGAACAAAGAAGGGGAGGGATAGCATATTTGTTGTAGTGGATAGATTCTCGAAAATGGCACACTTTATACCATGTCATAAAAGCGATGATGTTGTTAATGTTGCTGATTTGTTCTTTCGTGAAATTATTCGCTTGCGTGGTGTGCCAAATACTATTATTTCAGATCGTGATACTAAATTTCTTAGCCACTTTTGGAGATGTTTATGGGCTAAGTTGGGGACTAAACTGCTTTTTAGTACTACTTGTCACCCCCAAACTGATGGGCAAACTGAAGTAGTCAATAGAACATTGTCTACTATACTTAGGGCTATTTTGAAGAATTTAAACCAATAAGATTGCTAGCCAACTTGGCTCCCAGTCCGTGGCGGAGCCAGGAATTTGCTACTGGGTATTCTTGTAAACTTTTTTTTTGCCAAAGCAATATAATAGAGTAACAAATGTACTGTAAAATGGCAAGATCAATGACTGAATGACCAAACATCGATAATAGTAGCAAAATATCATTATGGCAATATCTCTAACAATTAAGAAAGATTAGAAGTGACAAAGAAAATTACAATAAAACGTTATGATACCCTTTTTGGAAGAGATTGATGACATCCTCATCGACATCACAATCAAATAAACAAAGTAGAAACCAGTGGCATTGGCAATGTGGTATGGACTGATGGACATTGGTCATTAGATAAACAATTCCAGTGTACAACCAATTGGTGAAAATGATCAAGAGAGATAGTGATCACCGCCTCACCGGGTTCATTATGTCGATCTAGCAATCAGTGAATCACATAGGTTGCAAATGAATCACATAATAAGCAGTTCAATTTCACTGGTGTACGAGCAATCAGTGATTGTCTTCTACGAAGGCAGTGCCATTTATAAAAATTCTTCAGTTCTGTTTAGAAATAGAGGGGAAAAATACCTTTAACGGAGCCACGGAGGCTGGACTGCCAGAGGTTGTGCCAGGCCGTGGAGGGGGAGGGCGCCTGAAGCACTGTAGGGCGAGCAGAGCAGGGGAGCCGGGGAGGTTGCAGGATGCCAGACCGGACACAGAGTTGCAGACTCGCGGAGGGGAGGGCCGAGGGCGGCGAGGGCCGGAGGCCGAGGGGAAGGGAGGGGAGGGGAGGGAGTCAGGGAGATGGCCGGCCAGAGGGAAGGGGAGGGACAGAGCCGTAGAGGGCGGAGGGACATGGAATCGCTGCTGCCGCTACGCTAGGTTTGTGCGTCGCTCGGCCCCTGCCATAGGTGCCTGTTTGGGCTGGACTTAGTGGGCCAAGTGTTTACGTATAAACATATGTATTAAAAAAATTTGAGGCCAAAATCTTGGGTATTTCAGGGAATTCCCAGGAAGACCCTCAGCTCCGCCACTGCTCCCAGTGATCCCTTGTGAAATGCATTCATGGTCGTTGGATCTTGGTCAACGCTTTATCTCCTCCGTATGATCTTCACCACGGAGTAAATCTAGATTCACCTCGTGGTACTTTTTCTTGACCAATGACCGGTGGGCTCGTCGCTCACGGGTATTGGCTGGGTAAGTTGTCGGGCACGTGAGAAGGGATTCGCCAATCCACGCCTTGCTCCGCCAAAGGGGCGATTTGATTTTTTGCCACTCTTTACTCTGGACTTTGATAATTTGCCACTCCTTATTTTGTAATTGATCTGGTGACACTCCTTTGTTTGGATTTTGATCTTTTGCCACTTTTCAACACAAAAACAAACTTTGTAAATAATAGACAACATAAGTGAAGAAAATAGAGGACTATTATACCCTTATACCTCTCTGATCCAAACATAACACAGGGGGATGGATGAATTCGTACTCCACTCCTCTCCTGCACCTTCCTGCTGCTCCTCGCCGGTCCTTGCTGCTCCTCGCCGGCCCTTCCTGCCTTGCTGCTGCCGCCCCCTCTTGCTCCCCTCATACACCTTCTACCCTACCGCTGCTGCCCCTACCACTGGAGTCTTCTTCCCCTGCTGCTCCTCATCAAGTTTTGGTCCAAATTTGCTCAAACTAGTTGAAATGCATAGATTCGTTGAACCAATGATCCAAATTGCATGAAACCTTCTCATATTAGTCACACATATATGAATGATTTATTGTATTTTTTTCAATTTTTTCTGACAACTTTTTAATTTCGGTCAAAATGTGGTCAAACTAGTTAATCTGAAAGTTGAGATGCATTTTCCCGTTGAACCAATGATCCAAATTGCATGAAACTTTCTCAGATTAGTCAAACATATATGAATGATTTACTGTAATTTTTTCAATTTTTCTGGGTTGTTCAAAAAAAAGTTCAAATTTTGGGCAGCATATTGGCTCAATTTGGACATCATTTTGCTTGTTATTTCACTTATCAAGATATGTATGCACAGAATAGAAAATTCAAACATATATTTCCAAATGAACATATTCATACACCATGACACAATATCAAGACAATATAGCGAAATAAAGCAGTTAACATGATCATACACCATCTACCATAAGGCCATAATTTCTGCCATGTTTTACAACCAAAAGCAGAAGGCCATTGTAACTGCCATGTTACAACCAAAAGCATAACACGATAGTTGCTGCCATGTTACATCAAAAGTAAAGGATGCTAAGTTTGCCATATTACAACCAAAAGCATAGAGAAGATAAGCACAACACTAGTACTTCCTTCTCTTCGGGGTCAACTTTCTAGCTTTCGAGCTTGAGGCCATGTCATATGCTATCATGGTGTCCTCCACGGTTGGGGTAGGTTGCTGCGACGCCTCATCAGCCAATGCCATGGCCAACATCCTTCTTGTGACTGGATTGGGACTTCCTTGCAGACTTTGTGGCATAGTGAGCATGTGCCTGGTTGGAGTGACAGCCACATCAAGTTGTGGTGCTGCATGTGTTGCCTCATCAGCCAACGCCGAAGCCAACATGCTGCATGTATCGAGAAATGTAATGAGTGCAAGTTAAAATAGACATTGTTGTACTATGTGGATGTGTTACCTTCTTGTCACTGGATTGGGACTGCCTTGAAGACTTTGTGGCATGGTGATCATGTGCCTATTGGGAGTGACAACAACTTCAGGTTGTTGGGCTGCCACTTCAGGTTCCGGTGCTGAGGCATCATCATCAACTGGATATCTTGGTGCTCTCTTCTTTTTTTTCCTGCACAGGTAGTACACAGTAAAATAAGTGATGAAATAAACATTGATCATTACAAGTGATGAAATAAACATAAATCATCACACGTACCTTGGCCTTGGTCCATTCAGTGGACATGTAGACTGCCTGTGGCCTAAAATGTGGCATCTTTTGCATCTATTCTTGCTGCCTAGCTGTTTTGGTTCTTTCTTCTTTTTAGGACCACCATCTCCACCTTCAAGGAAGCTCTTGTACCTGTTTTTTCTAGGCCTTCCAACACCTCTTTTCTTGTCTAATGGAGCCTCCATGTCAAATGGAAATTGTACATGTGGCCATTGAGACCTATCTGTCAATGGCTCAACCTCTCCAGCATATGCTGCCCTAAACTTCTCTAGAGAGAAATAGTCATGCACGTAATCCTCCCATTTGGGGTTCCTTCTATCCAGCAAGAAAGCAAGTGCATGCTCACAAGGCTTCCCTGTGTGCTGCCACTCCAAGCACGTGCACTCGCTTTGGGCAGTTTTCACAACATGTCGCAAGTTGTATTTACTTGTATCCCTCACCTCACAACTTGCAACTCCAGATTTCCCAACTTTCAAATGTTTAAGTCCCCTTGTCCTATTATGAATCTGTTGGATGATGGCTGGAATAATTTTTCCTTTCAGTTTCATTCCAATCTTTCTTCTTTTCTCACGAAGTTTCATGACTAGCTCTCTAAGAGTGTCAGCTAGCTCATCAGGTGGCAACTCTTTGTAATCTTTAATCCAACCATTAAAAGACTCAACAAGGTTATTATTGATGTAATCACATTTAATTGAGGGGTCAAACATGCATCTCATCCATTTTAAGCTATGGTACCTTGAGAGATACTCATGCACATCAGGTGCTTCTGCTAGGATTTTATTCATGTGGTAGTTAAAAACTTGTGGCCTATATGCCCTAGCAGCTGGCCACATTCTGCCAAACACATCTCCTTGGAACTTTTTAGAGAAGTTAGCCATGAGATGCCTAAAACACTCTCTTTGATCTGCATGAGGGAATATTTTTTTGACTGCATTCTCTAAACCTTTACATGCATCTGTGCATATAGCTAGAGAGGAAACAGGACCTAATGCCCTATTTAGTTGTGACATGAACCATGTCCAATTTTCATCGGTTTCACCATCAACAAATGCAAATGCTAGAGGATACATCCAATTATGCCCATCTAATGTTGTACAAGCTGCTAAGTGACCTCTCCATTTACTGGTGAGTGTAGTTGAATCTATACTGAGATATGGTCTACAACCAGCTTTAAAGCCATCAATGCAAGGTTTAAGAGCCATAAAGAATCGGTTAAAGCGAACAATACCGTGAACCATCTTCATATCCACCTCTACAATGCTGCTTGGTGATCTCTTCTCAACTTCTGCTTTGAAGTTAAGCAAATATTGAAAACTCTGCCTCATGCTACCATATATCTCTTTCTGTGCTATATCTTTGCCTTTCCACACTGTATGATACTCAATGGTTGTGCCATATGTATCTTCCAAATGCCCCAACAGCTCTTTGCATCCAATAGTAGGGCACTCTGTATAATGGGTACAGTCCTTTGTGCTACCCATCCTTGAGATGTCATGCTGCTTTTTATTCTACCAGTAGAGGAGCACTTGTGCTTCACGGAAATCTTGGTAACCTGCAATGCAAGATGAAACACATCACAACATAGGAAAAACTTATGAAAAACATAGAAAAACAGCAACAATAACAATGCTTAAATAAAACATTAGTACCCTTATGCTTTGTCCATTAGTCCTTATTCTAGCTGTAATCCTCCATGGACAACCCTTGGCTCTACATTTGCCAAGATACCTTTTCTTATCAGTCTTATATCCCCAAATGTCAATTTCCTTTTAATTGCATATTGTCTGATAGCCATTCTAAAATCTTTCATTGAAGGAAACAAAGCACCAATATACATCTGCGGGTTCTCTTTGTCATATGAAATCTCCTCCTCCGGTGGCACACTATCATCAACAGGAATGGCAGCGTCAATGAAAAGTTGACGATCCTCCTCATCGGTCATGTAAACTTCCTCACTAGGTGGAGAAGGTGGTGGCTCGGGGAACGCCTCATCGTTGATACCAAGAATATCACGCATATTCTCTTCGGTTATGGGAATGTCGACATCGTTGATACCTAGAGGATCGCACATATTGTCATCACATATGGGTGGAGCTATCTCAATCAAGCTCCAATCTATGGGTGGTTCTTCCTGAGTAAGCACAGAGGACTCACATCTCTCACTACTATCAACCACATCACAAACACTTTGAAATTGCATTGTAGCTGGGTGGTCAACATCATCAGGTGAAAACTCCATATCATCTGGAAAAACTCTATACCGACTCCCCATTGTCTGTGCCAACTCAAAAGCTGACAAGTTTGAATTATCAACAACCATAGATGAGCTAGCACTGCATTCTACAGAAGTGTTTGTTGCTTCCTTCTTACTAGCAGCACTTGGCTTTTTGGGAGCTGGTGGGTTTTGGGGTTTTCCAGGAGCACTTGGCTTTTTGGGGGCAGCTGGTTTTTTAGGAGCTGGTGGTTTTATGGGATTTTTTGGAGCAGTTGGCTTTTTGGGAGCCTTCTTCTTTCCTACTTTCTTTGCATTGGGTGCCTCCAATGTAACAACCTCAGCTAACAGAAATGATTTCTTGGCCTCAAAGTCCCAATGATTGCCAATAAAGTGCGAATTCAGTTGTTGATCATTAAGTACAAGATCAACAGTGCTCTCAACGGTGTCTAATGCAAACAACCGCACCTCTTGGCCAATCCCCATTTTGATATGTTGTGCCACAACTTCATTGAAACTAACCCATGACATACCGGAAATGTTAAAATCAAACACAACGTCATGCTTGTCAACAACTTGCTCGCTTCCATCATCAAGCTTGTAGACATAAGGAGCTACTCTAATAGTTAATGTGAACACCAGCGGCGGCCGATGCGGCCTACTCGACAATGACCAATAACGAACAACATACGATGGAGTTAGCGTCTGTTCACTAACGTGCATTCAGATGAGCACCAAAAAGAAGCTACTTTGCTTTCTCACCTCGGCTCGTGAACAAACAAAGAAGGAAAGTCGAAGCCGTCTCCAACAATGTGCTCACCCCTCTCCGGTTCAGCCATCTCCAACACCTAGCTCATCTGAGTTATGTGGTCCGCAACAACAAGAAATCAAGCAAACATGAGATATACAACAAAGTAAGCAGCTCGTGTACAGAACAACTTAGAACATTAATAGGGTCAACTTGCTCGTGTACAACACATAACGGCGGCAGCAGAAGCACACAAGTAGCGGTGGCACATCACGGCCACAACCAAGCCAGAAGCTGCCTCGCCGCCGCGCCACCTGCCCTAACCCTAGGGCCGGCCGCCTCGCCGCCGCGCCGCCTGCCCTAACCCTAGGGGCTCCGCCGGGGAGATGAGCGCGAGAGAGGGAGGGAGCGGGAAAGAGGGAGGGAGCGGGAAGAGGGACTCACCAGGGCCGCCGCCGTCGAGTATCCCAGGGCCGTCGCCGTCGTCCAGTAGCCGCCGTCGTCTGTTGCCCGCGTTCGTGAGCGAGAGGGGGATGAGAACGAGCTCCTCTGTTCTGGTCAATCGAGATGTAAGGGCAAGTATGTCTTTTTTGGGGTGACCCATATGACAGAGGGCAAAATAACAAACACCCAGATAAAAAGTGTCATCAGATCAAATTCAAAGTAAAAAGTGGCAAATAGTCAATGTACAAGTAAGGGGTGGCAAATAATCAAATTGCCCCCGCCAAAGCTCAAAGTGGCAGAAACCCTAGCCCTCAGCCGCCACACCGCTGACCCCTCCTCCCTCCTCCCTCCTCCCTCCTCCCTCACTCCTCACCGCAGCCGTCGTGCCCCTCCCCACGTAGCCCCAGGACCTCCATCTCCTCCATGCGTCCTCGCTGCCGCCGCAGCCTCGGCGCACCCTCTCCTTCAACCCCATGTGAAATCGAGCATCCTGGCGGTGCCTTGACTGATGCACTGTGATGGCTAGCGCAGGTGAGCGCCACGCATGGTGCAGCAGGCTTGGCAGGCAGCGGGCGCGGCGGTCAAGGCCAAGGGCACGTCGAGCGACGATGACCTCATCCGCCACCAACAACGAGGTGAGCTTCACCCAATCTCTCTCTACCTCTCTCCATGCGGCCTCCTCCCCTCGACCCCATATTCGTCGATGAGATATGCCATCCATCTTCTGCAGCCTCATAGTTTTCTTTGTCTATGTGATTATTTTGGAATTTTAGCTCTATGCAGCCACTTTCTTGATTAAGTTCAGAAAATGGCGGCAACTGTTGGTTAGTGGTTGAACTTGGTTCATATGCTTTGAATAAAATTGTTTTCATATATCATGTTATGCAGCCAGGATGCATGACATCTTTTTTTACTTCACAAAATAATGTTGCGAGCATAAATTTATACCGGCCAGAGATAGCAATATACCAAGGGTTCTGGGAATTCGATTCATAAATGCAGGGAAGTTATTGATGCATCTGAGCTGATCTATCTGATTATATTTTATTAAGACCCTGTCATTTTATAAACCATGTAAAAGAAATTCTTAACAAATGTGAGACGTTGTCCTTTATTTGTACATCCATGTTCTTGCACGGTATACAAATTTTGGTCCCTTTTTGCATGTTTTGTTGATTTTTTAAAGCAAGATACTATTTCTACAGGTTCCAAAATGTATCGAAGATTGCCGGGGAATTGATTACACCATCTGTGGAATATGACATCGCCCTTTAGGTAATTTCACTTTGACCTGGATTAATGACAGGTTGCCAAAAAATATTGGGGGAAATATGGCTGTAGAGAAATTTTAATGTGAATTTGGGATTGGCATCTCAGTCTGCAATGCATTGAATATTTATGGTAGAAGTGTTTATATTGCTAACTGGGACGAGGATTAGAATTTCTTTCTTTTTACTAATTGGTTTTGTTTTCCACTTTTCTCTTCCTTCTCAGTCTTTATTTATCTTTGCAGCATAAATTCAAATGATTGATATATGCATAGAAGGTTAATGCAGGTGATAAGAAATATGTTGCGGAGAGCACATCACATTATGTCCGATAGCTTATTAGCAGTCTCCCTTGAATTACAATGACAACCAGTCAGCACTACAATGTCACGATCTTTGCACTTTGATTTGTTTTCATTGTATAAAGTGTGGATCAATTTCACAGGATAAAGAAGTCTAAGCCTAAAGTCATCATGGTTGAGGTTGATAGTATATCTGCTGGTGATAGCGGTGGAGCTGCTGGTCTTATTGCAAGATTCCTATAGTTTGCATTTGTAATGGCAGTTATAGCAGGAAGCTGAAGAGCACTATAAATTACCTATTTGGTACTCAACTTCAGGAAACCAACAAATTAGCAGGTCATTTCATGCCACCATATTCTGATGATTTATGAAAGACATGATTAGTTTTCTTACTGTTCTCTGTTATATCCTTATTACCCTTACTGCTGACTGTGACAACTAACATGCTGTTCTCAATTGCTTTCTGGGACTCATTTTATCAGATACAAGTCCGCTTGCAATTTTTGGGAGAATAAACAGTTCCTTTGGGTTCATCGCTCGGTTTTGTCCCTGCTATGCTTACTGCTCCTACATGGCTCTTCAGGGTTATGGATGGAGTGCGTTATTTCGACGGTCCTCTATTTTTTTTGTTGCGTGTGCCTTCAGGTCCATCAGGTATAATTGTGCTTCACCTCCCTTCCGTTGTTTTCTGCTATCTTGGTGTTTTCTCTTTTGTTTAATTCATTGTTGTATCGCTCAAGGGCATCTTGATTAGTTTGAATTGTGCTTTTTTAGCTAGGATGAATTTATAAATGGTTGCCCTTTTCTGTTGATTAAGTGTCTGTGTGCAGAGGTTCATCTCCCCCTTTTCATTCTGCGGCATTTGTTTTTCACTTAGTTTACATATGTTTGTGTCTGGTAATGTACTCTTCCTCATGGATTCTTTGGGTTCATGTTCTTTCAGTGCTTTAGGAATCTTCAGTTCCAATGGAAAATAGGATGTATCATGCATGCAAAGATGAGAGGATAGTTGATCCAATTTCCTTGTGCTACAAAGTTATTTGCCATGTTCTTATTTTTTAAATGTGGAACGCACAGCTTGGTTCACAGCTACTTAATCTTGAAAAATAAAAGGAAAATAATTTTGAGGGAAAATATAAATCTAAACCAATAAGGAGGCTGGGATGATATTTGGATTAAACAACAAGCTTGCTACAGCCAGTCAAGTGCTCAGTGACAATTAGCTTGTGGACTGGTTCTTTAGTACCTGGTTAGATCTCATGTGTGCTAAAGGAGAAGATTGGATAAACCCATGAGTTTGAAGCTCAGCTCCATAAATATTTCCCCCTTGGTCATTTATGTACATAACGGTGTGATACGACACCTATAGAAATTGCTACTGATACTTGGAAGGTCATATTTACACTAATATGCAGATGCGGCTTTATCATTTTGAACCATGTATCATGTTAGCGTACTGTTATTATCATGTTTATCCATTCTTCTTTGTGTAAACTTCAGAGATATCTGTATTATAGTGAAAGACTCAGTGAACTGTTCACTTGAAACTCTTTGAAACTTTGAGAGCAGTGTTTATTTACCTTACTTAGCAATTGTAAGGGTATCATGTTAAACTACTTGCTGAAATTCTGTATTCTATTACTGTTAAAGGTCACCCGCAGGCAGATCATTCCAGTACCACTCTACCGGTGTTTGGCCTGAATCTGAATAATTAAATCTCAAAACACAGTTACACAACATAAGTTGGAAGTAATGTGAGCTTGCTTGTTCGGTTATGCTTGATATATGATGCCAAGATTTGTCTTTGTCTCCTCTGTGCACCCATCGTCTTCTAACCTCCTCTCATCATCAGGTATAAGGCGAGTTGTGTCCCTGGTAGAGGTGCAGATCAAGGAGGTCGACAAATGGGATGATGTTGGGTGACGTTCACTAAGGAGGAAAAAGGTGTAGGGGTCGTTGTTTTTTTGGCGATGGCAGCGGCATACTTCCTTGAGCGAAGAAAGGAATCCCCAGCCTGAAGCTTCGCACAGGTATGTCTGAGCGTCTTATTTGTTAGTGTTGCCAGCTCTGGGAAATGCATGCCGAGTAGTTGTTGGCTTGTTGCATGTATGTTATTGCTACAGTATTAATTTTTTTTGCTGAGAATACAAACTGTGAAGCCACTATTTTCATACTGTATGTTATTGCACAGGTATGTCTGAGCGTCTTATTCTCGCAACAGTTAATTCTAAGGCCATTCATATCATTGCAGATTTTGCCTATTCTCTGAGATGGATGATGATGAGCGGTGCAACCGAAAATTCAGAGCTGAGCTTTACACACTTCAGTGGGTAAGTGAAGTTCCAGTTAATCTTCTTTCCCCTATTACCGCTCTGTTGTACAGAGAGCACTGAGTTTACATTAGCTAAATGTTAGATTGGAATGCAGGAGTGGCATGACAACACCAAGGTAGAGAACTGAAGAGAAGCACAGGGACGGACCAAGGAAACTAGAACCACGCTGTCGTGATGTGGGCCGTGTCGTCTTCGTCCATCTCCATGGAGGTATATATAAATATATAGGTTAGGTATAGGAAATGAGACCATCTCCATGGAACTCTGACTGATGTGTAATGTCCTCATAGGACCTGACCGACCAAACTAAACATTCACTCTATAGTTTTCATTTTCTCACTTATCATCAATACGATTTTTTTTGTTTGAAACTTAAAAGTCAAACCTGGATTTACCGCTTGTGTCTACTCCAGTGTGTTATATTCTTCAGAATGTCTTTATGAGCAAGAACGGATCAATCATAAATTTTCAGAACGTCTCTATTGAGTTTTTTCCTTCTATATCCTATCTTCTCAGCACTTCTAGAAAGAGGTCAGACCTCCTAATTTTTTCTTTTGTGTTCCCCATGATTCCGGTCCTTATAATTTATCTGTTTTTGTAACAACTTTTAGCATGTCATAACATTTAATTATGCGCTCTTATATTATTATATTCTTACAATCTTGTGTTTTGAATAATTCTTGTGGCTTGAAGTCAGAACAGTTTTAAATATATCCAAAGGATGATAATCGTCCGTGTCAAGTTGAGTGCACGAGAAAGATAGAGAAAAAATAAAGGTGAAAAGGGTCTGAGTACTGTTTCCTCACTTTTCATGATGTGAATGTCCTTTAATTCTTGTTATTTCTATTAAATAAAGTAAAATATACTCATGTATATTAAGTACTTTAATGCATATTTTGAAATTTTGTGTTCTACAGTTCAATCAATGAGACCAATAGTTAGTGTAGAAACATATTAAACAATTATAGATGTTGCCTGCACATGAGCGCGCCCATGGAGAATCCAAATTGTATTAGAGAAAGCGAAAAATAATAATTCTCATGTTTGAGGTTCAGTTTCATACTGGTTGCAATTTCTTATAGATAGGTTATTTTGTTGTAGGATAAATGGAGGTAATAAGATCATATGCTACTAATGGGCTTGCTCTAATCCCAAAGCTCATTAGTGTTGGGACCATCTTGAAAATTATGCTTCCACCTATTGATTTGTGTTGCCTTAGTTTGTTTATAATGTAACCAGTCCAAGGGCTGACGAGTTTTCGAGCCCTATGACCTTTTTTTTAAGATTGAGCCCTATGACCTTTGTACACTCAGCTTACGTTCTACAAGGTTCATGTGTCGTGCAGTGTTCTCGCTTTCCAAGCTACAGTCTTATATTAGTTTACAGAGGGAGAGAAGGAGTACTTGAAAAGAGATTCTTTATATATTGTTTGGTTCCATCAGCCATATAACCTAAAATAGCAATTAGGTATCTACACAGTGTAGTGTAACCATTGTGCTTGCTGCAGTTTTACTTTAGTGTTGAAATGCTTTTCTTAGTTTGTTCTATAATACGAAATATTTTTTTCCAGCCATTGTTTTCTAAATCCTATCAGCATATTACCTGATATGGCCTTTGAAGTTTCTGTTTTATAACGAGCTTTGCACTGGTCAGCTTGAGTATGGTATGGTTTATTCTTTTCTGTTGCGGCTATTCCAGAGAAGTTTAGAGCTCCACAACCTTCTGAAGACTTGATTTACAGTAGCGGTGATGAAACAATCAATCAATTGAGATTCATCACATGATCTTTTTCTCTTGACATTGATGGGTATCGAACCCATAGATCAACTTATCAATGGATCTCTTGTCAGTGTTGAGAAGGTGTCACAAAAACTCAAGAGCAGTTTTAATATGGTCTCTTACCTTCTTACCTATCATGTGAAAAGAGAGGGTAAGAGGGACCATGTCAAAATTAGCCAAAACTCAAACACAGGGCAATCAGCTAAGGAAAGAAGCTAAGAAGCATCAGAAAAGGCTTTTAGGATGGTATAGCGGTCAAATGCATCCTAGGATTGGTACTTTTAAGAATTATGGTGTGTTTTGCTCCTTTTTTGTTTACCTTAGCCACATAGGTTAGCCTCAATTCATTATTATCCTTCTATTTAGAGTAGGTGCAGAACTAACACTTACCTAGGTTGTGAGAGCTGATGATGATGATTCTATTAAAACTCCTTGCTAGCTGCACCGTTTGTCTCTGTAAACAATATAACTAAGGGCATATGGTTTCCAATGTGACTAAGATCTAAATTCTTGCTGAGTGTAGTTTCTAAAGCATAGAGTTGCTGAAAAATTGAAATACATTCTTAATTGGCCTGTACATCTTATACACATGTTTTTTTCAAGCTCATATTTCTTAGCGTGATAACCATACTTTCAACTAAAAAAATGCTTCCTTAATTGGTTTGTACATGTTATACAAATATGATTTTTAAACTCACATTTTCAGGGTGATAAACATATTTTCAATATAGCATGATTTAACACATGGGCTTTCTACTACCAATATCGAATATGTCCTTGCAAAATGAAACTATTTTTCTCGATAACATGGCTTTAATGGGTCTCTGCGCCATTTGGCGCAACGGATCAACTAGTAATAAGAAAATGTGGGAAGAATGCTTGCCTCATATTGAATTTGCTTATAATCATTCATTGCATTCTACTACTAAGATGTGCCCTTTTGAAATTGTGTATGGTTTCCTACCTCGTGCACCTATTGATTTATTGCCTCTTCCATCTTCGAAGAAGGTTAATTTTGATGCTAAAGAATGTGCTGAATTGATTTTAAAACTGCATGAGTTAATTAAGGAAAACATTAAGCGTATGAATGCTAAATATAAATTTGCTGGAGATAAGGGTAGAAAACATGTTGTGTTTGCACCTGGAGATCCTGTTTGGTTACATTTGCGTAAGGATAGATTTCCTAATTTGCGCAAATAAAATCTAACGCCACGATGCTGATGGTCCTTTTAAGGTGTTAGAAAAAATAAATGATAATGCATATAAACTTGAGCTGCCTGAAGATTTTGGGGTTAGTTCCACTTTTAACATTGCAGATTTGAAGCCTTATTTGGGTGAGGAAGACGAGCTTTCGTCAAGGATGACTTCATTTCAAGAAGGGGAGGATGATGAGGACATCAATACCATTGTTACACCCACAGCCCCTGTTGTTATACATACTGAACCAATTACTAAAGCTCGCGCACACCAATTGAATTATCAGGTACTTTCGTTTCTTGATAATGATTCTAATGTTTATGAGAATATGATGCTGCCTAAATTGGATACATTTGTTTTGCTTACAAATGAAGGGCCTAGCTTGGACAAGAAAGATGAACCTTGGAGCAAGACCAAGCATGGAGATGATGGCATGCGCAAGGGGATCCAGAACGGAGTTACAAGTGATGATTCTAGGACTTTGAAGCCACCATAATGAGTGCATGAAGCCTTGAACGAAATATACAAGATGCCACTTCATAAATTTCGTCCGGAGGTTATTCTAGGTGCTGTGTCACCTTATTATTGGGCCAGGCCAATGTATTTTCGAAATACTTAAGTATAGGCTGTTTTTAGAGTCCGTATGTGTGGGAAAACAAGAGTTAGGGTTGGTTTCGGACCCCTTCTCCAAGGGCCACGAAATTCCCCCTCTCTCCTCCATATATACAGTCCTTAGAGCATCGTTTAGACTTTGGGTTTTGTTTAGATTAAAAGTTCGCCATAGCTGCAACTTCACGTACTTTTTATGTGTCCAATGACCAGATCAAGACGTCACAGAACCCCACCTTCATCAATAAAGCTTTCCTCTTATATTTGCAATATCCAGATTGTAATTTCAATTTCTTGCTTGTTCTTCGTTGCTTGCAGGAAATAGACCCTCATGGTCAGGTTGATCGTACTTCGGCGTGGTCAATAACCTCTCGGAGTTGGTTTAGCGATTGCTAAGGCGCGACGTCCTTGCACGTTCGTAGTCGGATCGTCAAATTCGACTTTCACCAAAATGATAGCCACCATTTCATTGAAAGATCGGGCCCCTCCCCTATATCACATCCAATTCAAGTTGAGTGACAAGCATGCATTTGCGAGAAAGGGCATCCGCTACAATGTTTTCCTTACCCTTACTGTACTTGATGACATAAGGAAAAGACTCAATAAATTCACTCCACTTAGCATGACACTTGTTCAACTTGGTTTGGCCCTTAAGATACTTGAGCGTTTCATGATCGGTATGAATGATAAACTCATGCGGGCGAAGATAGTGTTCCCATTCATGCAAAACACGGACTAAAGCATATAGCTCTTTGTCGTAGATGGGATAATTGAGTTGCGCGCCGGAGAGTTTCTCACTAAAGTAAGCTATGGGGCACTTCTCTTGCGTCAGCACGCCTCCTATGCCATTACCACTAGCATGGCAATGAATCTCAAAGGGTTTGTTAAAGTTGGGTAAAGCAAGCACGGGAGCATGAGTAAGCAAGTTCTTAAGCTCATTGAAAGCGGTATCTTGGGATGGTCCCCAAACAAAAGGCGCATTCTTCTTGCTCAAGGCATGTAAAGGCGAAGCAATGGTGCTAAAATCCTTCACAAACCGACGATAGAAACCCGCAAGGCCAAGAAAACTACGCACTTGTTGCAAATTGGTTGGTTGTGGCCAAGTCTTAATAGCATTGATCTTGGACTCATCAACATGAACACCCTTAGAGGAAATAACAAAACCCAAGAAAACGAGCTTGTCAATGCCAAAAAGGTATTTCTCCATATTAGCATAGAGATGCTCTTCTCGAAGAGTTTGCAAAACGGTTCTAACATGGGTGACATGCTCCTTGAGAGACTCTCTAAAAACAAGGATGTCAACGAAGTAGACCACAACAAATATACCAATGTAAGGGCGAAAGACATGATTCATAAGATGCAAAAAAGTACCTGGTGCTTCCGAGAGACCCATAGGCATGACTAACAATTCATACAAGCCAAACATGGTTTTGAAAGCGGTTTTCCATTCATCACCCTCTTGTATGCGGATTTGATAGTAACCACTCTTGAGATCAATTTTAGAAAAGATAGTGGCACCACTAAGCTCATCAAGCATATCATCTTGGCGTGGAATGGGATACCTATAGCGAACGGTGATAGCATTGATAGGTCTACAAATCGGAGCACATGCAAAAGCTACCGACACGTTTTGGCACAAGAATGACCGGGACGGCTAAAGGACTCAAATTTTCACGCACATGTCCATGGTCTATGAGATGCTTTACTTGCATTTGTATTTCTTTGGTTTCTTCGGGGTTGACGCGGTAGGGAGCTTTGTTCAGAAGCGGTGCTCTGGGGATGAGGTCGATGCGGTGCTCAATGCCTCGTAGAGGAGGTAGTCCCAGAGGTAGCTCGTCGGGGAAAACGTCGTGAAATTCCTGCAAAAGAGAAGACAACACTATAGGAACAGTGTGAGAAGTGTTAGTTTGTGGTGCATTGTCCTTGCACAGAAGGACGTAGTGTAGGACACTAGATGGGTTCTCACACACTCCTCTTATCTCGCCTTTTGGTGGCAAATAGGGCTAAGTTCTTCTTTTCACTCATCGTGGAGGTGTTCGATTTGGGCTTGTGGCGCTCACTCTCTTTTTGGTGGCTCGCTCTCTCACTATGATCTCCACGATGGGTGGCTTGCTTGTCGGCGATCACTTGACTTGGCGACATTGGACGGAGGACGTACTCCATGCCCTTCATCTTGAAGATGTAGTGGTTCGTTCTGCCGTTTGTGGATGACTCCTCTATCAAATTGCCATGGGCGTCCAAGGAGAAGATGGAAAAACGGTCATTGGAACGACGTCGCACTCCAAGGTGTCTTCATAGGCGCCAATTCTGAAGGAGACTTGTACTCGGTGGTCGACTTGGATGGTGCCGGAGTCGCTAAGACATTGCACTTTGTATGGATGTGGATGCTTCGTCTTGGGCAATTGGAGCTTGGAGCAAAGTTCTTCACTTGCGACATTATGACAACTCCCTCCATCAGTGATGACCTTGACAGACCTTCTATTGATGCCGGCCTTGGTGTGGAATATATGGCATCTTTGGTCTTCTTCTTGGTGATGTTGTAGAGTCAGGACCTTGGAGACAACAAGGGCGGGACTTGAATCTTCATCGCAAAAGACTTGTTCTTCTTCGTCGTTCACTTGGCGGTGCATGGAGACTTGCTCAAGGGCTTCCATTTCTCCTTCACTCATTGAGTCATAAGTGCCATCATCGTTGAGGATCATTGTTCGCTTGTTGGTGCATTCATAGGACTTGTGGCCTCGGTCTCCGCAAGTGAAACACTTGAAGGAACTCGTCTTGACGGTCTCATCGGTTGGGGTTGATGATGATGAAGCTCTCGGCTTGAAGTTGCTCTTAGGAGGATGACTTTGAGTTGACGAAGCTTTCTTGGAACTCGACTTTGTCGATGTTGCTAGTAGAAGGCTTGGTAGTCGGTGTTGTAGTCGTTGAAGGTTGGTTGTTGGAGAAACCATATGTCTTGGAAGAGAACTTGGCATACTTGAAATCATCTTGCACCTGGTGTTCCGCTTTGGTAGCTTGATGCACTAGCTTGATGAGGTTCGAGTATGGTCGGAAGTCGGTGATCTTCTTGATAGGATGGTTGAGTCCATTCAAGAAACATGCCATTGTTTGCTCATCGTCTTCCGTTTCATTGGCTCTTATCATTGCAATCTCCATCTCCTTGCAGTACTCTTCAATGCTTTTGGTTCCTTGCTTGAGTAGTTGGAGTTTCTTGAAGAGGTCGCAGTTGTAGTAGGTAGGCACAAAGCATGCTCTCATGACATCCTTCATTTGCGCCTAAGTAGTGATGGGTGGTTCACCTCTTGCCTCTCGGCGCTCTATGACTTGTTCGCACCGAATGAGCACATAGTCTTGGAACTCAAGGGATGCCATCGCTATCTTCTTCTCTTCTTCATAGTTATGCAAACGGGAAATCTTGTCAACCTTCAATGCCCATGAAAGGTACTCTTCAGGATCGTTGCTTCCGTTGAACTTGGGCATGGTGAACTTTAGTTTGCCATAACGTTGCTCTTCATTGTGTTGGGGTCGGGGATGATGACGCCCGTGTTGTAGATGATTGTAAAGTTCGTGTCGCTCTTGATGAGGAGGGTTGTCAACCTCATGTTGCTCTTGTCGTGGAGGATTTCCATTGTCTTCATGCTCTTGATGAACTTGATGGTGAGCTTGTGGGGGGTGTTGTCGAGCTCGAGGAGGAACTTGAAGGATGTGCCGGTGCACACAAGATTGATGTCATCGTTCATGAAGTTCTTCGCGAAGTGCTTCCTCTTGTTCACGTGCTTGTCGGCCTCGGTTGGCTACAGCTCGACTTGAATCTTGGAGGGCTTGTTGTGCCGCAAGTGCTTGAGCTTCACAGAGTTCTTCTTAGTGTTGTGCCTCCGGATCTTGTGCAACTTGGTGTAGACGCGCTCGCTCTTACTCTTCATGTTGGCGTTGGCGTTGCAGTTCTCATGCTAGCAAAAAAGCTTCTTGAGTTTGACATCGTCGGTGCTCTTGAGAGTCGGTGTCGCGTAGAGGATTGAGGCTTGCTTGATGATCGTTGCACGCGGCATGGCGTAGAGTGTTCGATGTCGGTGTACTTGAGCCGCAACGTCGACTTGAGCGAGTCCTTCTTGATGAAGACGAAGTGGAAGAAGAGCGGTTGAGGAACAAAGCGCGAATTTCGTCCATCCTTGCACCATTCTCTTGCTTGTGATCATCGAGCTTGTGGTCGAAGTAGTCCCTTGTACGTTGCTCGGAAAGTCACAAGTCGACGGCAAGGTTGTCGATGCGTTCACTCATAGCTTGTTGCTCTTGATGCAAAGCACATTGTGCACCAAAGAGGTGGCTCTTGGTGACGTAGGAGTTCATGTCATCGTCGTTCTCAATGAAGAGTGGGTTGGTAGAAGTACTTAGCCTATCCATCATTCCAAGATAAACAATGTGAGTGGTAGAAAGAGAATAACGAATACCAAATGTACCTTGACCGAAGTTGAAAGTGGATCGATGATCACTCCAATGTAGGACAAGGAAATAGCAAATTGCGGAATCCACAAAAATGCTCTTGTTGCACAACACTAGAGAGACACTAGCACGATTGCACAATAGGCAGATACAAAGAACTTGTGCACAACCTGCTTAGCAAAAATGCAACGACTTCTATCCCAAGTATGCTCTATGCAAGGTTTTTCAATGATATGATCCAAGATGATCTAGTATGATAATATTAATGTTGTATGATGCTATGGTTCTTGCTTAAAAGCTCTTTTCCTATCTTTCCTTTTGCTTAAAAGCTTGTTTGCCTCTTTGATGTTTAAGCTCTTTTCTCATGCAATGCTTGAAGAACCAAGATAGCAATTGTGTATGCAGTGACAACTTTGTGACATAAGAGATGATACCAATATATGCGACAATGATGTATATATGCTATGGGAAGTATGATCGCTAATGTGCACAAGTCTCATTGCCGGCAATACTCAATGGCTAGTGTCGATGGGTAAGCAACGCAAAGGAGTAAGGCTATGATGGCTATCAATGTAATGGCAAGAGTTACATGTCCAATACCAAGACGAGGTTACCATTTCTTGCGGACGGTATGGTGTCAAAATGGTGGACCGAATACCAAAATGGAGTTGAGGTGGTCATTGTTGATGACGCGTCTGTGGCGAAGATGAGCGGCGGTGATGTTGATGTCGAACCGTACCTAAATAGCCGAAACACAAGTAGGACACGGTACCGCAACTCAAATTCTCAAAGCAAAATTGGACCAAAATTGTCGGAGTTGGAGTTGGTAAGCGGTGGTTGTGTAAGTGGTGGATGTATGCGGAAGTATATGCGGAGAATCCTATGGAAATCACCATGTCAAGAGTCCGTTCGATGAGTGACACGTGCGACATCTACTTCACATACACAAAGGTGAATCATCTCCTTTACACGTGCTCACTTGACCCCTTCGAGGATGGTATACTACTTGACACTCCACTCGTGTGCATACATAGGTACTGCCGGAACACTACGGACGACGAGGAGGAGTGCAAGCGCCAAGGAACAACTACACCATCCGCGACGGAAGCCTGGAAGCGACAATGGAAGAAGGCAGAGCTGCTGACGCTACAGCGGCCGGACATCCGGGACAGAGGCCGGACATCCGGCGCCTGGGCAGCCGCGCAGGAGCTGCCCCAACAGATGGCCAACAGCATCAGCGGCCAGACATCCGGCGCCTCAACAACGCCCCGACATCCGGCGCCCAACCCCGGAAATACGGACACCAGCTATCTAGAGAGAAACAATCTCGACCACCGCCAGGACGGACATCCGGCGAGTGCCCGGACATCCGGTACCCCGCAAATGGCCGGACATCCGGGCCCCAGCCCGGACATGCGGCGCCTGCCTACGCGCATGGACAAGGCCCGATCCCCTTTCCCACTTACCCCTTCGTGGCTTAGACTATATATTCTACCCCCTCCTTCTAGTTAGGGTTAGCATTGTGATAGCTCATTTGAGAGATAGAGCTACGCTCATCCATATCGGATCTACTCCACGAGAGAGACCGCGACCCCTCTATGGAGAAGATCCACCTTGGATTCAAGACCTCCTCATGGAGAAGACATCAAGACCTCCTCACGGAGAAGGACGGTTACCCTTTGTATCGTCCCTTGTTGATTGTGGATCTTGTATCTCCTCTCGTGTTTCGGGGATCTAGCACATGTGTGATCATACTTGTTGTTTTGACGGTTCTCTTGTGTTTCCCTTTGTGATTTCCCCTCGTGTTTCCACTCGTGTTCTTCCTGTTCATCACGGGATATGCTCCTTTCGTGAAATATCGGGCGATTAGGGTTCTACCCTACATCATCTTGATATCATGAGCCACGTTGTTCATGATTTCGGAGCCTCCACTCGTTGTTTTCTAGCCTAATTTTGCTGTGTTCGTCCCCAATTTCGAAAATCCCCACAAAAAATAGCCCCAATTTTTTTTTGTGATTTGTTGGTTTGATGAAGTTTCGTTGGACTTGATCCATAGATTTGCTTGGTTTCAAGTGGATCTAGCATCTCTCCAAGTTTACCCATCTTTCATCCACGAAATCTCATCGATTTTGACCTTGGAAATCGAGTTTTTCCGCCCCCAATTCAAAATTTTCCGCCCAAACAAAAGCTGGAATCGTCGGGCCGGACATCAGGGCCTCAGGCCGGACATCCGGGCCATCGGGCCGGACATTCGGACCCCAAGACGGACATCCGGCTCCTGGAGCGCCAAATCTGCACAGTTCTGGACATTAGGTCCCGGATTTCCGGCCCCGAGCCCGGATGTCCGACCCCTGACATCTCAGCCATCCCCGTTTCACCGATTTGTCCATAACTAATTCATCCGAAGTCTGATTTTTGCGTTCTTTAGCTCATTGAAAAGCTCTTGATATCCCCCTTCCCACAAAAATACTTCCATCACTGTCGGTGTCAAAACCGGCGGATCTCGGGTAGGGGGTCCCGAACTGTGCGTCTAGGCCGGATGGTAACAGGAGGCAGGGAACACGATGTTTTACCCAGGTTCGGGCCCTCTTGATGGAGGTAAAACCCTACGTCCTGCTTGATTAATATTGATGATATGGGTAGTACAAGAGTAGATCTACCACGAGATCAGAGAGGCTAAACCCTAGAAGCTAGCCTATGGTATGGTTATATGTTATGGTTGTTGTCCTACGGACTAAAACCCGTCGGTTTATATAGACACAGGAGAGGGTTAGGGTTACACAAGGTCGGTTACAAAGGAGGAGATATCCATATCCGTATTGCCTAGCTTGCCTTCCACGCCAAGTAGAGTCCCACCCGGACACGAGACGAAGTCTTCAATCTTGTATCTTCATAGTCTAACAGTCCGGCCAATGGAGATAGTCCGGCTGTCCGGAGACCCCCTAATCCAGGACTCCCTCAGTAGCCCCTGAACCAGGCTTCAATGATGATGAGTCCGGCGCACAGTATTGTCTTCGGCATTGCAAGGCGGGTTCCTTCTCCGAATACATCACAGAAGAATTTAAATACGAGGATAGTGTCCGACCCTGCAAAATAAGTTCCACATTCCACCGTAGAGAGAATAATATTTCCGCAGATCTAATTTGCTGGCTTGTTTTGGCAGCATGACGTTACGTCATGGCCCGGTGATTATTCGAACCGTTTCTCTTAACCAGCCCCGCACATAACGCGAGGCAGTTTTTCGACACGTCTTGTCAAAGCAGAGATCGTGTCCCCTTATTACGGGATTCTCATCAATACGGCCATGGGTAACCCAACCGCGCCATCAATTGCGGCGCTTGGGGGATAAGCGAGTTTTACCAGGCAAGTGGGGACGCTTAGTTTCGTTCGCCCATATAAAGGGTTGGATTCACCTTTCTATCCATGCCTTCTTCCTCCTTTGCTCATCCGTTCTTGCACACTCGAGCTCTAGCGCCCAAGTCCGCACTTCCCACCTCGACCTTCTCCAATCATGTCCAGAGCGGGAGGCAAGTGGATGATCTCCTCCATCACGGAGGGAGACATCAAGAAACTGAGGAGAGCCGGATACCTGCCCGACGACATCGTGCACCGGCTCCTAGATGAGGGGCAGCTCATCCCCGCTCCCAGGCCCCATGAGAGGGTAGTATTCCTCCACCACTTCCTCCGCGGACTAGGGTTTCCCCTCCATCCATTCGTCCATGGTCTCATGTTCTACTACGGGCTAGACTGTCATGATCTGGCCCCGAACTTCATCCTCAACATTTCGGCGTTCATCGTCGTGTTGAGGCTTTCCTCCACATCCGGCCCCACTTCGGCCTGTGGTTAAAGACCTTCAATATTAAGCCGAAGGTGGTACGAGGCCAACAAGCAGAATGCGACGGAGCCATGGTGGGTAAGGTGCCCAATGTCATATGGCTCGAAGGCTCCTTCGTGGAGACAATAAAGGGATGACAGTCGGCGTGGTTCTACATCACCGAGCCGCGCGACGCCAAATGGGCGGCAGCCCCTGAGTTCCGATCCGGATTCCCTACACGGCTCACTTCTTGGAAAGAGAAGGGATTGTCGTGGGGTTCATCGGTGGAGCTGGATGGACTCCAGAAATGCATCCAGAGTATGGCAAGCAAGAAGCTCAAGCTTGTCAACATAGTCCAAGTTATGCTCATCCGCCGGATCCTCCCGTGTCAACAATGGGATTTTACCTTATGGGAGTTCGACCCGGCCCAGCACTCGACTCTGAGCGAGCTCTTTGATACGACGCACAAGGACGTCTGGAAGGTGTTGTTCAAGGGCGCCGAGATCCCTCCTTCTCTCGCCGAGGACCGCGGACTAAGCGCAAAGCGCCTAGCGCGTTCGATGAGTTTAATACGTCCCGTAAGCCATTTATTTTCCCCATCTTAATTATGTGCGGGGTCTAATCTCCATGCCTTTGATAGGACTGGGTGGAGATGGCGGGGCAGATTAACTGTCCGGCTCCTTTGCCCGAAGACACTGCGAGTGCTCTCCTGACGGAGATGCTGGCTCCGGCTCCTTACAAGGTGCAGGAGAAGACCAAGAAGGCCAAGGGAGCCTGAAAGAGTTCCCAACGCCAGGTGTTATCGGACTCATCGTCCGATAACTCTGCGGCACACTCTTCCCCTGAAGACGAGGAGGAAGAAGAAGATGCTCCCCCTCCAGGCGGGGGAGACAAGAAAAGGAAGGCCGCCCCAACTGGGGAGACCAAAGGGTCCAAGAAGGGGAGGACTCTCCTTTCGGACAGTTCCACCGCCGCCGACGAGGGCGAGGACGAGTGGTTGCCCCGGGCCAAGCCCCCCGGGAGATCGTAAGTATTCGGATAATAGAGTAACTCATAGCATTCTTTTGCCGCACTGCTTTCCCTAACGCCGAATATGATTATGCAGGCCGCCGCGAACCAGCATTGATGTATCATCGGACGGCTCACTGGGCTCGTCGGACATGGATAGCGATCCAGTCCCGACCGCCACCTCCCCTCATCCTGTTGACGACGCCGAGGTGGTGTCTCAAAAGGCACCGGGTCGAGGGGAGACAGTCCTGGAGGCGCCTCAAGGCGACCTTCTGGACTCCGGGAGCCGCGGGGATGGGGTGATAGAGGCTAAGGTGTCCCGATGTTTCGATAAGATGGTGGCTATCGTTTTCTGTGGGAGTCGACCTTGACGATCCAACTACGAACGTGCGAGACGTCGCGCCTTAGCAATCGCTAAACCAACTTCCAAGGGTTATTGACCACGCCGGAGCAACGATCAACCTGACCACGAGGGTCTGTTTCCTGCGAGCAAACGAAGAACAAGCAAGAAAATAAGATTGCAATCGGGATATTGCGAATATAAGATGAAAGCTTTATTGATCAAGGTGGGGTTCTGTGACGTCTTGGTCTGGTCGTTGGACACAAACGAAGTACGCGAAGTTGCAGCTATGGCGAACTTTTAATCTAAACAAAACCCAAAATCTAAACGACGCCCTAAGGGCTGTATATATGGAGGAAGAGGGGGGAATTTCGTGGCCCTTGAGGGTGGGGTCCGAAACCAACCCTAACTCTTGTTTCCCCACACATACGGACTCTAAAAATAGCCTATACTTAAATATTTCGAAATTACATGGGCCTGGCCCATTAATAAGGTGACGCAGCACCTAGAATAGCCTATGGACGAATATTATGAAGTGGCATCTTGTATATTTCGTCCAAGGCTTCATGCACTCCTTATGGCGACTTCAAAGTCCTGAAATCATCACTTGTAGCTCCGTTCTTGATCCCCTTGCGCATGCCATCAACTCCATGCGTGTTCTTGATCCAATGTTCATCCTTCTCCAAGCTAGGCCCTTCATTTGTAAGCAAAACAAATGTATCCAATTTAGGCAGCATCATAATCTCATGAACATTAGAATCATTACCAAGAAACGAAAGTACCTGGTAATTTAATTGGCGTGCGCGAGCTCTAGTAATTGGTCCAGTATACGTAACAGTAGGGGCTGTGGGTGTAACAATGGTATTGATGTCCTCATCATCCTCCCCTTCTTGAAATGAAGTCGTCCTCGACGGAAGCGCATCTTCCTCACCCAAATAAGGCTTCAAATCTGCAATGTTAAAAGTGGGACTAACCCCAAAATCTACAGTTAGCTCAAGTTTATATGCATTATCATTTATTTTCTCTAACACCTTAAAAGGACCATCAACACGTGGCACTAGCTTTGATTTGCGCAGATTAGGAAATCTATCTTTACGCAAATGTAACCAAACAAGATCTCCAGGCACAAACACAACATGTTTTCTACCCTTATCTCCAGCAAGTTTATATTTAGCATTCATACGCTCAATGTTTTCCTTAGTTAACTCATGCATTTTTAAAATCAATTCAGAACGTTCTTTAGCATCAAAATTAACCTTCTCTGAAGATGGAAGAGGCAACAAATCAATAGGTGCACGAGGTAGGAAACCATACACAATTTCAAAAGGGCACATCTTAGTAGTAGAATGCAATGAACGATTATAAGCAAATTCAATATGAGGCAAGCATTCTTCCCACATTTTCTTGTTATTCTTCAAAACAGCCCTAAGCATAGTAGACAATGTTCTATTGACTACTTCAGTTTGTCCATCAGTTTGGGGGTGACAAGTAGTACTAAAAAGCAGCTTAGTCCCCAACTTAGCCCATAAACATCTCCAAAAGTGGCTAAGAAATTTAGTATCACGATCTGAAACAATAGTATTTGGCACACCATGTAAGCGAATAATTTCACGAAAGGACAAATCAGCAACATTAACAACATCATCGCTTTTATGACATGGTATAAAGTGTGCCATTTTTGAGAACCTATCCACGACAACAAATATGCTATCCCTCCCCTTCTTTGTTCGAGGTAAACCTAAAACAAAGTACATAGATATATCCTCCCAAGGAACTCTAGGTACAGGCAAAGGCATATATAAACCATGAGGATTGAGTCGTGACTTAGCTCTTTGACATGTAGTGCAGCGAGCAACAAAACGCTCAACATCCCGTCTCATCTTTGGCCAAAATAAATGTGTAGCAAGTATATCCTCCGTCTTCTTGACGCCAAAGTGTCCCATTAATCCTCCTCCATGCGCCTCCTGCAACAACAAAAGACGAACGGAGCTAGCTGGAATGCATAGCTTGTTAGCACGAAACACAAATCCATCGTTAAGAACGAACTTGTTCCAAGTTCTCCCTTCCTTACAATTCTGCAATACATCTTTAAATTCAGCATCATGAACATATTGATCTTTGATGGTCTCCAAACCAAATATTTTAAAGTCAAGTTGTGAAAGCATAGTATAACGACGAGACAAGGCATCAGCAATAACATTTTCTTTACCCTTCTTGTGTTTAATGACATAAGGGAAAGTCTCAATGAATTCAATCCATTTAGCATGTCTATGGTTCAGTTTTGCTTGACTTTTAATGTGTTTCAAAGATTCATGATCAGAATGTATAACAAATTCCTTGGGCCATAAATAATGTTGCCATGTTTCTAAGGTCCGAACAAGAGCATATAATTCTTTATCATAAGTAGAATAGTTCAGACTAGGCCCACTCAATTTTTCAGAAAAGTATGCAATAGGTTTTCCATCTTGTAATAACACAACTCCTAATCCAATTCCACTAGCATCACATTCAAGCGCAAAAGTCTTATTGAAATTAGGAAGTTGGAGTAAAGGAGCATGTGTCAACTTATCTTTCAATACCGTGAAGGTTTCTTCCTGTGCGATACCCCAAACAAAAGGCACATCCTTCTTTGTAAGCTCGTTGAGAGGTGCAGCAATGGTGCTGAAATCTCTCACAAAACGCCTATAGAAACCAGCGAGGCCAAGGAAACTCCTCACTTGTGTGACCATTTTGGGCTGCGGCCAACTCTCAATAGCTTCAATCTTGGCTTTATCAACTTCAATTCCCTGTGGAGTAACAACATAGCCAAGAAAAGATACTCGGTCGGTGCAAAAGGTGCACTTTCCATGGTTTCCAAACAAACGTGCATCACGTAGAGCAATAAAAACAGCACGTAAATGTTCCAAATGTTCCTCCAAAGATTTGCTATAAATCAATATGTCATCAAAGTAAACTACCACAAATCGTCCAATGAAAGCACGTAAAACTTCGTTCATTAACCTCATGAAAGTATTAGGTGCATTAGTTAACCCAAAAGGCATGACTAACTACTCATATAATCCAAACTTAGTTTTAAATGCTGTTTTCCATTCATCTCCCAATTTCATACGAATTTGATGGTATCCACTACGCAAATCAACTTTGGAGAATATTGTAGAGCCACTCAATTCATCAAGCATATCATCTAGCCTAGGAATAGGATGACGATAACGAATAGTAATATTATTTATGCCTCTACAATCAACGCACATATGCGACGTACCATCCTTTTTCGGCACTAAAATGATAGGAACAACACAAGGACTAAGGGATTCGCGTATATAACCTTTGTCGAGCAGTTCTTGTACTTGACGCATAATCTCCTTCGTCTCCTCTGGATTGGTACGGTATGGTGCACGGTTGGGTAGCGAAGCACCGGGAATTAAGTCAATTTGATGCTCAATCCCTCGAATAGGTGGTAATCCCGGTGGCACGTCTTGTGGAAAGACGTCAGCGAACTCCTGCAAAATGTTAGTGACAGCAGGGGCAAAGAGGAAGGCACGTCCTCGAATGAATATAATGCCTCTTTGCACACAAAAGCATAGCAAACAGATTTGCTGAAATCTAGCTCATCAATATCAGATTTGGTGGCAAGTAAACATGCACTTTTCAATTTAATTTCAGAAACAACAGTAGATGGTTTATTATTAGGCTTCATTTGGTGCTCAAATTCTTTTGCCACAATCTGATTTTCACTCTTATTTGTCTCCTATTTTGCTTTATTAGCTCTTTAATATCATCTTTCAAAATGGAATCAGGAGTCATAGGAAGCAAAGTAATATTTTTATCGTTATGAACAAGAGTATACTGATTGTTTCTACCATGGTGTACAGAATTTTTATCAAATTGCCATGGTCTACCAAGTAATAAGGAACATGCTTGCATAGGTACCACATCACAATCAACATAATCAGCATATGTAGAGATACTAAAATGCACACGAACAGTACGTGTTACCTTAACCTTGCCGCTGTTGTTGAACCATTGGATGTAGTAAGGATGTGGATGTGGTCTTGTGGTGAGAGATAGCTTCTCCACCATCTCCATGCTAGCCAAGTTATTGCAGCTCCCTCCATCTATGATCACGCGAACAGAACGTTCCTTCACAACTCCCTTTGTATGGAACAAATTATGCCTCTGATTTTGCTCAGCTTGTGTAACCTGCACACTCAAAACACGTTGAGCAACTAAACATTCATACCTGTCAGCATTTCAGGAGCCATGTATTGCGTCTCATGATCAGAATCGTCTCCACCGTGTTCGTCACGTGTAATAAGAGCCAAAGTCTCCTCATCATAGTCACTAGCGGACTCATACCCACCATCCTCAGTAACAATCATCACACGCTTAGATGGGAATTCTCTCGCATAATGACCTCCACCCTTGCAACATCGACAAATAATATCATGTGTTTGCCCTGTTGATGCCATGGATGAAGAAGAGCTCTTTGCAGGCCCAGAAGGTGTGCTCTTGGCAGATAGTGGTGATTGTGCTTGCTTTGTTGTATCACGGTTGGAGGTGGCGGCCGATGGAGGTGCCGGTGTAGCAGAACGTGTGGAAGTAGATGATGCACGTGGTGTCCATGATGAAGGTCGACCTGCAGAAAAGTTAGTCCGCGCCAATGCCTGTCGATCCTGCACTTCACGTTCAGCTTTACAAGCAAGATGGAATAAACGAGTGATATTAGTATACTCCTTATACTCTAGAATCGTCTGAATCTCTCTATTTAATCCACCCATAAAACGTGCAAGCATAGCTTCATTCTCCTCAACAATACCACATCTAATCATGCCAGTTTGTAATTCCTGATAATATTCTTCTACAGAATTTTTTTCCTGTCTTAAGCGCTGCAATTTTTGAAGTAATTCACGTTGATAATATGGTTGAACCCAACAAGTACGCATAGCAGTTTTCAAAGCAGCCCAAGTAGCCAGAATAGGATATAATCTACAATGCTCAGACCACCAAACACATGCAAAACTAGTGAATGCACAAACAGCAGCAGGAACACGTCTCTCCTCGGGATATTGTAAACATGTAAATCGTTGTTCAGTTTCTAACTCCCAAGTAAAATATATATCAGGAACATATCTACCCTCAAATGGTGGAATATTCAATTTTAGTTTAGGGAGATGGTCATGATCTCGTACCTGAGGGTGAGCCCTACCATTGCCATTATTTGCATGTGGACGACCTGGTGGTTGCTGTGCTGGTGGTGGCACGTAGTTCTGATTTTGATCAACCTCATCCTCATAATCTCCCACATAATCATCCTGCTCCACATCAGCAGTAGGAGCCATAGAAGTATCAACAGCAGCACCAGCAGTTTGGCCCGACTGAAGAGGGACACGGCTCGCTCGGCGGAGGGCTGTTTCCCGACGTGGAGGTAGTCGGTGTTGTTGCTGTTGTTGCAGAGGTGCGGCAGGAGCAGCCGGTGGTGGTGGTGGAAAACGCGAAAGCAATTCAGCAAACTTGTTATCGAGCTTTGTTTCAAACGTCTTCTCCATGCCATCTATCTTCTCCATGGCCTCTTCAAATCTGTTTATCACATCTTGCACCTGTACACTCATCATTTGCTGAAACGTATCATGAAGCTCCTTGTTCGTCAAGTTCTCCCAGTCAGTCTCATCGGATTGTGATCCTGGCATGGTTAGCAGCAATAGAAACACGCAAGAATATGATCCTACAGACTACTAACAAGTGGTGGCGGTGGCGGGTGTCACAAATCCGTCAAGCAAATCTCAAATTCTTACCAGTTCTTACCCAGCAGCAGGCGGTGATCGGCAACCGTTATAGTCAAAACTCTCAAAAGCTTGGATAGAGCGATTGCCAGGGAGAGTCAAACGCACGACGTAGATGTATGTGGAGCTGGGAAGGCTTATAGTATGGTAGCAAAAAGGGTCAGCAATAATCAATTCAGAGATGCAAAGTTGAATAAACGCTCAACGACGGTACTGTGCTGGTCCTAGGCTAGACCGTGCTAGAGACGCGAGCCTAGAACACTAACAAAATCATGGCGCTGCACGTAAATAAGGGAAAAGCACTCTGTGGAACTATTTTTTTTCGCTCTTTTTTTTGCGCTCCTTTTTTTTTGCGCTCCTCTTTTTTTTGCGAAAAATCACTATAATGGCGAGTGTCTCAAAACTCTTCCCTCGTCAAACTGATAGGATGGGCATGCATTTTTTTTCACTTTTTTTCGGAAATCAGGCCAGCGACGACGAAAAAGTGCGACAAAAAAATCACTATGATGGCACGTGGCTCAAAAGACTCAGAAAAGCCTAAAAATAGGATAGGGAATTTTTTTTTTGCCCGTGAAAATTTTGGCCTAAAAACTGCCCGGGGGTCTCCAGACTCTTTTTTTTTTCAAGACCTACGCAGGCAAGGAAACACGAATCGGAATTTAGATTGATCTCAAGAACAAACCTAATATGAGAAGAACTCGGATTGGTGGTGGATATATGGTTGTGGTATATGGCAGCGGTGGTGGTATATGGTAGCGGTGGTGGTATATGGATACAGATTGGTGGTGGTATATGGATACGGATTGGTGGTGGTATATGGATATGGATTCAGAGCGGTGGCGGAGAAGCAAAAGTGGTAGATGGGCGATGATGATGGTGCGACGGCGACGTGACAACTTATGACCAGAACTCGAAACTCTAAAAGACTAGACTCTAAGACCAGCAACTTGACATGACGATGCAACCGCAAATTCAACAAAGCAAAAACCCTAAAAAGATTATGCGAAGGCTCAGATTGGTTCGGATATGATGAACTAACCCTAATTTTTTTTGTGGCTTTTTCGTGAACTGTAGGTATGAAGAACAGACTCGATCTAATCTACGAAAAACTATAAAATCTCACCGAGCAACCTGGAAATCTGATACCACTTGATAGAGGCTAAGGTGTCCCGATGTTTCGATGAGATGGTGGCTATCGTTTTCTGTGGGAGTCGACCTTGACGATCCGACTACGAACATGCGAGACGTCGCGCCTTAGCAATCGCTAAACCAACTTCCGAGGGTTATTGACCACGCCGGAGCAACGATCAACCTGACCACGAGGGTCTGTTTCCTGCGAGCAAACGAAGAACAAGCAAGAAACTGAGATTGCAATCGGGATATTGCGAATATAAGATGAAAGCTTTATTGATCAAGGTGGGGTTCTGTGACGTCTTGGTCTGGTCGTTGGACACAAACGAAGTACGCGAAGTTGCAGCTATGGCGAACTTTTAATCTAAACAAAACCCAAAGTCTAAACGACGCCCTAAGGGCTGTATATATGGAGGAAGAGGGGGGAATTTCGTGGCCCTTGAGGGTGGGGTCCGAAACCAACCCTAACTCTTGTTTCCCCACACATACGGACTCTAAAAATAGCCTATACTTAAATATTTCGAAATTACATGGGCCTGGCCCATTAATAAGGTGACGCAGCACCTAGAATAGCCTATGACGAATATTATGAAGTGGCATCTTGTATATTTCGTCCAAGGCTTCATGCACTCCTTATGGCGGCTTCAAAGTCCTGAAATCATCACTTGTAACTCCGTTCTTGATCCCCTTGCGCATGCCATCAACTCCATGCGTGTTCTTGCTCCAATGTTCATCCTTCTCCAAGCTAGGCCCTTCATATGTAAGCAAAACAAATGTATCCAATTTAGGCAGCATCATAATCTCATGAACATTAGAATCATTACCAAGAAACGAAAGTACCTGGTAATTTAATTGGCGTGCGCGAGCTCTAGTAATTGGTCCAGTATACGTAACAGTAGGGGCTGTGGGTGTAACAATGGTATTGATGTCCTCATCATGGGGCCCCCGAGAGCTTCGAGTTCGGCGCTCAGCCGAACACCGCGCCGGACCCTCCAGCGGTTCCAGGCTCGGACAGGCGGCCTCTTTCTAAGAGGGGCAAGACGCCTGTGCCGGTGACCTCTGTCCATCCAGAGGCGCCGGACAATCTGCTGGAAGCGCTTCACAGCGCTTCCATCGACGAGGAGCACCGCACTATCATGAGTGCGGTGATCCAGTTCAGTCTGCCAAGAGCGGATTGACTGAAGCTTGTGACAGCCTTCTAACAGGCTTCGAGGTAAGTGTTTTAAAATGTAGTAGAAATATTACTGCATAGACAATAGCCCCTGATGCTTTGTTCGGTGTTCATAAAGAAAAGCCGAACAGAGGATCAAATAATATTGCAGGAGTCTAATATAAGTGAGTCAATATACATATGCAGGCTTCCGCCGCACTGACTGCGGAGGTCGCTGTACTGAAGCAGTCCCTCGAGGGGTCCCGGACGGAGCTCAGCCTTGCCAAGAGGCAGCTCGAGGAGAACAAGGGTAAGTAATACCCTGTCTATAGATGTATATATATATATATATATAAAGGACGCGATTGCAAAATGACAGGATCATTGTATGTGTGCCAGGGGCCACGACCGAGGTGGCGACCCTGAAGCAAGCGCTAGCCCAGGCCGAAGAGAAAGCGGCCCAGGAGCGCACCGAGTGAGAGAAGCACGAGGCTCGGGTGCGCGAGGTGGAGCAAGAGCTCCAGGCTCTCGTGATGAAGCACGAGGCGTTGGAGCTTGACTCGAAGACGCGAGAGTCTGAGCTTGCCGCGACCCTTGAGAGCGCAAAGAGTGCCAAGGCCAAGGCCCAAAAGGCCATCCAAGAGATCAACACGATGAAGAAGATAGCGGCGGGTAAGGCTTTCTATATGCAAAGCAAGCATGTAAAAGTAAATTACCGATTACTTACCCGAATCCGGAGCTCTTCAGGAGCATTCGCAGCTTTTCCCCGCAGTGTGTCCGATGCCACACAATTTTACCAAGCCGAGGACGGAAGCTCGACGGAGAAGTTGTTCTGGTCTCAGTATGCGGAGGCCAAACATCCGATGCCAATGAGGGACCAGCTGAAGCAGATGGTCGAGCTACATAAGGCGGCCGATCAGGCCATGAAGAGCTTCATAGTCCGGCTGTGGCCTGGCGACGCCCTTCCGAACAGCTTCTTCAGCCTGGTGAGGCGGCTTGTGGATGCCTGCCCGCGGCTGGAGGTCGTCAAGCGATCCATCTGCATTGAAGGTGCACGCCGGGCTTTCGCCCGTGTGAAATTGCAGTGGGTCAAGCTAGATGCCGTGAAGCTGATCAAGGATGGGCCGCCAGATGGCAAGGAGCACCGCCACCCCAAGATGTACTACGAGGGTGATCTGTCGGGTGCCCGTCTCATCGCGGATGAGTGCTCAAAAGATGTAATATTTGAGTAAACTTGCTCGTTTTATCCTGTATTATGAAAACTTGTTTCATATGTGCTATGCAACGCTTGTTTGAATTTAAAATATTACTTTCGGCTGTTTATCCAATCTGAGAGATGGCTAGTCCTCGGCTTCTGCCCCCATGCCACGAGTGCTGGGGTGTTCGGGATAAACCTGAGCACTCTTGTTCCCATATTTGGGTCCTTCGAGGGAGGTGCTCAGCGCAACGAACAAGGCAACCAGACTAATAATGCTTTATCACTCTCACTTAGCCATAAAATTCTATAATTTTAAATTTCGGCGAAGCCCTTGGTATTCGGAAGGCCGAATACGGGGAGCGATACACGCCTGCAAGCCGGATAGGGCCGGCCCTTCGCCCTAAGTGGCATAAGTCTTTAGGGACTTGAAAAACCTCGCCGAACAGCGACCAGTCTCTCGCCTTATCATGACAGTCAGTTTTAGCTTTCTCTACTGAGGTGCTCAGCCCGGCAGAACCGGGGCACAATCGCAGTAGTTCTCCTAGCGCTACCTTAGCCGATGGAGCGGAACGTAAGGTACCAAAACATAGGAGCCGGGCAAACCCAACATTTGACCAAAGACATGATTCGGAGCTAATGCATATAATGCTATAAGTTCGGGGTGCCGCACTTGTGAAAGTGTTTGGACTTTTCACACCGCATTGTGGGGTATGTAAGCCCCTGGTGTATTAGCCGTACCATAGTGTACGGTTGCAAGGCGTCATTAATGAACACACACACACACATATATATAACAAGAATGCAATAATAGTCGTAATGTCATGCATTATTTATTAAAAAGTTGCGTTAAAGCAGAGTGATACAGATAGTGCGATAAGAAAAGAGTAGGACTTTGTCCCTTCCAAGGGCAAGCTGAGGAAGGATATTAAATTGAATATTTCACTCGTTCACTATAATCAACCTGGGAATTCCGTGATATAACGTAGCTGTCTGCCTCTTTGGTTGCTGCATCATGTGTTCGGCAATAGTGCTGCCGGACAGTGTTTCCAGAGATTAAGGTCCTGAAAGAAGAAAGAAAAATAACCAAACGGGAAGCCCCTAGTGCGGTTTAAGCCGCGTTTTGGGGCTTGCCGCAGTTGTGCCCCCCTCCCCACCTGTGCCCATGGTACTTTTAATGCGTAATTATGTACGCGCGACATGAATATCGCCGTTGGGCTGGGATTGGGGTGGCTGCCGTATTGCTACGCGAGCTCAGATCGAGCCAGGCGGTCTATTTGCCGATTGCCCCGAGCGCGCTTGAAGGTGTCCGGGTTTTGAAGCACCGAACTGGTTGATTGCCTTGAGAGGCTGCTTTGCGCTTCTGCTGCGAGGGCCGCGGTGTGCTCCTTTGTTCGGAGAGAGCGCTCTGTGATTCCAATGACTATAATAACTCCGCGAGGTCCTGGCATCTTGAGCTTGAGGTATGCATAATGCGGTACCACATTGAATCTAGAAAATGCGGTTCGCCCGAGCAGCGCGTGATAACGACTACGGAACGGGACTATATCGAAGATTAACTCTTCGCTTCAGAAGTTATCCGAGGATCCGAAGACCACTTCCAGTGTAATTGAGCCTGTGCAATGGGCCTCTACACCTGGAATGACACCCTTAAAGGTCATTTTTGTGGGTTTGATCCTTGAGGGGTCTATACACATTTTGCGCACTGTGTCCTGATAAAGCAGGTTCAGGCCGCCGCCGCCGTCCATGAGGACTCCAGTGAGGTGAAATCCGTCAATGATTGGGTCTAGGACCAGTGCGGCGAATCCGCCATGATGGATACTAGTGGGGTGGTCCCTGCGATCGAAGGTGATCCGACAGGAGGACCAAGGGTTGAACTTTGGGGCGACTGGCTCCAACGCATATACGTCCCTGAGGGCACGCTTCTGCTCCCTCTTGGGGATGTGGGTTGCGTATATCATGTTCACCGTCCGCACTTGCGGGGGAAACCTCTTCTGTCCTCTAGTGTGGGGCTGCCGGGGCTCCTCCTCGTCATCGCTATGCGGCCCCTTGTCCTTGTTTTTGGCAATTAACTTGCCAGCCTTCTTGAACACCCAACAATCCCTCTTGGTGTGATTGGCGGGCTTGTTTGGGGTGCCGTGTATTTGACACAAGCGATCGAGTATACGGTCCAAGCTGGACGGACCCGGCGTACTTTGTTTGAATGGCTTTTTCCGCTGACCGGGTTTAGAGCCTTTGAATCCGGCATTGACTGCCGTATCCTCAGTATTTTCGCTGTTAATGCGGCGCTTTGCTTGTTGCGACGTGACCTGCTATTGCCGTCCTTGGTATCTGAGGTACCATGGTTCTTTGACATATTATTACTGCGAGTCAGCCAACTGTCTTCTCCCGCACAAAAAGTGGGTCATGAGCGTCATGAGAGCTGCCATAGATTTCGGCTTTTCCTGACCAAGGTGCCGGGCTAGCCACTCGTCTCGGATATTATGCTTGAAAGCCGCTAAGGCCTCCGCATCCGGACAGTCGACGATTTGATTTTTCTTAGTAAGGAACCGAGTCCAGAATTGCCTAACTGATTCTTCTGGCTGCTGAATTATGTGGCTCAAGTCATCGGCGTCTGGTGGTCGCACATAAGTGCCCTGAAAGTTGTCAAGGAATGCGGCTTCCAGATCTTCCCAACAGCTAATGGAGTCCGCTGGCAAGCTGTTAAGCCAATGCCGCGCTGGTCCATTGAGCTTTAGTGGGAGGTATTTAATGGCGTGTAAGTCATCGCCGTGGGCCATGTGGATGTGGAGGATGAAGTCCTCAATCCATACCGCGGGATCTGTTGTGCCGTCGTATGATTCAATATTTACAGGTTTGAAACCTTCTGGGAATTGATGTTCCATTACTTTGTCTGTGAAGCATAAGGGGTGTGCGGCGCCTCTGTATTGGGCTATATCTCGATGCAGCTCGAATGGGTCTTGCCCGCTGTGTTCGGCCTGGCCGGATTTGCTTTTACTATATCCGACGTGACATTTGTCGCCTCGCAGAGTGGTGCACCCTCGTGATCCATAGATCGATCTTGAATGCTTTGCCTTGTCCTCCAATATGCCTCGCAGGTCTGGCGTATCTCCCCATGCCTTTTTATTTGAATGGCGTTGGGGTGGAGTCTGAGCTTTTGGTTGGAATGCCTCTCTATCGCGGCCACGAGGTGGCCGATCAGCCATATCATACGCTTCTTCCTCCAGTCGGGGTATTAACCTGTGCCTTGGGTAACTCTTGGAGGGGCGCTCGAGTTTATATTCCTCGGCCGCGAGGACTTCAATCCATTTCTCAGCTAGCAGATCTTGATCAGCTTGAAGCTGCTGCTGCTTTTTCTTTAGGCTATTTGCCGTGGCCATAAGCCGGCGCTTGAACCGCTCTTGTTCGACGGGATCCTCTGGGACGGCGAATTCGTCGTCGCCGAGGCTTGCCTCGTCTTCGGAGGGGGGGGGATGTAATTGTCATCCTCCTCTTCTCCGTCTGCTGCTCTCTCAGGAGAGCTGGCTCCTTCATCCTCCTGCTCTAAATCTTGCTGGAGGGGTTTGTTGTTTTCTTCGGTGCTATCCGGAGTGTTATTATCTCCTGTGCCGGTATCACCACTTTTGCTTTGGCGGGACTTAGAACGGCGCCGCTGACGTTGGCGTTTGGGTTGCTTCTTGGAGGGGTCATCCTCCGCTATCCCGTCGCCATTGCCTACTTTGGGTGTATCCACCATGTATATGTCATATGACAAGGTGGCTTTCCAGTGCCCTATAGGTGCTGGTTCATGTTCGTCTCCTACATCACCGTCTATACCGTCAATGTCTTCGAAGTCGAAGTCGAGCATGTCGGTTAAATCATCGATAGTGGCTACGAAGTGGGTGGTGGGTGGGCGTCGAATTTCTTTGTCATCCGCATCCCAATCCTATTGGCCATAATCCGGCCAGGGCTCTCCTGACAAAGAGAGAGACCTTAGTGAATTCAGAATGTCGCCGAGGGGCGAGTGCTGAAAGATATCCGCGGTGGTGAATTCCATGATCGGCGCCTAATCAGATTCGATTGGCAGGTGCGCAGATGGTTCGGAGTCCGGAAAAGAGTCCGGCACCTTGGAGTCACGGGCTACGCAGAGGTTTAGGCTGGTGTTCGGCTCGATCGACGTTGAGACTGCAGCCCCTGAGGCGGTGTCTAACCACATGTCCTCAACTGGCGCAGTTGGCTCCGAGCTGAGAGTCGGAGCTGATGCGGGTGCAGCCTCTGGGGTACTGTTCGGTGGCAGAGCTAGGTCATACCCATCGCGACAGTGCGGCGCGCCTGGCTGCGGCTCAAATCCGTCGAAGATCAAGTCTCCACGGATGTCGGCCGTGTAGTTCAAACTTCCAAATCTGACCTGATGGCCAGGGGTGTAGCTTTCAATCTCCTCCAGATGGCCAAGCGAATTAGCCCGCAGTGCAAAGCCGCCGAATACGAAGATCTGTCCGGGGAGAAAAGTCTCACCCTGGACCGCATCGCTATCGATGATAATAGGAGCCATCAAGCCTAACGGCGACGACATAGAGGAACTCTCACTGAAATCACCAATGTCGGTGTCAAAACCGGCGGATCTCGGGTAGGGGGTCTCGAACTGTGCGTCTAGGTCGGATGGTAATAGGAGGCAGGGGACACGATGTTTTACCCAGGTTCGGGCCTTCTTGATGGAGGTAAAACCCTACATCCTGCTTGATTAATATTGATGATATGGGTAGTACAAGAGTAGATCTACCACGAGATCAGAGAGGCTAAACCCTAGAAGCTAGCCTATGGTATGATTGTATGTTATGGTTGTTGTCCTACGGACTAAAACCCGTCGGTTTATATAGACACAGGAGAGGGTTAGGGTTACACAAGGTCGGTTACAAAGGAGGAGATATCCATATCCGTATTGCCTAGCTTGCCTTCCACGCCAAGTAGAGTCCCACCCGGACACGAGACGAAGTCTTCAATCTTGTATCTTCATAGTCTAAAAGTCCGACCAATGGAGATAGTCCGGCTGTCCGGAGACCCCCTAATCCAGGACTCCCTCAGTATCCCCTGAACCAGGCTTCAATGACGATGAGTCCGGCGCGCAGTATTATCTTCGGCATTGCAAGGCGGGTTCCTTCTCCGAATACATCACAGAAGAATTTAAATATGAGGATAGTGTCCGACCCTGCAAAATAAGTTCCACATTCCACCGTAGAGAGAATAATATTTCTGCAGATCTAATTTGCTGGCTTGTTTTGGTAGCATGACGTTACGTCATGGCCCGGTGATTATTCGAACCGTTTCTCTTAACCAGCCCCGCACATAACGCGAGGCAGTTTTTCGACACGTCTTGTCAAAGCAGAGATCGTGTCCCCTTATTACGGGATTCTCATCAATACGGGCATGGGTAACCCAACCGTGCCATCAATTGCGGCGCTTGGGGGATAAGTGAGTTTTACTAGGCAAGTGGGGACGCTTAGTTTCGTTCGCCCATATAAAGGGATAAGGATTCACCTTTCTATCCATGCCTTCTTCCTCCTTTGCTCATCCGTTCTTGCACACTCGAGCTCTAGCGCCCAAGTCCGCACTTCCCACCTCGACCTTCTCCAATCATGTCCAGAGCGGGAGGCAAGTGGATGGTCTCCTCCATCACGGAGGGAGACATCAAGAAACTGAGGAGAGCCGGATACCTGCCCGACGACATCGCACACCGGCTCCTAGATGAGGGGCAGCTCATCCCCACTCCCAGGCCCCATGAGAGGGTAGTATTCCTCCACCACTTCCTCCGCGGACTAGGGTTTCCCCTCCATCCATTCGTCCGTGGTCTCATGTTCTACTACGGGCTAGACTGTCATGATCTGGCCCGAACTTCATCCTCAACATTTCGGCGTTCATCGTCGTGTGTGAGGCTTTCCTCCACATTCGGCCCCCTTCGGCCTGTGGTTAAAGACCTTCAATATTAAGCCTTATTTGTCTACTTGTTACACTTGCGAATTTGTGAATCTCTTTCAACATTATTGACTCTTGCTAACATTTTGCATTAAATTTTTGTGCCTCTATCCTCACCGAGCTCCACCATAAGCCTTATTTGTGTAGGTGTGAGAAACCGACAAGAATTGGTACCAATTGTGCTATTTCCTTGTCCACATTGGAGTGATCATTGATCCACTTTCAACTTCGGTCAAGTTACATTTGGTATTCGTTCTTCTCTTTCTACCACTCACATTTTTCTCTTGGAGTGATGGATGGGCAAGGCATTTCATCTTCGGTCTACAACAACAACGATGAGTTCGATGCCACGAACAACTCCAACAACGCCAAGATGCAAGCTCAAATGGAGGAGATCAAAGCCCTCATCAAGTCCTACAAGCGGTCTTCCTCATCTTTGAGAAGACGCTCAAGAGCAACTGCATCCGAGCTACCATTTCCGGCAAGGTCACATCAGCATCGACACCATCAGCACCACGAACATGAAGGTCAAGAGCTCAACACCAACAACCGCTCAACGACTTCACCATCTCCCTTGGCATCTTTGCCAAGCGACTTCAAGGCATCTTCACCTTCGGATATACGGCATCTTCGCCAACAAGCACCTCAAGACTTCTCTGGATAGGCGTCGCCGGATTTCCGGGGTTGGTCGCCGGATGTCCGGGCGTTGCTGAGGCGCCGGATGTCCGGCCGCTGAAGCTCTTGGCCTTCTGTTGGTGTAGATCCTAGGTGGCTGCACAGGCGCTGGATGTCCGGCTGATAGAGGCGAAGGTGTCTCGATGTTTCGATGAGATGGTGGCTATCGTTTTCTGTGGGAGTCGACCTTGACGATCCGACTACGAACGTGCGAGATGTCGCGCCTTAGCAATCGCTAAACCAACTTCCGAGGGTTATTGACCATGCCAGAGCACGATCAATCTGACCACGAGGGTATGTTTCCTGCGAGCAAATGAATAACAAGCAAGAAACTGAGATTGCAATATGGATATTGCGAATATAAGATGAAAGCTTTATTGATCAAGGTGGGGTTCTGTGATGCCTTTGTCTGGTCATTGAACACAAACGAAGTACGCGAAGTTGCAGCTATGGCGAACTTTAATCTAAACAAAACCCAAAGTCTAAGCGACACCGTAAGGGCTGTATATATGGAGGAAGAGGGAGGGATTTCGTGGCCCTTGGAGGAGGGGTCCGAAACCAACCCTAATGTAACACCCCAGATGTAATTTACCTTATATGTATCCGAACTCTTGCCGTTTCCGGCGCAAAGTTATTTTATTTTCCTCGGGTTCGGGTTTTTGTCTCCGTGTGGTGTTGCCATTGTCATGCATCTCATATCATGTCATCATGTGCATTGCATTCGCATATGTGTTCGTCTCATGCATCCGAGCATTTTTCCCGTTGTCTGTTTTGCATTCCGGCGCTCCTATCTTCTCCGGTGGTCCTTTCTACCTCTTTTTGTGTGTGGGGGTTAAAAATTTCCGGATTGGAGCGAGACTTGCCATGCGGCCTTGGTTTACTACCGGTAGACCGCCTTTTAAGTTTCGTACCATTTGGACTTCGTTTGATACTCCAACGGTTAACCGAGGGACCGAGAAGGCCTCGTTTGTATTGCAGCCCAACACCCTTCCAATTGGGCCCAAAACCCACCAAAACCCTCTCCATCATCTAGAGCGTTCGATCACAATCGCGTGGCCGAAAACCGCACCTCATTTGGAGCTTCCTAGCTCCCTCTACCTCTATATATAGATCCCTTCCCCGAGATCCGGACGAAACCCTAGACCCCTCCCTCTCCACATGCCGCCGGACCAAATCCGGACGGCCGGACACGTCCGCCCGCTCCGCCGGACGAATCAGCAGCTGCCACCTGTCTCGCGGGCGAGCCCCACTTCGCCGCTGCTGCGCGGGCCCGCCAGGCCCAGCGCCGGCCCTCCCCGCCGCCGTCCGGGCCGAAGCAGCGCGCCGCCCACGCCCGCGTGCCGCCTCTCCCTCGCCGGCCGCCGCTCGTCGCCCCGGCGACCCCGCAACTCCGGCCGACGCCCTTGGCCCCTCCGTCCTCTTCCTCGCAGCCCCGGCCGGCCCAAGCTCCGGTGACTCAAGCTCCAACTCCGGTCGGCGATTATCGGGTTCCGTGCAGCTACAGTACCTCGATCCAATCTGGATCTAGATCTCTCGGTTGACTTTTCCCTCAGAAACCGTAGTTTTTTTGCGTTTTTCATCATGTCGTAACTCCGCATCCGTAGCTCCGATTTGCACATGTAGCATATCAAAATGTTCGCCTCAGAGAGTACATCATTTCATCTCATTGCATTATTTTCATTTGAGCTCATCTTGATGCCCGAAATGCTGTTGGAAGAGAGCTATATGATATAATTGTTAGATCTGTTTCATCAAATAGCTATTTGTCATTTTTGCCATGATTAATATGTGCATGATATGGTCCTGAGCTCTACATGAGTTTTGTTATATGCCATGCCATCTTTACAGAGGTGCTTACCGTGTTTTTTTTGATATGTGTGGTGACTAGCACAAGCTTGTAAATTAGTGCATTCGTTAATGCTGATTCCAGGGACTTAGAATTTCTCTAAGTCCTTGTCCTGATTTTGTCATTATGCCATATGTTCATGTTGTTTCCTAGTGATCCATGCCTCTTTTGAGGATGATCATTAAGGATGTTTTGTTAATCTTGTGGTGCTCTATCCATCCATGTATTTGTTTGCATTTATGGAGCACCCTAGCTTGAGTCAATCGAGCTCTACTTTTGCCATTTCATGAATCCTGACAGATTGTTGACTTGTTAGCAATTTTGCCGAGGATGTTGTTATTGATCCGTGCATGCTATGTTGTTGTTCTTGCCATGTCTAGTTTCTATGATA
This sequence comes from Triticum dicoccoides, assembly GCF_002162155.2. Taxonomy (NCBI): domain Eukaryota; kingdom Viridiplantae; phylum Streptophyta; class Magnoliopsida; order Poales; family Poaceae; genus Triticum; species Triticum dicoccoides. The sequence continues at coordinate 279,572,729 of NC_041390.1, forward strand.
TGTATTCTTGATGGGTGTATGATTAGTTGGTCATGCCATGCTCTATAGTGAGTGCATCGAGCTCGTGAACATGCCTACTCGTTAACAGATTTGCATGCTCCAGTTTTTCACCAAGTCTGTAATCTGATTATGTTTTTGCCATGTTCACATGCTTGCAATTGTATTTTCTGATCCATTTTGGCTCAAGGTCACTAAGGGACTTTTGTTAAGTGCTTTGAGTAGCTTCATGTCATTCCTTGCTTTGCCATGTTAAGTTCCTGTAGCATATAGTTTTCATGCTCCAAAGTGTGCTACCTGATGTTAAATTCCAGACTTGTGTTAATTTCACTAAGTCTGAAACCTGTTATCATTTGCATTTTTGCCATGCTTGTTTGAACCTGTCAATGGATGGATTGGCCGTAGCTCAGTGTTCGTGTTTTGTCAAGCATCATGAGTGAATCCTTTCCATGTATTTTGTTGTCATGTTTGAGTGTTGTAGCATATTTATCTTGATGCATTTAGATGGCTACTTGCTGTTTATCGCAGATCGGTGCCATATTTGTTTTGCTTGCCTTTTCCAAACCGTGCATCCGATTCCGGTGATCTTTATATCGATTTCAACCGAAATCACCTCACCTTTAAAGTGGAACTCTTGGATTTCCAATTTTAGGCCAGGTTCAATCATTCCTTGTCAAATCTTGCATATGCATCACATATCGCATCCCGCATAGCATACCATGTGAGCATCATGTTTGTTTGAGCATTGCACGTGGTTGATTGTGTTCCTTTTGCTTGTTTGTCTTGTTTGGGTAGAGCCGGGAGACGAGTGCGCTAACGAGGAGCCCGTTGAGTTTGCTTACGGATATCAAGTCAACTCTGACAACTTTGCAGGCAAGATGATCATACCCTCGAAATCACTTCTATCTTTGCTTGCTAGATGCTCGCTCTTTTGCTATGCCTATGCTACGATACCTACCACTTGCTTTCATGCCTCCCAAATTGCCATGTCAAACCTCTAACCCACCATGTCCTAGCAAACCATTGATTGGCTATGTTACCGCTTTGCTCAGCCCCTCTTATAGTGTTGCTAGTTACAGGTGAAGATTGGAGACCGTTCCTTGTTGGAACATTGTTTATTGTTGGAATATCACTATATTATCTTGTTATCTTAATGCATCTATATACTTGGTAAAGGGTGGAAGGCTCAGCCTTTTGCCTAGTGTTTTGTTCCACTCTTGCCGCCCTAGTTTCCGTCATATCGGTGTTATGTTCCTGGATTTTTGCGTTCCTTACGCGGTTGGGTTATAATGGGAACCCCTTGACAGTTTGCCTTGAATAAAACTCCTCCAGCAATGCCCAACCTTGGTTTTACCATTTGCCACCTAGCCTCTTTTTCCCTTGGGTTTTCGGAGCCCAAGGGTCATCTTTATTTAAACCCCCCCGGGTCAGTGCTCCTCTGAGTGTTGGTCCAAACTAGAGCCCCTTGCAGCGCCACCTCGGGGAAACTCGAGGGCTGTTTTTAGTTGTACGGATTGCTTATCCGAGTGTGCCCTGAGAACGAGATATGTGCAGCTCCTATCGGGATTTGTTGGCACATTCGGGCGGTGTTGCTGGACTTGTTTTACCATTGTTGAGGATGTCTTGTAGAACCGGGATGCCGAGTCTGATCGGAATGTCTCGGGAGAAGGAATATCCTTCGTTGACCGTGAGAGCTTGTGATGGGCTAAGTTGGGACTCCCCTGCAGGGATTTGAACTTTCGAAAGACGTGCTCGCAGTTATGGGCAGATAGGAATTTGTTAATGTCCGGTTGTACATAACCTAAAATTTAACTTAATTAAAATGAATCAACCATGTGTGTTACCGTGATGGTCTCTTCTTGGCGGAGTCCAGAAAGTGAACACGGTGTTGGAGTAATGTTTGACGTAGGTTGTTATAGGATCACTTCTTGATCATAGTTCTTCGTTCGTGCTTTGCCTTCTCTTCTCGCTCTCTTTTGCGAACAGGTTAGCCACCATATATGCTAGTCGCTTGCTGCAGCTCCACATATTACCTTGCCTTACCTATAAGCTTAAATAGTTTTGATCGCGAGGGTGCGAGATTGCTGAGTCCCCGTGACTCACAGATTACTTCCAAACTAGATGCAGGGACCGATGATACCGTTCCAGATGATGCGCTTGAGCTCAAGTGGGAGTTCGACGAAGACTCTCGCCGTTACCATGTGTCTTTCCCTGATGATCAGTAGTGGTGCCCAGTTGGGGCGATCGGGACCGTGTCGCATGTTGGGGTTGATCTTTTATTTTTGTACCATAGTCGGACCGTGAGTGTATTGGATGATTGTAATGTTATTCATGTATTTGTGTGACGTGGCGAGTGTAAGCCAACTATGTACCTTTTCCCCTATTATTGTGACGCCCGGGTAGTTAAGCTACAGTAAACCTCTGTTAATGTTGCCACGTCACGATGGTTACAGTTGCTAATCTCGCGCTAGTTCGAAACCGGTTCGAATTCAAATTCAACATCAAGCAAAAAAAATAAAAGTTTTCAAATATTAAAACTAAAATGTTCGGAGTGAGCCAAATAATGCATAGGTAATTATGGTAAGGAAACCACGCTTTTGTAAAATGTTTAGATGCTTAAGTGTGACTGAAACAACAACATAACCAATATAATAAATGCCTTTTATTACTTATAAGATGTTAAAGTATTTTATTTAGGGGGTTAAACTTTTGTAACAAAGATATAATTAGTAATACTGATTTTGGTACAAATTTTAAGTTTTTATAAAACTTAAATTAGATGAGACTAAGAGTAAAATAGTAAAAGGAAAAATAAATGAATAAATAAAGACAAAACAAAAAAAACAAACAAGAAAAAGGTAGCCCCCCCCCACTGGGCCAACCGGCCCAGCTAGTCAGCCGGTCGGCCAGCCCACTACCCCTGGCCTATATCCCCATAACCCCACTAAACCGAAACCCTAACCCCCACTCGCTCCACTCCCTCCCCCGAATCCCTTGGATCAGGATCGATCCCCCACTCTCCCCACACGCCTCGCTCCCCCACTTCTCGATCCCCTTCTGGATCGGGGCAACAACCTCGGCGCCGGCGCCCCGCTGCTTACCCCGCCGTCCCCCCGTCGCCAGGCGCTCGTCGGACCCCGTCGGCGCCATCCTGTCGTCTCTCCCTCGCCCTTCCCCTTGCTCAAGATCGTGCCCGAAGGCTGCAGACGCCGCGGCCACCGCCGCCCCGCTTGGACCTCGTCGGACGCCATCGCCGGACTTCCTCCCCGTCGTCCTCTCCGTCGCCTACTCGTCACCGTCTTCCTCAACGGCTCCAACGAGCCTCGCCGCCCCAGATCCCCTGCAACGGGGGTGAGCAACGACCCCCCCTCTCCTTCTCCCCCTGCTCCTGGCTGCGCCTGGCCGCGCCAAAGTGCGCGTGCGCCCGTCCCCCTCACCTCTGACCGAGCCCGCACTTCGTCGGAGCCCGCACTTCGTCAGAGCACTTCGTCGGGGCGCTAGCTCCTCGAGCTGCGGCTGTGTCGTCCGCGGGCGCGCCATCGAACCTCCCCGTTGCTCGCCCTGCCCGACCACCGCTCCCAGCGCCCACCTCCGCAACCGGCTCCTGCCCCGCGCCCCGGCACAACCCCGCCGTGGCCTTGCCACTACCGCCTTCGGCGGCTGGATTCGTTGCACCTGTGGCCGGCGCCCCCCCTGTCGATCTGGGCGTATGCCCAGTCAGGCTGGGCACCAGCGCCCGTAACGCCCGACCCAGTATGGCCCTCTGGGCCACTGCCAACGGGGCCCACGCCCCAGGACGTTTTAATAAAAAAAAGGAATTAAAAATAAAAATAATAAAAAATGATTTAATAAAATTAATTAATAATTAATTAATTATCTAATGAATTAATTAAGTTAATTAATCCGGTTTAATTAATTTAATTAACTAGTTAGGTTAATTAAATAGTAATTAAATTAATTAATCTGTAATTAACCTAAACAGAGTATGACAGGTGGGTCCCATTGGACCCACGAGTCAGTTTGACCCAGTCAACCCCCGTTGACTGCTGATGTCAGCATGATGTCATGCTGACGTCATAAATCCATTTTCCGAATTAATTAAATAATTAAATAAATTCCAGAAATTAATAAAATTTGTAGAAAATCATATCTTTTAATCCGTAACTCGGATTAAAATATTTTCAACATGAAAGTTGCTCAGAACGACGAGACGATTCCGGATACGCAACCCGTTCGTCCGCCACACCCCCCTAACCTACCGAACTCGCAACTTTCCCCCCCTCCGGCTCCTCTGCCCGAAAACACGGAACCCCGGGAATACTCCCCGGATGCTTCCCCCCTTCACCGGTATCACCTCCTACCGCGTTAGAACACGTCTAGCTCTGCCTGTTATCCTGTTATGCACTTGCTTGCTATGTATTTACTGTTTCTCCCCCCTCTTCTCTTCGGTAGACCCCGTGATGATGCTGACGCCCCAGTTCGTCTACGGAGTTGACGACCCCTCTCTCTTGCCAGAGCAACCAGGCAAGCCCCCCCTTGATCACCAGATATCGCCTACTCTTCTCTATACTGCTTGCATTAGAGTAGTGTAGCATGTTACTGCTTTCCGTTAATCCTATTCTGATGCATAGCCTGTCATTGCTGCTAGAGTCATTGATACCTTACCCGCAAACCTAAATGCTTAGTATAGGATGCTAGTGTTCCATCAGTGACCCTACACTCTTGTCCGTCTGCCATGCTATACTACTGGGCTGTGATCACTTCGGGAGGTGATCATGGGCATATACTATATATTTTACACTGTTACATTACTGGTGATACTGTTTGGAGATGGGGGCTGAAGGGGCAGGTGGCTCCATCCAGGTAGTGGTGGGCCTGAGTTCCCGACGGCCCCCGACTGTTACTTTGTGGCGGAGCGACAGGGCAGGTTGAGACCACCTAGGAGACAGGTGGGCCTGGCCTTGTTCGGCATTCGCGGATACTTAACACGCTTAACGAGATCTTGGTATTTGATCTGAGTCTGGCTACTGGCCTATACGCACTAACCATCTACGCGGGAGTAGTTATGGGTATCCCGGCGTCGTGGTATCAGCCGAAGCACTTCAGACGTCAGCGACGGAGCGGCGCGCGCCGGATTGGAACGTAAGCCTGCTCTTGTATTAAGGGGGCTAGTTCTGCTTCCGGCCGCCCTCGCAACGTGCAGGTGTGCTATGGGCAATGGGCCCAGACCCCTGTGCGCTTAGGTTTAGACCGGCATGCTGGCCTCTCTGTTTTGCCTAGGTGGGGCTGCGACGTGTTGATCTTCCGCGGCCGGGCATGACCCAGGAAAGTGTGTCCGGCCAAATGGGATCAAGCGTGTTGGGTTATGTGGTGCACCCCTGCAGGGAAGTTAATCTATTCGAATAGCCGTGATCTTCGGTAACAGGACGACTTGGAGTTGTACCTTGACCTTATGACAACTAGAACTGGATACTTAATAAAACACACCCTTCCAAGTGCCAGATACAACCCGGTGATCGCTTTTCTACAGGGCGACGAGGAGAGGATCGCCGGGTAGGATTATGCTATGCGATGCTACTGGAGATGCTACTTGGAGATGCTACTTGGAGATGCTATTTGGAGGACTTCAGCCTACTCTCTTCTACATGCTGCAAGACGGAGGCTGCCAGAAGCGTAGTCTTCGACATGATTAGCTATCCCCCTTTTATTCTGGCATTCTGCAGTTCAGTCCACCGATATGACCCTTTACACATATACCCATGCATATGTAGTGTAGCTCCTTGCTTGCGAGTACTTTGGATGAGTACTCACGGTTGCTTTTCTCCCTCTTTCCCCCCTTTCCCTTCTACATGGTTGTCGCAACCAGATGCTGGAGCCCTGGAGCCAGACGCCACCGTCGATGACGACTCCTACTACACCGGAGGTGCCTACTACTACGTGCAGCCCGCTGACGACGACCAGGAGTAGTTAGGAGGATCCCAGGCAGGAGGCCTGCGCCTCTTTCGATCTGTATCCCAGTTTGTGCTAGCCTTCTTAAGGCAACCTTGTTTAACTTATGTCTGTACTCAGATATTGTTGCTTCCGCTGACTCGTCTATGATCGAGCACTTGTATTCGAGCCCTCGAGGCCCCTGGCTTGTATTATGATGCTTGTATGACTTATTTTATTTGTAGAGTTGTGTTGTGATATCTTCCCGTGAGTCCCTGATCTTGATCGTACACATTTGCGTGCATGATTAGTGTACGATTGAATCGGGGGCGTCACAAGTTGGTATCAGAGCCAACTGCCTATAGGAATCCCCCTTTCCAACTCCTTGGCCGAAGTCGAGTCTAGTCGTTGAAAAACTTCTACTAACATGGCTGTGTGTCCCATGGGCCCACGTCGCCATCGGGAGGTATTAGGATCTTTTATTCCTCGACCTTTACTCTGGGATTCTGAACCCTCTTCTATTCGGGTTAAACGATTTTTACTAAAAACTAACTTTAGGTTCTCGAAAATACTTTCTCCCGGAGAGCCCCTTCAGTCCAGATGGTCACCGACTGCACCAGAAGATTTCAGAGATACTCTTTGATATTCTCTCGAGACTTTGTGCCCATCACTTTTGCTATTCCCGACCACCGATAAATCCTTATGGATAACTACTTACACTTGCCATTCTTACGATCATTCCCCATTGTTCTTGTTATTACAAGATACCTGAAGTTTTCTCTATTGTTCCGAGAATACTTCGTGCCTACTGCCTAGCAGTTCTTTGCCACATGAATACCCCTTCAAATAAATCCCCGCACTTGTCAAGTATCCGCTCATCCCCCAGTTGTTCATGTGTTACACAAAAGTCTTCGAAATACCACCCGATATTCCGAAAATCCTCAGCAACCTATTGCTCTAGAATTTCTTGTTTGCTTTCATTATGATTAATCCCATAAGTATAGAAATCTTATAGGCATTCCTTGTCATTATCATTTTGAGTCTGTTGACTCAATATGTTGCGAATACACGCAATCATCATTGATCCTTATAAATTACCTTTCCGGCTGAGCTTCCATTCTTTTAACTGGAATTGGTTCTCGACCAATCCAATTGTCATTGATTGTACCCTAAGGCTATTCAACTTATCCATCCCTACTCAGAGTATTGCTTCTGATCCCTTGATTTGGAAATCATAATTCCTTTGCATTTGACAATTGAGTTAGTCAGTTGTTTCTATAATCTGATCTCCTTGCAATCTTCTTCCTCTGGTTGAGTACCGATACTCATATCAGATCCTTTGTGGACTATCAAGTCCTTTGTTGGATTATTATCCGACAGTGTCCTTCATATTCAATCACCTTATGAGTTCTTCCCCTGATACATAATGCCTTTGGTAAATTGTATCCTCTGCTTGGCCAACCATGCTCTTCTTTTGAGCTTGTGTATTTACTTTTGAAACTTATGGTATATGTTACTAAGATGCCCTGATGGGTTGAACCTATGCCTTCCTTAATCTGTGTGAACCCGAAAGTTTTCCAAGGTTCATACTCCGCTGGTAATTCACCAGGTAGGTCTTTGCACTCAAATCATTTTTTTTGAGTAGTGAATGAAAGGTTATGCATTGAAGAAGTGGGAGTCGTCCTTGAACTTTGTGTTCATGCCCATGGACACGATGTAGATCTTATCATGGAAGTTTCTCTTAAAGTAATTATCCCCTTGGTATAAGTTCATCTTATATCTGGGTTTTGATCTTTTACAATCGTGGTTCCGACCATAATTACTTCCTTTGATTCCATTTCTCAGACAAGTAAAAGTGCTTGCCTTCTATAGATCAATACACCCCACTTCAACCTTTAATTTGATATGCCTTCGAGTATTATCTCCCTAGTATCTCGTGGATATCATGCCATTGCACTACATCTTATGAATTTGTGCGGAGTAATACCTTCCCCTATCATAGTCACTCCGTGAGTTCTGGGTTGTCGTCAACCGAGAACACCAAATAGTGAATCGAGTCCGCACGGTGATTCGACAACTCTTAGTAATCTTCATTGCTTACGAGTTTAATACTCCATCATGTCATTCCTAGCCTTATCAGCTACATCATTATCGTGCTAAATTTAGCTGTACTATCTGGTTCTTCCTGGAGCACAAATTTCGACGGTGAGCTAATCTTACGTCGATTTTCCTCGTCATATCATTTCACCTTGAACAACAAGCTTGATTTCAAGTTTGTGTTGTACCCATGGCTCCAATAACCTTTTGCTTCATAATTCCTTTAACTTGATGTCATCGCCGATGCATTACATCTTCGTGGAGCCTCTCGACAAAATTTGTCGTGATCATCATCAACATCTTGACTCCTTCCTAGATATCAATTGAATTCATGATGAGTAATACCATCCTTGCCCTCGATGATTTGTGTTGTCATCGACCACTTTAATGCCTCCCCTCCAACACAAACTTGTTCGTGTTCTGTGTTATACCTTGAATTCCTTGCTATCCAGCCTTTGTTCTTAATTACCTTGGAGTATTACCATCTCTTTTTGTCAAGAATGTGGTGAGAATTTCACCACCTCTTAAAAATTCTTGATATAATAATAATTCTCGCCATCTCCGTTCATTCCTTGGACCCCGTATTGTTTTTTTAACCGGAATACCGACAATTGAGCTATGACGTGTGAATTCAAAACTTCTAGCAACCCTATTGCTTGAATTTAATGGTCGATAGTTCATTCTTAGACTATTGGTTATGGAATCACCATTTTAACATTGATCATGCTACCTAACCCCTTATTTCGGGTGCACCTTCCAACCATTGTTTAATTGTGGATGTTTTTCTCGAACATACATCATTATATCATTTGATGTGACAATTGATATCTCCTTCTTCACATAATTGTGGAAGTCCATCTTTTGAAAATCTCGGTGAATTGTCGCTGAGTTCATCAGCTACCTCCTCCTCCTCTCCTTGATTTAATGAGGAACTCTTGTTTCGGGACTCACTTCCATTGTACATTTCCCGAGAATCTTGCCAGGTCATCTCGTCAATTTGCGTTGCACCTTTTCTTCTTAGGTATCCTAAGTCTGAGGTATCCTGACACCAACCGGATCTGAATCTCGGTCAGATATGATGGTTGGGACATATCTCCAAGAGTTGTAACATTGATCTCTACGTGACCCGGTAACATGATGTCATGACTAGCACCCCCCCCTGGGTGGAGGACCTATCGTTATAATTTCTTTTGCAAGGACAACCATTCTTCATGGAGGAAATTGTAAGACTTATTCTACAAGTTATTCCTGATGGATCCTTCGTGTTTCCAAAGTCTGATCTTCACCTGAAGACCATGTCAATGCTATCTCGAATCATGTCAATGGTACTCCGATTTTCAACAGAAACATTTGAAGCATGATGCTAAATTTTATTTATCATTTATCCTAACACCGTTGTATGGGTAATATCATGAGATTCCTCCCCCCTTACCTAAAGAGTTGTCTACATTATATCCTGCCACGGATGTCATGCTCTGCTTATCATTGGGAAGGATATACCCTTGAGATATCTGATAATCATATTTTCCTTTCCATTATTTGGTTTAACCTTTCTGGTGATCATTATGGTCTAAGCAGTATTAATTTCCTGCTTATGTAAACCCCTCGTGTACAATTTTGCCAGTAAGACCCTGTTACTTTTGTTGATGACATTCCGGTAACCACCGATGGACGAGAACTTTGCCTATTGGTCCGCCTCGTTGCAACGAGCAGGAAAATGGTTCTCTTCGTCCCTCGCCCTAGGTACCAATGTTGTTGCGGACATAACTGACATGATACTCTCTGACATGCCTCGCAATCATGACCGTGCAAGATGTCACTGCTCCAAAAAAAACACATGGTGGGTCCATAACCCACAGTTCCACAGGATCGAAACCTGACTCTCCTGTACACCCCCTGTTCCCAAGGTTGTTCCTCGCACGTGACCTTGTATGTAATTCACGAGCCACCTTCCTAGTGCTCTATTCTCGTATAAGGCGCTATACTTACTCTCGCTGCTCTGAACCCCTTTCTCACTCTGGTTCAGACTTCGAGCCACTATCTATCTGCTTGGAACCTCTTATTGTACCTTTGAACCTCACTCTCGATGTGTTGTATTTGTTCAACTCGAGAGGTACTCTTATACTCCTTCATGGGTTAATCCCAGATTATTACCCTTATAGCATTCTGTCGTTGCCGATCTGCCCTGTTACCTATTCTTAAGTACGATGAAGATCCCGAAGAGAGGATGTCGACTTCATCATGATGACCGGAAGCAAAGGAATGAAGACATCAACATATTGGACCGGTCTCTTCGAGAAGAGCAAGCCAGAATGAGAAGACCCGCTAGACTCGTTACCAAACCTTCCCCCTTTCACTACCTCTTAAATCTCGGGACGAGATTTCTTGTAGTGGAGGAGAATTGTGACGCCCGGGTAGTTAAGCTACAGTAAACCTCTGTTAATGTTGCCACGTCACGATGGTTACAGTTGCTTATCTCGCGCTAGTTCGAAACCGGTTCGAATTCAAATTCAACATCAAGCAAAAAAATAAAAGTTTTCAAATATTAAAACTAAAATTTTCGGAGTGAGCCAAATAATGCATAGGTAATTATGGTAAGGAAACCACGCTTTTGTAAAATGTTTAGATGCTTAAATGTGACTGAAACAACAACATAACCAATATAATAAATGCCTTTTATTACTTATAAGATGTTAAAGTATTTTATTTAGGGGGTTAAACTTTTGTAACAAAGATATAATTAGTAATACTGATTTTGGTACAAATTTTAAGTTTTTATAAAACTTAAATTAGATGAGACTAAGAGTAAAATAGTAAAAGGAAAAATAAATGAATAAATAAAGACAAAACAAAAAAAACAAACAAGAAAAAGGTAGCCCCCCCCCACTGGGCCAACCGGCCCAGCTAGTCAGCCGGTCGGCCAGCCCACTACCCCTGGCCTATATCCCCATAACCCCACTAAACCGAAACCCTAACCCCCACTCGCTCCACTCCCTCCCCCGAATCCCTTGGATCAGGATCGATCCCCCACTCTCCCCACACGCCTCGCTCCCCCACTTCTCGATCCCCTTCTGGATCGGGGCAACAACCTCGGCGCCGGCGCCCCGCTGCTTACCCCGCCGTCCCCCCGTCGCCAGGCGCTCGTCGGACCCCGTCGGCGCCATCCTGTCGTCTCTCCCTCGCCCTTCCCCTTGCTCAAGATCGTGCCCGAAGGCTGCAGACGCCGCGGCCACCGCCGCCCCGCTTGGACCTCGTCGGACGCCATCGCCGGACTTCCTCCCCGTCGTCCTCTCCGTCGCCTACTCGTCGCCGTCTTCCTCAACGGCTGCAACGAGCCTCGCCGCCCCAGATCCCCTGCAACGGGGGTGAGCAACGACCCCCCCTCTCCTTCTCCCCCCTGCTCCTGGCTGCGCCTGGCCGCGCCAAAGTGCGCGTGCGCCCGTCCCCCTCACCTCTGACCGAGCCCGCACTTCGTCAGAGCACTTCGTCGGGGCGCTAGCTCCTCGAGCTGCGGCTGTGTCGTCCGCAGGCGCGCCATCGAACCTCCTCGTTGCTCGCCCTGCCCGACCACCGCTCCCAGCGCCCACCTCCGCAACCGGCTCCTGCCCCGCGCCCCGGCACAACCCCGCCGTGGCCTTGCCACTACCGCCTTCGGCGGCTGGATTCGCAGCACCTGTGGCCGGCGCCCCCCCTGTCGATCTGGGCGTATGCCCAGTCAGGCTGGGCACCAGCGCCCGTAACGCCCGACCCAGTATGGCCCTCTGGGCCACTGCCAACGGGGCCCACGCCCCAGGATGTTTTAATAAAAAAAAGAAATTAAAAATAAAAATAATAAAAAAATGATTTAATAAAATTAATTAATAATTAATTAATTATCTAATGAATTAATTAAGTTAATTAATCCGGTTTAATTAATTTAATTAACTAGTTAGGTTAATTAAATAGTAATTAAATTAATTAATCTGTAATTAACCTAAACAGAGTATGACAGGTGGGTCCCATTGGACCCACGAGTCAGTTTGACCCAGTCAACCCCTGTTGACTGCTGATGTCAGCATGATGTCATGCTGACGTTATAAATCCATTTTCCGAATTAATTAAATAATTAAATAAATTCCAGAAATTAATAAAATCTGTAGAAAATCATATCTTTTAATTCGTAACTCGGATTAAAATATTTTCAACATGAAAGTTGCTCAGAACGACGAGACGATTCCGGATACGCAACCCGTTCGTCCGCCACACCCCCCTAACCTACCGAACTCGCAACTTTCGCCCCCTCCGGCTCCTCTGCCCGAAAACACGGAACCCCGGGAATACTCCCCGGATGCTTCCCCCCTTCACCGGTATCACCTCCTACCGCGTTAGAACACGTCTAGCTCTGCCTGTTATCCTGTTATGCACTTGCTTGCTATGTATTTACTGTTTCTCCCCCCTCTTCTCTTTGGTAGACCCTGTGATGATGCTGACGCCCCAGTTCGTCTACGGAGTTGACGACCCCTCTCTCTTGCCAGAGCAACCAGGCAAGCCCCCCCTTGATCACCAAATATCGCCTACTCTTCTCTATACTGCTTGCATTAGAGTAGTGTAGCATGTTACTGCTTTCCGTTAATCCTATTCTGATGCATAGCCTGTCATTGCTGCTACAGTCATTGATACCTTACCCACAATCCTAAATGCTTAGTATAGGATGCTAGTGTTCCATCAGTGACCCTACACTCTTGTCCGTCTGCCATGCTATACTACTGGGCTGTGTTCACTTTGGGAGGTGATCACGGGCATATACTATATATTTTACACTGTTACATTACTGGTGATACTGTTTGGAGATGGGGGCTGAAGGGGCAGGTGGCTCCATCCAGGTAGTGGTGGGCCTGAGTTCCCGACGGCCCCCGACTGTTACTTTGTGGCGGAGCAACAGGGCAGGTTGAGACCACCTAGGAGACAGGTGGGCCTGGCCTTGTTCGGCATTCGCGGATACTTAACACGCTTAACGAGATCTTGGTATTTGATCTGAGTCTGGCTACTGGCCTATACGCACTAACCATCTATGCGGGAGTAGTTATGGGTATCCCGGCGTCGTGGTATCAGCCGAAGCACTTCAGACGTCAGCGACGGAGCGGCGCGCGCCGGATTGGAACGTAAGCCTGCTCTTGTATTAAGGGGGCTAGTTCTGCTTCCGGCCGCCCTCGCAACGTGCAGGTGTGCTATGGGCGATGGGCCCAGACCCCTGTGCGCTTAGGTTTAGACCGGCGTACTGGCCTCTCTGTTTTGCCTAGGTGGGGCTGCGACGTGTTGATCTTCCGCGGCCGGGCATGACCCAGGAAAGTGTGTCCGGCCAAATGGGATCAAGCGTGTTGGGTTATGTGGTGCACCCCTGCAGGGAAGTTAATCTATTCGAATAGCCGTGATCTTCGGTAACAGGACGACTTGGAGTTGTACCTTGACCTTATGACAACTAGAACCAGATACTTAATAAAACACACCCTTCCAAGTGCCAGATACAACCCGGTGATCGCTTTTCCACAGGGCGACGAGGAGAGGATCGCCGGGTAGGATTATGCTATGCGATGCTACTGGAGATGCTACTTGGAGATGCTACTTGGAGATGCTACTTGGAGGACTTCAGCCTACTCTCTTCTACATGCTGCAAGACGGAGGCTGCCAGAAGCGTAGTCTTCGACATGATTAGCTATCCCCCTTTTATTCTGGCATTCTGCAGTTCAGTCCACCGATATGACCCTTTACACATATACCCATGCATATGTAGTGTAGCTCCTTGCTTGCGAGTACTCTGGATGAGTACTCACGGTTGCTTTTCTCCCTCTTTCCCCCCTTTCCCTTCTACCTGGTTGTTGCAACCAGATGCTGGAGCCCTGGAGCCAGACGCCACCGTCGACGACGACTCCTACTACACCGGAGGTGCCTACTACTACGTGCATCCCGCTGACGACGACCAGGAGTAGTTAGGAGGATCCCAGGCAGGAGGCCTGCGCCTCTTTCGATCTGTATCCCAGTTTGTGCTAGCCTTCTTAAGGCAGACTTGTTTAACTTATGTCTGTACTCAGATATTGTTGCTTCCGCTGACTCGTCTATGATCGAGCACTTGTATTCGAGCCCTCGAGGCCCCTGGCTTGTATTATGATGCTTGTATGACTTATTTTATTTGTAGAGTTGTGTTGTGATATCTTCCCGTGAGTCCCTGATCTTGATCGTACACATTTGCGTGCATGATTAGTGTACGATTGAATCGGGGGCGTCACAATTATCTATTTACATGGGTTGTTGTGAAGATTACCTTACTTGCGACATTGCTTTCAATGCGGTTATGCCTCTAAGTTGTGCTTCGACACGTAGGAGATATAACCGCATCGAGGGCGTTACAAGTTGGTAATCAGAGCCTTCCCCGACCTTAGGAGCCCCCCTGCTTGATCGAATAGCTGGCGTTGTTGAGTCTAGAAAAATGTTTTGAGTCATTTAGGATTATGTATATCAGAGAGTTTAGGAATTCTTTTTACTCCCCAGTCCCTTCATCGCTCTGGTGAGGCATCCTGACGTAGAGTTTTGACTCTTCTCTTCTCAAATTTCACAAAAAATTTTTTAGGATCACGCAGGTATCTTGGAATCTTCCGATCAATTTGTGACGAGAACATTGTTCTTGGTGCCTCCTGTCATTTAGGGGTTGTGGCAGTGTCCCGGGGAGTTGAGCTCCGAGGTGTTGTCGTCACAATTTTATCGTTGCAGTTCTGGAATACCTGAGTTTAGGTTCGCCGACATTGAAAATCTCTTTTATGCAGTTGTTGGTGAGATAACCTCGACGCCACCCAGTACTGGGGCGGGAGTTCGGGAGTATTGCCATAACTTGTATAACGGATGCTTTTCGAAGGTTGAGGTAGACGATTTCCAAAGTTTTTCTTGGTTATGTGTTGAAGGATGGATACAACTGGATGTAGGATTTGCTAGATTTGGGTGATATATTATGCTTCCCCTGTATCCCCAACACCTGATTGCATAACCGGAAAGGTTCGGGAGTTTCATAGGTGGGAATTCTTGTAGCTCTAGTTCTTCTTCCATGGATATTTGGTTTGAGATTGGGTGATCCTTACCAAGTATTCGTTCTCGTTCCGTACCTTGTTGTTGTTTTTCTTCTACCTAAATTCTAAGGGGCTTCTCAATTCATGGATATGTGACCATTTCAATTGGAATGCATTCGTTCATTTTGTACGGATGCGAAGACTATATGTTGCAATTTCAACCCGTTTGATTCAACTTCAATATTTGTCTATCAATGTGCTAATGGATGTCAACCTCTTCAGGATGGCTCCTCCAACACGCACGACTCCGAATCCTGATCCGCCACCACCACCTCCACCTCCGGAGGCATGGCAAGCTGTGATGGCCGCTACCAATGCAAACACGTAGCTGATCATGCAACTTCTTCAAGAGCGCAACCAAGGGAACCAGGGCCAAGGCAACAATCAGAATCACTTTGCTACACTCAACCAGTTCCTTGCTAACAAGCCAAAGACCTTCAGCAATTGTGTTGAGGTAACAGACACTGATGATTGGCTCGTGGACATATGCAAGCATTTCGAGTGCAGTAACGTCAGGCCTGAGGACTTTGTCAAGTTCGCTTCCTTCCAACTCAAAGACCAAGCTGCAGAATGGTTTCAGCAGTACAAAGATTCCAGAGGAGGCCGTGTGATTACCTGGGATGAATTCCGTCAAGATTTCAAAGCTCATCATATTCCTCAGAGCGTGGTTGAAAGCAAGCATGAGGAATTCCGCAACCTGAAGCAAGGCTCTATGTCTGTTTACGAGTACAACAAGATGTTTCAGAAGCTCGCCCGTTTTGCTAAGCAAGACGTCCCTCACGAGAAGAGCATGATATACCAGTTCAGGGGTGGTCTCAGAGAAGAAATCCAGCTAGCTCTCGTTCTCTTTGAGCCCAAGAGGTACGATGAGTTTTACAACATGGCAATGAAGCAAGATACTGCTCAACTGAAGTGCGATGCTTCCAAGAAGCGAGTCAGAGATGCTACTCCTTCTTCCTCAACTCAAGTGGCTAAGCAGCAGAAGTTTTGGCTTCCTCCTCCTCTGTTCCGTCAGCCTTATCAGCAGAAGAGCAAAGGTGGCAGTGGATCTTCCCACCCACCCAACCCTGGCTTTCAGAACAAGACTTCGTCTCAATCTCCAAGATCAAGTGCTCCGTATCACCGTCCACTTTCATAGGTCACGTGCAACAAGTGCCAACAGAAGGGTCACTATGCCAACAAATGCTTCAATCAGAGGCGTCTCCCTCCTCCTCCTCCTCCCCCTGTGAGATCAGCAAGTATAGCTATGGTCAAGCATAACCCCAAGTACGCCAAGGTCAACATGGTGAATGCAGCTTAGGCAGAGGACTCATCAAATGTCATCATGGGTAACCTTCCTGTTAATGATATTCCTACAAGAGTTCTTTTTAAAACTGGTGCATCGCATTGTTTCATGTCGAGACCTTTTGCATCTAAGCATGATTTTGTTACTCAAGTGTTGCCGAAACCGTTGGCTATTGTCTCTCCGGCCCGTCAAATGACATCTCGAGTATGCGTTCCGGATGTTTCAATCACATTGGGTGACTATAAGTTCTTGTCCTCTCCAAATGTTCTTGGTGACTCGGATGTTGATCTTATTCTTGGAATGGACTGGCTTTCTAAGCACAAGGCTCAGCTTGATTGTGCATCCAGGTAGATTCAATTGACTCATTCGTCTGAGGATGCTATTGTCTTTGCCGCTCGTGATGATACAATCCGTCTGTTTTCTCTCAATGAGAAGGGTGAACTGGATGCCATCTCTCAAATTCCAGTCGTTTGCGAATATCAAGATGTCTTTCTAGAAGAGCTTCCAGGAATGTCTCCGCACCGGCCAGTTGAATTCGTCATCGATCTTGAGCCTGGCACGGAACCGGTTTGCAAACATCCTTACAAGCTTGGACCTGAAGAATTGAAGGAGCTGAAGAAGCAACTCGATATTCAAGAGCGAATGGGTCTCATCCGACCTAGTTCTTCTCTGTGGGGTTGTGGAGTTCTTTTTGTGAAGAAGAAGGATGGAACGGACCGACTTTGTATTGACTACCGTCCATTGAACAAGAAGACTATAAAGAACAAGTACCCACTTCCCAACATCAATGAGCTGTTCGAACAACTCAAAGGTGCTCAAGTATTCTCCAAGCTTGATCTCCGTATGGGCTATCACCAGATTCGAATCCGCGAGCAAGATATTCCCAAGACGGCTTTCAGAACAAGCTATGGTTCATATGAATACACTGTCATGTCTTTTGGTCTTGTCAACGCTCCGCCGACTTTCTCTCGCATGATGAACTTCATCTTCAACGCCTACACAAATGACTTTGTCTGGGTCTACCTCGATGACATTCTGGTCTTTTCAAGAACAAGGAAGATCATGCCAAGCACTTGCGTTTGGTGCTCGATAAGCTCAGAGAACATCAGTTCTACGCCAAGTTCTCAAAGTGCGAGTTTTGGCTCGATGAGGTTCTCTATCTTGGGCATATCATCTCTGCCAAGGGCATTGCGGTGAATCCTGAGAAGCTGTCTGCAATTGTTAATTGGGAATCACCTCAGAACGTGTAGCAACTCCGCAGCTTCCTTGGTCTCGCAAGCTACTGTCGAAGGTTCGTTGGGAACTTTTCAAAGATCGTGAAGCCTCTTCCAAACCTTCTCCAGAAGCACGTCAAGTACATTTGGTCTCCAGAATGTGACATCGCTTTCAACACTTTGAAAGAGAAATTAGTCACTGCTCCAGTTCTGACTCCTCCTGATGAATCCAAACCGTTCGAGGTCTTCTGCGATGCCTCCCTTCAAGGTCTTGGTGCAGTGTTGATGCAAGAGAAGAAAGTTGTGGCTTATACCTCTCGCCAGTTGAAGCCCAACAAGAAGAACTACCCCACTCATGACCTCGAGTTGGCGGTAGTTGTGCATGCTCTTTTGTCTTGGAGACATCTCTTATTGGGAAAAAAGTGGACATCTTCACTGACCACAAGAGTCTCAAGTACATCTTCACTCAGCCTAACCTCAACCTCAGGCAAACTCGTTGGGTTGAAATGATTCAAGAGTATAATCCGAGTATTGAATATACTCCAGGCATGGCCAATGTGATTGCTGACGCTTTGAGCAGGAAGGCTTACTGCAACTGTCTGATTCTCAAGCCTTACCAACCCGAGCTTTGTGAAGCTTTCCGCAAACTTAATTTGCAAGTTGTTCCTCAAGGTTTCCTCGCCAACATTCAAGTATCTCCTACTTTGGAAGATCAGATTCGTGAGGCTCAACTTCTTGATGCTATGGTGAAGAAGGTGAAGATTGGGATTGCCAAGAGTCAACCCAAGTACAAGTGCTATCGCCTTGATGACAAGGATACTCTCTTCTTCAAGGATCGCATTGTTGTGCCTAAATGTGACCTTCGTAAAGTCATTATGAACGAGGCTCACAATTCACTCCTCTCTATCCACCCTGGGAGTATGAAGATGTATCAGGACCTCAAGCAGGCTTATTGGTGGGCTCGAATGAAGCGCGAGATTGCTCAGTTCGTGAATGAATGTGATGTCTGCAAAAGAGTGAAGGAAGAACACCAACGACGAGCTGGTCTCCTCCAACCTCTTGCCATTCCAGAATGGAAGTTTGACCACATTGAGATGGACTTCGTGACTGGGTTTCCAAAGTCCAAGCGTGGCAATGATGCTATATTCGTTGTCATCGACAAACTCACTAAAGTGGCTTACTTTCTGCCTATCAAAGAGTCTATCACTGCAGCTCAATTGGTGGAGCTTTATACCTCTCAGATTGTCTCTCTGCACGGCATTCCATAGTTGATCTCTTTAGACCGTGGCAGCATCTTTACCTCCAAGTTTTGGGATTCTTTTCAGAAGGCCATGGGCACCAACATCTGCTTCAGCACAACTTTTCATCCTCAAACTAGCGGTCAAGTCGAGCGTGTCAATCAGATTCTCGAAGATATGCTCAGGGCTTGCGTTATCACTTTCGGTATGAAGTGGGAAGATTGTCTTCCATATGCCGAGTTCTCCTACAACAACAGTTTTCAAGCAAGTTCGGGCAAGGCCCCATTCGAAATTCTCTATGGAAGGAAGTGTCGTACTCCTCTTAACTGGTCAGAGACCGGTGAACGTCAACTTCTCGGAAATGACTTGATCACAGAGGCAGAGGAAATGTGCGAAGTCATTCGTGATAACCTCAAAGCAGCGCAATCGCGCCAAAAGAGCTACTATGATAGTAAGCATCGTGATTTGTCTTTCGAGATCGGAGACCATGTTTACCTCCGCGTCTCTCCAATGAAAGGTACTCGTCGCTTCGGTATCAAAGGGAAGCTTGCCCCTGGATACGTGGGTCCTTTCAAGATCGTCAGCAAGAGAGGCGATCTCGCCTATCAACTCGAGCTTCCTCCAAACTTTGCAAATGTGCACGACGTGTTCCATGTCTCTCAGCTCCGCAAGTGCTTCAAGACCCCTGACCGCACCGTCAACTTCGAAGACATTGATCTCCAAAAAGACCTCTCTTATCGTGAGCACCCAGTTGCTATTCTTGAAGAAACTGAACGCAAGACTCGCAATAAGTCAATCAAATTCCTCAAAGTCAAGTGGTCACACCATTACGACCGTCAAGCCACCTGGGAACGCGAGGATCACCTCCATTCTGAGTACCCGGCGTTTTTCGTGTCCTAGATCTTGGGACGAGATCCTTTCGTAGTGGTAGAGTGTTGTAACACCCCAGATGTAATTTACCTTATATGTATCCTAACTCCTGCCGTTTCCGGCGCTAAGTTATTCTATTTTCCTCGGGTTCGGGTTTTTGTCTCCGTGTGTTTTTGCCGTTGTCATGCATCTCATATCATGGCATCATGTGCATTGCATTCGCATACGTGTTCGTCTCATGCATCCGAGCATTTTTCCCGTTGTCCGTTTTGCATTCCGGCGCTCCTATCTCCTCCGGTGGTCCTTTCTACCTCTTTTCGTGTGTGGGGGTTAAACATTTCCGGATTGGACCGAGACTTGCCATGCGGCCTTGGTTTACTACCGGTAGATGGCCTGTCAAGTTTCGTACCATTTGGACTTCGTTTGATACTCCAACGGTTAACCGAGGGACCGAGAAAGCCTCCTTTGTGTTGCAGCCCAACACCCTTCCAATTTGGCCCAAGACCCACCAAAACCCTCTCCATCATCTAGAGCGTTCGATCACGATCGTGTGGCCGAAAACCGCACCTCATTTGGAGCTTCCTAGCTCCCTCTACCCCTATATATAGATCCCTTCCCCGAGATCCGGACGAAACCCTAGACCCCTCCCTCTCCACGCGCCGCCGGACAAAATCCGGACGGCCGGACACGTCCGCCCGCTCCGCCGGACGAATCAGCGGCTGCCACCTATCCCGCGGGCGAGCCCCACTTCGCCGCCGCCGCGCGGGCCCGCCAGGCCTAGCGCCGGCCCTCCCCACCGCCGTCCGGGCCGAAGCAGCGCGCCGCCCGCGCCCGCTTCTTCCTCCTCACGCCCGCGCGCCGCCTCTCCCTCGCCGGCCGCTGCGCGCCATCGCCGGCGCCGTCCCGCTCCGGAGCCCGCCGCATCTCCGCCCAGCGCCACGCCGCCGCTCGCCGCCCCGGCGACCCCGCAACTCCGGCCGACGCCCTTGGCCCCTCCGTCCTCTTCCTCGCAGCCCCGGCCGGCCCAAGCTCCGGCGACTCGAGCTCCAACTCCGGTCGGCGATCATCGGTTTCCGCGCAGCTACAGTACCTCGATCCGATCTGGATCTAGATCTCTCGGTTGACTTTTCCCTTAGAAACCCTAGTTTTTTTGCGTTTTTCATCATGTCGTAACTCCGCATCCGTAGATCCGATTTGCGCGTGTAGCATATCAAAATGTTCGCCTCAGAGAGTAGATCATTTCATATCATTGCACCATTTTCATTTGAGCTCATATTGATGCCCGAAATGATGTTGGAAGAGGGCTATATGATATAATTGTGAGATCTGTTTCATCAAATAGCTATTTGTCATTTTTGCCATGATTAATATGTGCATGATATGCTCCTGAGCTCTACATGAGTTTTCTTATATGCCATGCCATCTTTACAGAGGTGCTTACCATGTTTTTTGTGATATGTGTGGTGACTAGCACAAGCTTGTAAAGTAGTGCATTCGTTAATGCTGATTCCAGGGACTTGGAATTTCTCTAAGTCCTTGTCCTGATTTTGTCATTATGCCATATGTTCATGTTGTTTCCTAGTGATCCGTGCCTCTTTTGAGGATGATCTGTAAGGTTGTTTTGTTAACCTTGTGGTGCTCTATCCGTCCATGTCTTTGTTTACATTTATGGAGCACCCTAGCTTGAGTCAATCGAGCTCTACTTTTGCCATTTCGTGAATCCTGGCAGATTGTTGACTTGTTAGCAATTTTGCCAAGGATGTTGTTATTGATCCGTGCATGCTATGTTGTTGTTCTTGCCATGTCTAGTTTCTATGATATGTATTCTTGATGGGTGTATGCTTAGTTGGTCATGCCATGCTCTGTAATGAGTGCATCGAGCTCGTGAACATGCCTACTCGTTGATAGATTTGCATGCTCCAGTTTTTCACGAAGTCTGTAATCTGATTATGTTTTTGCCATGTTCACATGCTTGCAATTGTATTTTTTGATCCATTTTGGCTCAAGGTCACTAAGGGACTTTTGTTAAGTGCTTTGAGTAGCTTCATGTCATGCCTTGATTTGCCATGTTAAGTTCCTGTAGAATATTGTTTTCATGCTCCAAAGTGTGCTACCTGATGTTAAATTCCAGACTTGTGTTAATTTCACTAAGTCTGAAACCTGTTATCATTTGCATTTTTGCCATGCTTGTTTGAACCTGTTAATGGATGGATTGGCCATAGCTCTGTGTTCATCTTTTGTAAAGCATCATGAGTGGATCCCTGCCATGTATTTTTTTGTCATGTTTGAGTGTTGTAGCATATTTATCTTGATGCATTTAGATGGCTACTTGCTGTTTATCGCAGATCGGTGCCATATTTGTTTTGCTTGCCTTTTCCAAACCGTGCATCCGATTCCGGTGATCTTTATATCGATTTCAACCGAAATCACCTCACCTTTCCAATGGCACTCTTGGATTTCCAAGTTGAGGCCAGGTTCAATCATTCCTTGTCAAATCTTGCATATGCATCACATATCACATCCCGCATAGCATACCATGTTAGCATCTTGTTTGTTCGAGCATTACACGTGATTGATTGTGTTCCCTTTGCTTGTTTGTCTTGTTTGGGTAGAGCCAGGATACGAGTGCGCTAACGAGAAGCCCGTTGAGTTTGCTTACGAGGATCAAGTCAACTCTGACAACTTTGCAGGCAAGATGATCATACCCTCGAAAACACTTCTATATTTGATTGCTAGATGCTCGCTCTTTTGCTATGCCTATGCTATGATACCTACCACTTGCTTTCATGCCTCCCAAATTGCCATGTCAAACCTCTAACCCACCATGTCCTAGCAAACCGTTGATTGGCTATATTACCGCTTTGCTCAGCCCCCCTTATAGCGTTGCTAGTTGCAGGTGAAGATTGGAGACCGTTCCTTGTTGGAACATTGTTTATTGTTGGGATATCACTATATTATCTTGTTATCTTAATGCATCTATATACTTGGTAAAGGGTGGAAGGCTCGACCTTTTGCCTAGTGTTTTGTTCCACTCTTGCCGCCCTAGTTTCCGTCATTTCGGTGTTATGTTCCCAGATTTTTGTGTTCCTTACGCGGTTGGGTTATAATGGGAACCCCTTGACAGTTCGCCTTGAATAAAACTCCTCCAGCAATGCCCAACCTTGGTTTTACCATTTGCCGTCTAGCCTCTTTTTCCCTTGGGTTTCCGGAGCCCAAGGGTCATCTTTATTTAAACCCCCCCGGGCCAGTGATCCTCTGAGTGTTGGTCCATACTAGAGCCCCTTGCAGCGCCACCTCAGGGAAACTCGAGGGCTGGTTTTAGTTGTACGGATTGCTTATCCGAGTGTGCCCTGAGAACGAGATATGTGCAGCTCCTATCGGGATTTGTCGGCATATTCGGGCGGTGTTGCTGGACTTGCTTTACCAATGTCAAGGATGTCTTGTAGAACCGGGATGCCGAGTCTGATCGGAATGTCTCGGGAGAAGGAATATCCTTCATTGACCATGAGAGCTTGTGATGGGCTAAGTTGGGACTCCCCTGCAGGGATTTGAACTTTCGAAAGCCGTGCCCGTGGTTATGGGCAGATGGGAATTTGTTAATGTCCGATTGTAGGTAACCTGAAATTTAACTTAATTAAAATGAATCAACCGCGTGTGTTACCGTGATGGTCTCTTCTCGGCGGAGTCCGGGAAGTGAACACGGTGTTGGAGTAATGTTTGACGTAGGTTGTTATAGGATCACTTCTTGATGATAGTTCTTCGTTCGTGCTTTGCCTTCTCTTCTCGCTCTCTTTTGCGAACAGGTTAGCCACCATATATGCCAGTCGCTTGCTGCAGCTCCACATATTACCTTGCCTTACCTATAAGCTTAAATAGTCTTGATCGCGAGGGTGCGAGATTGCTGAGTCCCCGTGACTCACAGATTACTTCCAAACCAGATGCAGGGACTGATGATACCGTTCCAGATGATGCGCTTGAGCTCAAGTGGGAGTTCGACGAAGACTCTCGCCGTTACTATGTGTCTTTCCCTGATGATCAATAGTGGTGCCCATTTGGGGCGATCGGGACCGTGTCGCATGTTGGGGTTGATCTTTTATTTTGGTACCGTAGTCGGACCATGAGTGTATTGGATGATTGTAATGTTATTGATGTATTTATGTGACGTGGCGAGTGTAAGCCAACTATGTACCTTTTCCCCCTATTATCTATTTACATGGGTTGTTGTGAAGATTACCTTACTTGCAACATTTCTTTCAATGCGGTTATGCCTCTAAGTCGTGCTTCGACACGTAGGAGATATAGCCGCATCGAGGGTGTTACACCTAACTCTTGTTTCCCCACACATACGGACTCTAAAAACAGCCTATACTTAAGTATTTCGAAAATACATGGGCCTGACCCAATAATAAGGTGACGCAGCACCTAGAATACCCTCTAGATGAAATTTATGAAGTGGCATCTTGTATATTTCATCCAAGGCTTCATGCCCTCCTTATGGTGGCTTCAAAGTCCTGAAATCCTTACTTGTAACTCCGTTCTGGATCCCCTTGCGCATGCCATCATCTCCATGCTTGGTCTTGCTCCAGTGTTCATCCCTCTTATCCATGCCAGGCCCTTCATTTGTAAGCAAAACAAATGTATCCAATTTAGGTAGCATCATATTCTCATGAACATCAGAATCATTACCAAGAAACGGAAGTACCTGATAATTTAATTGGCGTGCGCGAGCTCTAGTAATTGGTCCAGTATGTATAGCAGCAGGGGTTGTGGGTGTAACAATGGTATTGATGTCCTCGTCATCCTCCCCTTCTTGAAATGAAGTCGTCCTCGACGAAAGCTCATCTTCCTCACACAAATAAGGCTTTGAATCTGCAATGTTAAAAGTGGGACTAACCCCAAAATCTGCAGGCAGGTCAAGTTTATATGCATTATCATTTATTTTCTCTAACACCTTAAAAGGACCATCAACACGTGGCATTATCTTTAATTTGCACAAATTAGGAAATCTATCCTTACGCAAATG
The DNA here is from genome assembly GCF_002162155.2 of Triticum dicoccoides. Lineage (NCBI taxonomy): Eukaryota > Viridiplantae > Streptophyta > Magnoliopsida > Poales > Poaceae > Triticum > Triticum dicoccoides. The sequence continues at coordinate 279,597,475 of NC_041390.1, forward strand.
TAACCAAACAAGATCTCCAGGTGCAAACACAGCATGTTTTCTACCCTTATCTCCAGCAAGTTTATATTTAGCATTCATACGCTCAATGTTTCCCTTAGTTAACCCATGCATTTTTAAAATCAATTCAACACGTTCTTTAGCATCAAAATTAACCTTCTCCGAAGATGGAAGAGGCAACAAATCAATAGGTGCACGAGGTAGGAAACCGTACACAATTTCAAAAGGGCACATCTTAGTAGTAGAATGCAATGAACGATTATAAGCAAATTCATTATGAGGCAAGCATTCTTCCCACATTTTCTTGTTATTCTTCAAAACAGCCCTAAGCATAGTAGACAATGTTCTATTGACTACTTCAGTTTATCCATCAATTTGAGGGTGACAAGTAGTACTAAAAAGCAGTTTAGTCCCCAACTTAGTCCATAAACATTTCTAAAAGTGGCTAAGAAATTTAGTATCACGATCTGAAACAATAGTATTTGGCACACCATGCAAGCGAATAATTTCACGAAAGAACAAATCAGCAACATTAATAGCATCATTGCTTTTATCACATGGTATAAAGTGTGCCATTTTCGAGAACCTATCCACGAAAAAAAATATGCTATCCCTCCCCTTCTTTGTTCGAGGTAAACCTAAAACAAAGTCCATAGATATATCCTCCCAAGGAACACTAGGTATAGGCAAATGCATATATAAACCATGAGGATTGAGTCGTGACTTAGCTTTTTGACATGTAGTGAAGCGAGCAACAAAACGCTCAACATCACGTCTCATCTTTGGCCAAAAGAAATGTGTAGCAAGTATATCCTCCGTCTTCTTGAAGCCAAAGTGTCCCACTAATCCTCTTCCATGCGCCTCCTGCAACAACAAAAGATGAACGGAGCTAGCTGGAATGCGTAGCTTGTTAGCACGAAACACAAATCCATCGTTAAGAACGAACTTGTTCCAAGTTCTCCCTTCCTTACAATTCTGCAATACATCTTTAAATTCAGCATCATGCACATATTGATCTTTGATGGTCTCCAAACCAAATATTTTAAAGTCAAGTTGTGAAAGCATAGCATAACGACGAGACAAAGTGTCAGGACCCCGATTCCAAGTCACATCGATCTAGCATGTAACACCTCATATCACTTTGCGGCCTCACGCACGGTATTCCCGCGAGTGTCGCCTTATTATGGCCCGGGACCATTTGCGTCTTTTGGCTCACGTATATGATAGTGCCGCTAGCATCCATATGACAGGGAACCCAGGGAAAATGGACTAGGTCGCACAATAAATCTTAGGATGATGATTCAATAACCAACACACAAAGAATAAAATTATTGTCCATTAACTACCAAGCAACAGAGTTGCTAGGAGTATTGATTTCACACATCATAGTTCACTTGTCAGCATTCCGGTTACAGCTAACACGGAAACCGAGGAATGAACAATGATGGCAAGAAGTATCACTGCAACAAGAATTCATAAGAGATGGTGCAAATCTCATGATATTCCTGACATAAAGTGGATAATACTTCAGGGTAGAACAGACCAATAGCTTGATTGCATTTGATCTGCGAAATACAACTGCTTTGACCCATCCTAGAAATGGATGAGGTACTGGAGTTTGTTTCTCCTAGTCATTCCAGAATAGAATGGCTTGACAGACCATAAGAATAAGAGGTATCGATGAGCATGAATGCAAGACATGCTCTTAACTATCAAATGATAGACGGAGATCATGATACAACTAAAGAGGGACAACTCAAGGAACATATATCTTTCTGAGTTGTAGATGCATAGATTAGTATGTCGAGCAAAGCTCAACATTCCTTCCGGATAACCCATGTAGAAAGGTAGAACTGGCAGAGTCACAACATAGAATGGAGACCTCATCAAGAGCACTCTTGTTGTGATCATTGGTTCAAAGATCTTCTGCCATAATGGTTCATGGTATTTGGAAGAAGGAAATACCACAGACCTCGAGGACTATCGCAAAGGTTACTAATATCCTAAAGGTACGAGCAACACTATCAACACGAGGTAAGTAGAGTGGATCTTGGGTCAGGAACACAGGAGTGGAATACCTACTACTAGATGGCATCACGAGATGCTTTCGAGAATAATGGCTAGAATCATCACACTAGAAATACAAAACATGGCTAGGTTACTAGATGATCCCCTAGGACACCTAGGGTCATAATAATAATTCCAACATATATGTCGAGGCAATAGAATACCTCAACTCAGCAATTAGTGTGGTTAAACTGGCCCAAAGAAACATCGGGAACGGAAAGAAGGGATTTGCAAATGCATCAGACTATTTTAGAAACCTGGGATGACTCGGACAGCATAACGGCTGTAAATGCTCAAAATGATTTGAGACATCTTGCAAAAATGGTGGCATAACCACTCAACATCACCATATCAAGGTTCTGAGGCCAACAATGAACATATGGAAGTAGTAGGAACTTAATTGAGGCTTGAACTCAACAATCCTAGGCAACTATGGTTTAGTAACACGTCATCCTGAGAGATAGAAGAGAAGCCTAGTTCTTAACCCCGTAGAAAAGATAAGATGACTCAGATCAGAAGGTCATGAGGATAAGGAGTAAAAAGAGCCTTACGTTCCCATCCACAATCAATTCCCTTATATAACTAAAGAATTTCTAGACACGACTTCGACCAGCTTGGCTTGGTAATCCTACAGGCAGTCAGGCTCTGATACCAAAGCTGTCAGGACCCCGATTCCAAGTCACATCGATCTAGCATGTAACACCTCATATCGCTTTGCGGCCTCACTCACGGTATTCCCACGGGTGTCGCCTTACTATGGCCCGGGACCGTTTGCGTCTTTTGGCTCACGTATATGATAGTGTCGCTAGAATCCATATGACAGAGAACCCGGGCCGACATGGCTAGTCGTGAACCCAAAGCGGCACCAACCTATGGGGACAGGCATACATGTATCACATCGAGCATGTCGGTCAGCAGCGTGTGAATCCGGGCTGTAGCACTGGGCTAACAGGACTCCGGAAACCCGGGCTGTAGCAGGCTAGGCAGGACTCCGGATGTCACCGCGTGACATTTCCCCGAAGGGACAGACACAGGAACAAAGTGAAACACATGCCGGCCAGTCAAGTGTCCTGAGCAGTAGTGCTGGGCTAGCAGGACTCCAGTGAACCGGGCTATTGCGGACTACTATGGCTCATGGAAGCACAAGACTACATTTCCCCATAAGAGAGGCTACCAAGGATAAACAACTAGGTTGTCGGATCCCACACATACCAAGCATTTCAATCATACACACAATATGCTCGATATGTGTAAATACAACATGGCATCACAACATAACTCTACGACTCAAGTATTTATTAATTAGGCTCCGAAGAGCGAGATATTACAAACATGGGTCTCATGACCCAACATTCAGAGCATACAAGTCAAAGCACATGCGGAAGCTTAACTTGTCTGAGTACAGACAACTAAAATGAAGAAGGCTGAGGAGCCTGACTATCTACCAGACCCTCCCAAGGGTACAAGATCGTAGCTGAGGTAACAAGCTAAACGTCCAAGCCCACATGGACCTATTAGCGAGATTGAAGTCTCTCTGCAAAACATAAAATAAGCAAACGTGAGTACAAATGTACCTAGCAAGACTTACATCAGAACTAACTACATATGCATCGGTATCAACAAAGAGGGTGGTGGAGTTTAATTGCAGCAAGCCAGCTTTGACTCAGTGGCTAACCTGAACTACGATTGCAAGTAACTCTTTTGAGGTGGCGCACACGAGTCCACAAATTCACCATACCAATACACCACTATGGATCCGCTCCCGTCTCCCTGCGAGAACGCCATCCATAGCACTCACACTTATCTTGCAAGTTTTAGAGTATCCACTTTCACTTGTCTATGAACTATGCAAGGGGTCCAAGTTTCCATATCCGAGGAATCCGGCTATTCGAATAGATAATGAGAACCCTGCAGGGGTGTACTTCTTCACACACGCTCTCGCCACTTATCGCCCTATACACGTCATGTACCTCGGCAACCTTCAAGCGGAAGCCGGGCGAGGGAGTCGGCCACGACCTGACTAACCAACAAGTCTCTAGTCCAGGTTTATCGCCTATTCGGGTTCCATCCGCAAGGAGATCCGGCCGGGGTGTCGCTCACGGCCCCAAACGATGTGTGCAGGGTTCCCAAGCCCACCATCCGGGTGCCACTTGGTACACCGTGACACTGTGCCTAGCCTGCCCCAAGCCTACCTGTACCGGGTGCCACTTGGTAGACTACTAACACTACCTACAAACACCAGAAACTAGTTGCAACTCTTGGACATAGATCGAGTTGTTTAATAAGCTGAGAGGGGCCGAGTTACCGGAACCCAATGTGTGGTAGTAACTGTTCATGGATCTCAAACACAGAACTCAGTTCCTGAGAACGGCTTCAATGAGACAACCCACCATGTACTCCTACATGGCCTCTGACCCGCTACCTTTACCAAATCGTGTTCACACACTTAGCTCTCAACGGTAGGACATGTTCACCACGTTCCAATTCATTCCCGATGAATCAAGCCTGACTCAACTCTAAGTAGTAGCAGGCATGACAACAAGAATGAATGAGTAGGCACATTAGGGCTCAAACAACTCCTACTCATGCTAGTGGGTTTCATCTATTTACTGTGGCAATGACAGGTCATGCAGAGGAAAGGGGTTCAACTACCGCAGCATGTAACCGTTGAATCGGTGTTGTCCTAATGCAGTAAAAGAGAGCAGGAGCGAGAGAGTGGGATTGTATCGGAATGAACAAGGGGGTTTTGCTTGCCTGGCACTTATGAAGATATTATAGCTCTTCATCGGTGTCATCGATCACGTCGTCGGAACCACGTCTATCGAGAGGGAACAAACACCGGCAACTGAGAAAGAACACAATCAATGTGATGCCACAATATGATGCATGATCATGACATGGCAATATGCTGTGATTTGAGCTAATGCATCTAGCTATGATTTAAATGAAGTTGGTTTGAATACATGATTCAAATTCCAACCCCATATATGATTATTTAAATGCCCTTTATTTGTTTTGTCCAAAACAGAGGACAAACATTGTTCAAACATGCATGAAAATGGTACAGATGGATTCCTTGAATTTTTCTGATAATTTTTCATATATAATTTATTTCATTTGGAGTTACGGTTGATTTTTCTATGATTTTTAGAAGTTAGAAGTATTTTCCGAAATTCATAAATCCTTTTCTGATTTATTCTAATTTCCAAAAAACAGTAACAGCGTCAGCATGATGTCAGGATGACATCAGCGGTCAACAGACCCGGTCCTGGTCAAACCTGATCCTGGGGGCCCGCATGTCATAGACTCAGTGTTAAGTGGATATTAAACCGGGGCTAAATATCTGCGGGGCCGGCGTGTGAGTGACTGTGTTGGGGGGGGGGGCTAATTAAGCACATGCTTAACTCTAAACTAATGACGCCATGTCATCTAAACGGTGATTAGTCGCCGGTGCTAAGCGAGACGCAGCGGTGCTCCCCGTCCGGCCATCTCCGGCGACGAGAGCAAGCGTAGCTGGGCTCTATGTACTCAGGGCGACGCGACGCGTCGAGTGGTGGATGCGGCAGGTGTGGAGGCTGGCTTTAGCGACGGTGACGACGAGCTTTGGCAGAGGCCGGAGCTCGGGTTCGGTCGCGCGCGAGGCTGCGGCGCGTTAGCCAGAGCGCAGAGGGGCGCATCGGGATCCTGGGGACCCGGCGAGCACGCGGGAGCTACTGGAGCGAGCGGAAGAGCTCCGGGGCGCGAGGTTTTTCGTCCATGGCGATAGCCGGAGCTCGGTGCTTGCGGGGATGACGGCTACGGCGCGGGAACGAGCAGGAGAGGAGGGGGAAAATGAAGGAGTCCTCACAGCGAAGTCGTTGAGCATCTCAGACGGCTTGGGGACGGCTTGGCGACGGTGAATCGGAGCCGGCGATATTTGGTGCCCGTCAGTGAAGACGACGACGATGGCGTTACTGTAGGGCTCCCGGCATCATGTGCGTTGACGAAGATGACGTACACGACGAGTGCGGAGCTTCAGACAAGTGGGGAGGCGAGGGGAGGCCACTAGGCATGGCGGCGGTGAGCTGCGTGCTGCGGGTGTGCTCGGGCGGCTACGGAGAGAGAGCCAGAGCGGTGGGGAGAGGCCAGAGAGGCGGGGGAGTGGGCGAGGGGGTGCTGGGCGTCTCCAGGCGCGGACTAGGACGAAGGAGCGGCCTCCAGCGCGAAGCAGGAGGTGGAAGGCTCCGCGGGTGCGCGCGCGTGTTCGCTCCTGCCTACTGGCAGGAGGAAGACGACGAGCGAGGAGGTAAGTGGGCTGGGCCGGCTTCTCTCCTGGGCCAGGTGGGTAGGCTGCTCAGGTGAGCTCCTGTTTCCTTTTTGTTTCTGTTTTTTTTATTTAATCTTTTGCCACTGTTTCAAAATTCAAAATGAATTCAAAACAGTGCCAAAACACTCTGAAATATTTTATGTTACCTCTCTGGACTATTCCAAAAGTACATAAAACATTTCAAAGCATTTGAAAATATATTCATTATATATTATGAATATATCCCCAAATTCAAATAGATTATTGATTTAAATTCAGAGACCAAATAATTCCTTAAAAATGTCCTAGAATTTTGGTTTGATATATAACTCTTGCCAAAATTCGCAAAACTATTTTTAGGGCATTTTGGATTCACAGAATGCTATTTAAACGGTTCTTGCCCTTCTTTTAAAATAATTTATGAGGCTTTGAATATTCCTCATTTCAATTTCTTGAATTAAACATGATGCATGCTCACTGATGCAACTATTACACTCAGATATTCTAGGGCTGTGACAACTCGCCCCCACTAAACAAGAATCTCGTCCTGAGATTCAAGACGTGAGGTAAGAAGACAGAGGGAACACAAAGCTAGCACAATCTTCATGATCCAGGTTGCACTTCATAAGAACGTTGATTAGATCATCACCTTTGCCTAGACGTCTTGCTCTAAGAACTCCATCCAACACGATGATGACAAAAGGAAAATCTATAGGAATTGATTTTCTAAAAAATCAAGCGGTACACGATAAACTCATGGAATGAGACGTTGATTCATCTCTTGATCTAAGAGACAAAGACACATCAAGAGGGATGGAGAGAGCAAATAATGGAACTTCAATTTGGTAGGAAACACTCCCACGCTTGAGTAGGATGGTGCATAGGTTTCAAGGTAGCGAGGAGTTGATTACCATGATTCCATAACGGGGCACCTCAAGGGCGACGACTCGTAGAATTATTCCCTTAAGTGGCAAAAAGAATTACTTTTGATTCGGAGATCATTGAAACTCTTTATACCAGCCTAAGGCAATCACAATCGATCATTTGAAGGAGTTCAAAAGAATGACATACTTGGACTAGAAAGGATGATGTGGACTCCCTTGTTGAAGACAACGCAATGGGTGATTTTCCTTATCATCGGAAATGGATGGGACCCATGGTAAGTCCACTTTTGAAGATGATCCTGAACAACAACTACGGAGGTGCAAGCTGGGAACAAAATGCAAATGTTGGGAATGATTCTGGTAACTGGGGAAGAACTCAACAGCCGAGAGTGAGTCCACTGTTTGAAAAGGTTATAACATAACCGAGGAAACTGGAAGCAAATCCCAGTTAACGCCAATGGTAAAACCTAGTGCTTGCGCGTGCTCTCAAGAACTTGAGCATCTCCATATTTATCAAGGTTTTACCAATATCCGTGTCAAGGATCCTGGCAACACAACATACCACCATGATGAATGGTGATGGATGATGCAGATGGAAAGGAAGATAACACTTTCTCAGATTTCACCTTAGCGAGGCCAAGGGAACAAAATCTGGATGATCGACCAAGAGACATATAGCACTCCGCTTCCAATGTTCTCCTTGATGTGCTAGTGTATCCCATTCATTGATATGGTTTGATATATAGAATATCAGGTAAAAGGTCGGACTTCGGGAGCGCAAGAATCCGTAAATATTAACTACGAAGGTAAACCCTACGAAATCCTCATGGGGAGGTGGCCAACTTTCTTCAATCGAGATACTACAATAATAGGACTTCTGGCTGGATGTGTTGGCCACGACATCCACTTTACCGGTTACCGAGGGACCAATATTATAGTTCTTGGAAAATGCTCCAACCATCATATTTGCCTGAGATTCAGATCTGGTTGGTGTCAGGATATTCCAGACTCATCGAGTCTAGAAAGGAAAATGGAAGTTTGCAACACAAATCGACGAGACGACGTTGCGAGATTCTCGGGGAATGAACTGCGATAGCAAGCTCCAAAACATGAGATGGTTCTGCTACAACATGTGAACACGTTGTCCTAGACAAGTATGACCACATAGTAGTCTTATAATAAAACACTACCGAGTTCTGGTGGGGAACCATCATCGAGGATAACAAAGTCCTTGCATAAGGCATGCTCTTAAGAAGGAACTTCTTCTCCTAGAACAAATCAGTCAGTGGCTTGGTGTGCTAGGGACACATATGGACTGGAGGTAGTGAGCCTATCAAACCATATAATACTTTGCACATGCATGACTAACTTGGGATGATTCCAAAGGAAGCAAAACAAGCTTTCTCAAATCCACGGCGGCAAATTGCATCATATACACATGAATTAGAGGAAGTCACATCTTTCAACCGGACATATGCTTCATGAACGGGACATGAGGGCAATGCTTATAAAGTTTCCAACACTAGTATAATGTTCAACATGAATCACGGGGGAGACAAAATGCTGCTGATGGGCTCAACAACAACTCATCAGAATTTCCATATCACTGGACTTCCACCATCATGTGAACACGGTGATAGCATTGGTCAGACCCAAAGATATAATGGTGTATGCTCGAGGGATCAAGCATGAGTAAGACAACATTATGAGCATCATTGGTTCTGATTTGACTTGAGGATAGCCCACACTCAAATCAAAGTTTGGACAAGACAATAGATCCAACAATTTATCACGATGATCAATCAATGAAGATATCATCTTTCTTCAACTAACACACAAACACAAGGATATCCCTTTGGAACGAACTAAGTTAGGCATTATGAGCATCATTGGTTCTGATTTGACTTAAGGATAGCCCACACTCAAATCAAAGTTTGGACAAGACAATAGATCCAACAATTTATCACGATGATCAATCAATGAAGATATCATCTTTCTTCAACTAACACACAAACACAAGGATATCCCTTTGGAACGAACTAAGTTAGGCAAGCTTTTATCTTCCAACTCTCCAAGTTGTTGTTTAGCTTAACCGACTAGCTCAGGGGTATCCAACATAGATTCTTGGAGAAAGGGGTGGCTACAAGAAACCAACTTGATCACAAACTCAACATAGCGGTCAGGTGACAACCTGGTAACACTTCCGAGAAGATATTCGGAAAATCACTAACCACCGATATGTTACTAAGCTCGAGAACAATCTTGCTTTTTAGGGCAAGATGATGTGATCCAGAGAATGATGGATTAACACAATCCTATCTCGTTGATCGAGGAGTGCACCAGGGAAAATGGACTAGGTCGCACGATAAATCTTAGGATGATGATTCAATAACCAACACACTAAGAATAAAATTATTGTCCATTAACTACCAAGCAACAGAGTTGCTAGGAGTATTGATTTTTTCACACATCATAGTTCACTTGTCAGCATTCCGGTTACAGCTAACACGGAAACCGAGGAATGAACAATGATGGCAAGAAGTATCACTGCAACAAGAATTCATAAGAGATGGTGCAAATCTCATGATATTCCTGACATAAACTGGATAATACTTTAGGGTAGAACAGACCAATAGCTTGATTGCATTTGATCTGTGAAATACAACTGCTTTGACCCATCCTAGAAATGGATGAGGTACTGGAGTTTGTTTCTCCTAGTCATTCCAGAATAGAATGGCTTGACAGACCATAAGAATAAGAGGTATCGATGAGCATGAATGCAAGACATGCTCTTAACTATCAAATGATAGACGGAGATCATGATACAACTAAAGAGGGATAACTCAAGGAACATATATCTTTCTGAGTTGTAGATGCATAGATTAGTATGTCGAGCAAAGCTCAACATTCCTTCCGGATAACCCATGTAGAAAGGTAGAACTCGCAGAGTCACATCATAGAATGGAGACCTCATCAAGAGCACTCTTGTTGTGATCATTGGTTCAAAGATCTTCTGCCATAATGGTTCATGGTATTTGGAAGAAGGAAATACCACAGACCTCGAGGACTATCGCAAAGGTTACTAATATCCTAAAGGTACGAGAAACACTATCAACACGAGGTAAGTAGAGTGGATCTTGGGTCAGGAACACAGGAGTGGAATACCTACTACTAGATGGCATCATGAGATGCTTTCGAGAATAATGGCCAGAATCATCACACTAGAAATACAAAACATGGCTAGGTTACTAGATGATCCCCTAGGACACCTAGGGTCATAATAATAATAATTCCAACATATATGTCGAGGCAATAGAATACCTCAACTCAGCAATTAGTGTGGTTAAACTGGCCCAAAGAAACATCGGGAACGGAAAGAAGGGATTTGCAAATGCATCAGACTATTTTAGAAACCTGGGATGACTCGGACAGCATAACGGTTGTAAATGCTCAAAATGATTTGAGACATCTTGCAAAAATGGTGGCATAACCACTCAACATCACCATATCAAGGTTCTGAGGCCAACAATGAACATATGGAAGTAGTAGGAACTGAATTGAGGCTTGAACTCAACAATCCTAGGCAACTATGGTTTAGTAACACGTCATCCTGAGAGATAGAAGAGAAGCCTAGTTCTTAACCCCGTAGAAAAGATAAGATGACTCAGATCAGAAGGTCATGAGGATAAGGAGTAAAAAGAGCCTTACGTTCCCATCCACAATCAATTCCCTTATATAACTAAAGCATTTCTAGACATGACTTCGACCAGCTTGGCTTGGTAATCCTACAGGCAGTCAGGCTCTGATACCAAAGTTGTCAGGACCCCGATTCCAAGTCACATCGATCTAGCATGTAACACCTCATATCACTTTGCGGCCTCACTCACGGTATTCCCACGGGTGTCGCCTTACTATGGCCCGGGACCGTTTGCGTCTTTTGTCTCACGTATATGATAGTGTCGCTAATCCATATGACAGAGAACCCGGGCCGACATGGCTAGTCGTGAACCCAAAGCGGCACCAACCTATGGGGACAGGCATACATGTATCACATCGAGCATGTTGGTCAGCAGCGTGTGAATCCGGGCTGTAGCACTGGGCTAAGAGGACTCCGGAAACCCAGGCTGTAGCAGGCTAGGCAGGACTCCGGATGTCACCGCGTGACATTTCCCCGAAGGGACAGACACAGGAACAAAGTGAAACACATGCCGGCCAGTCAAGTGTCCTAAGCAGTAGTGCTGGGCTAGCAGGACTCTGGTGAACCGGGCTATAGCGGACTACTATGGCTCATGGAAGCACAAGACTACATTTCCCCATAAGAGAGGCTACCAAGGATAAACAACTAGGTTGTCGGATCCCACACATACCAAGCATTTCAATCATACACACAATATGCTCGATATGTGTAAATACAACATGGCATCACAACATAACTCTACGACTCAAGTATTTATTCATTAGTCTCCGAAGAGCGAGATATTACAAACATGGGTCTCACGACCCAACATTCAGAGCATACAAGTCAAAGCACATCGGAAGCTTAACTTGTCTGAGTACAGACAACTAAAAATGAAGAAGGCTGAGGAGCCTGACTATCTACCAGACCCTCCCAAGGATACAAGATCGTAGCTGAGGTAACAAGCTAAACGTCGAAGCCCACATGGAACTACTAGCGAGATTGAAGTCTCTCTGCAAAATATAAAATAAGCAAACGTGAGTACAAATGTACCCATCAAGACTTACATCAGAACTAACTACATATGCATCGGTATCAACAAAGAGGTTGGTGGAGTTTAATTGCAGCAAGCCAGCTTTGACTCAGTGGCTAACCTGAACTACGACTGCAAGTAACGCTTTTGAGGTGGCGCACACGAGTCCACAAATTCACCATACCAATACACCACTATGGATCTACTCCCGTCTCCCTGCGAGAACGCCATCCATAGCACTCACGCTTATCTTGCAAGTTTTAGAGTATCCACTTTCACTTGTCCATGAACTATGCAAGGGGTCCAAGTTTCCATATCCGAGGAATCCGGCTATTCGAATAGATAATGAGAACCCTGCAAGGGTGTACTTCTTCACACACGCTCTCGCCACTTATCGCCCTGTACACGTCATGTACCTCGGCAACCTTCAAGCGGAAGCCGGGCAAGGGAGTCGGCCATGACCTGACTAACCAACAAGTCTCTAGTCCAGGTTTATCGCCTATTCGGGTTCCATTCGCAAGGAGATCCGGCCGGGGTGTCGCTCACGGACCCAAATGATGTGTGCAGGGTTCCCAAGCCCACCATCCGGGTGCCACTTGGTACACCGTGCCACTGTGCCTAGTCTGTCCCAAGCCCACCTATACCGGGTGCCACTTGGTAGACTACTAACACTACCTACAAACACCAGAAACTAGTTGCAACTCCTGGACAGAGATCGAGTTGATTAATAAGCTGAGAGGGGCCGAGTTACTGGAACCCAATGTGTGGTAGTAACTGTTCATGGATCACAAACACAGAACTCAGTTCCTGAGAACGGCTGCAATGAGACAACCCACCATGTACTTCTACATGGCCTCTCACCGCTACCTTTACCAAATCATGTTCACACACTTAGCTCTCAACGGTAGGACATGTTCACCATGTTCCAATTCATTCCCGATGAATCAGGCCTGACTCAACTCTAAGCAGTAGCAGGCACGACAACAAGCATGAATGAGTAGGCACATCAGGGCTCAAACAACTCCTACTCATGCTAGTGGGTTTCATCTATTTACTGTGGCAATGACAGGTCATGCAGAGGAAAGGGGTTCAACTACCGCAACATGTAACAGTTGAATCGGTGTTGTCCTAATGCAGTAAAAGAGAGCAGGTGCGAGAGAGTGGGATTGTATTGGAATGAACAAGGGGGTTTTGCTTGCCTGGCACTTCTGAAGATATTATAGCTCTTCATTGGTGTCATCGATCACGTCGTCGGAACCACGTCTATCGAGAGGGAACAAACACCGGCAACTGAGAAAGAACACAATCAATGTGATGCCACTATATGATGCATGGTCATGACATGGCAATATGCTGTGATTTGAGCTAATGCATCTAGCTATGATTTAAATGAAGTTGGTTTGAATACATGATTCAAATTCCAACCCCATATATGATTATTTAAATGCCCTTTATTTGTTTTGTCCAAAACAGCGGACAAACATTGTTCAAACATGCATGAAAATGGTACAGATGGATTCCTTGAATTTTTCTGATAATTTTTCATATATAATTTATTTAATTTGTAGTTACGGTTGATTTTCTATGGTTTTTAGAAGTTAGAAGTATTTTCTGAAATTCATAAATCCTTTTCTGATTTATTCTAATTTCCAGAAAATAGTAACAACGTCAGCATGATGTCAGGATGACATCAGCGGTCAACAGACCCGGTCCTGGTTAAACCTGATCTTGGGGGCCCGCATGTCATAGACTCAATGTTAAGTGGATATTAAACTGGGGCTAAATATCCGCGGGGCCGGCGTGTCAGTGACTGTGTTGGTGGGGGGGGGGCTAATTAAGCACATGCTTAACTCTAAACTAATGACGCCATGTCATCTAAACGGCGATTAGTCGCCGGTGCTAAGCGAGACGCAGCGGCGCTTCCCGTCCGGCCATCTCCGGCGACGAGAGCAAGCGTAGCTGGGCTCTATGTACTCAGGGCGACGCGACGCGTCGAGTGGTGGATGCGGCAGGTGTGGAGGCTGGCTTTAGCGACGGCGACGGCGAGCTTTGGCAGAAGCCGGAGCTCGGGTTCGGTCGCGCGCGAGGCTGCGGCGCGTTAGCCAGAGCGCAGAGGGGCGCATCGGGATCCTGGGGACCCGGCGAGCACACGGGAGCTACTGGAGCGAGCGGAAGAGCTCCGGGGTGCGAGGTTTGTCGGCCATGGCGATGGCCGGAGCTCGGTGCTTGCTGGGACGACGGCTACGGCACGGGAATGAGCAGGAGAGGAGGGGGAAAACGAAGGAGTCCTCACAGCAAAGTCGTTGAGCATCTCAGACGGCTTGGGGACGGCTTGGAGACGGTGAATCGGAGCCGGCGATCTTCGGTGTCCGTCGGTGAAGACGATGACGATGGCGTTACTGTAGGGATCCCGGCGTCATTTGCATTGACGGAGACGACGTACGCGACGAGTGCGGAGCTTCCACACAAGTGGGGAGGCGAGGGGAGGCCACTAGGCACGGCGGCGGTGAGCTGCGTGCTGCGGGTGTGCTCGGGCGGCTGCGGAGAGAGAGCCAGAGCGGTGGGGAGAGGCCAGAGAGGCGAGGGAGTGGGCGAGGGGGTGCTGGGCGTCTCCAGGCGCGGACTAGGACGAAGGAGCGGCCTCCAGCGCGAAGCAGGAGGTGGAGGGCTCCGCGGGTGCGCGCGCGTGTTCGCTCCTGCCTACTTGCAGGAGGAAGACGACGAGCGAGGAGGTAAGTGGGCTGGGCCGGCTTCTCTCCTGGGCCAGGTGGGTAGGCTGCTCAGGTGAGCTCCTGTTTCCTTTTTGTTTTTGCTGTTTTTTTATTTAATCTTTTGGCACTGTTTCAAAATTCAAAATGAATTCAAAACAGTGCCAAAACACTCTGAAATATTTTATGTTACCTCTCTAGACTATTCCAAAAGTACATAAAACATTTCAAAGCATTTGAAAATATATTCATTATATATTATGAATATATCCCCAAATTCAAATAGATTATTGATTTAAATTCAGAGACCAAATAATTCCTTTAAAATGTTCTAGAATTTTGGTTTCATATATAACTCTTGCCAAAATTCACAAAACTATTTTTAGGGCATTTTGGATTCACAGAATGCTATTTAAAGGGTTCTTGCCCTTCTTTTAAAATAATTTATGAGGCTTTGAATATTCCTCATTTCAATTTCTTGAATTAAACATGATGCATGCTCACTGATGCAACTATTACACTCAGATATTCTAGGGCTGTGACACAAAGCATCAGCAATAACATTTTCTTTACCCTTCTTGTGTTTAATGACATAAGGGAAAGTCTCAATGAATTCAACCCATTTAGCATGTCTACGGTTTAGTTTTGCTTGACTTTTAATGTGTTTCAATGATTCATGACCAGAATGTATAACAAATTCTTCGGGCCATAAATAATGTTGCCATGTTTCTAAGGTCCGAACAAGAGCATATAATTCTTTATCATAAGTAGAATAGTTCTGACTAGGCCCACTCAATTTTTCTGAAAAGTATGTAACAGGTTTGCCATCTTGTAATAACGCACCTCCTAATCCAATTCCACTAGCATCACATTCAAGCTCAAAAGTCTTATTAAAATCAGGAAGTTGGAGTAAAGGAGCATGTGTCAACTTATCTTTCAATACCGTGAAGGCTTCTTCCTGTGCGGTACCCCAAACAAAAGGCACATCCTTCTTTGTAAGCTCGATGAGAGGTGCAGCAATGGTGCTGAAATCTCTCACAAAACACCTATAGAATCCAGCGAGGCCAAGGAAACTCCTCACTTGTGTGACCGTTTTGGGCTGCGGCCAACTCTCGATAGCTTCAATCTTGGCTTTATCAACTTCAATTCCCTGTGGAGTAACAACATAGCCAAGAAAAGATACTCGGTCGGTGCAAAAGGTGCACTTTCCAAGGTTACCAAACAAACGTGCATCACATAGAGCAATAAAAACAGCACGTAAATGTTCCAAATGTTCCTCCAAAGATTTGCTATAAATCAATATGTCATCAAGTAAACTACCACAAATCGTCCAATGCAAGCATGTAAAACTTCGTTCATTAATCTCATGAAAGTACTAGGTGCATTAGTTAACCCAAAAGTCATGACTAACCACTCATATAATCCAAACATAGTTTTAAATGTTGTTTTCCATTCATCTCCCAATTTCATACGAATTTGATGGTATCCACTACGCAAATCAAATTTGGAGAATATTGTAGAGCCACTCAATTCATCAAGCATATCATCTAGCCTAGGAATAGGTCGGCGATAACGAATAGTAATATTATTAATGCCTCTACAATCAACGCACATACGCGACGTACCATCTCATTTCGGCAATAAAATGATAGGAACAACACAAGGACTAAGGGATTCGCGTATATAACCTTTGTCGAGCATTTCTTGTACTTGACACATAATCTCCTTCGTCTCCTCTAGATTGGTATGGTATGGTGCATGGTTGGGTAATGATGCACCGGGAATTAAGTCAATTTGATTTTCAATCCCTCTAATAGGTGGTAATCCCGGTGGCACGTCTTGTGGAAAGACGTCAGCGAACTCCTGCAAAATGTTAGTGAGAGCAGGACGCAAAGAGGAAGGCACGTCCTCGAATGAAAATAATGCATATTTGCACACAAAAGCATAGCAAACAGATTTGCTAAAATCTAGATCATCAATATCAGATTTGGTGGCAAGTAAACATGCACTTTTCAATTTAATTTCAGAAAAAACACTAGATGGTTTATTATTAGGCTTCATTTATTGCTCAAATTCTTTTTCCACAATCCGATTTTCACTCTTATTTTTCTCCTGTTTTGCTTTATTAGCTCTATTAATATCATCTTTCAAAATGGATTCAGGATTCATAGGAAGCAAAGTAATATTTTTATCCTTATGAACAAGAGTATACTGATTGTTTCTACCATGGCGTACGGATTTTTTATCAAATTGCCATGGTCTACCAAGTAATAAGGAACATGCTTGCATAGGTACCACATCACAATCAACATAATCATCATATGTAGAGGCACTAAAATGCACACGAACAGTACGTGTTACCTTAACCTTGTCGCTGTTGTTGAACCATTGGATGTAGTAAGGATGTGGATGTGGTCTTGTGGTGAGAGATAGCTTCTCCAACATCTCCATGCTAGCCAAGTTATTGCAGCTCCCTCCATCTATGATGACGCGAACAGAACATTCCTTCACAACTCCCTTGTATGGAACAAATTATGCCTCTGATTTTGCTCAGCTTGTGTAACCTGCAAACTCAAAACATGTTGAGCAACTTAACATTCATACATGTCAGCATCTTCAATAGCCATGTATTGCGTCTCATGATTAGAATCCTCTCGACTGTGTTCTTCATGTGTAATAAGAGCCAAAGTCTCCTCATCATAGTCACTAGTGGACTCATACCCACCATCCTCAGTAACAATCATCACACGCTGAGATTTGCATTCTCTCGCAAAATGTCATCTTCCCTTACAATGACAACAAATAATATCACTTCTGTGCCCTGTTGATGCCATGGAAGAAGAAGAACTCTGTGCAGGCCCAGCAGGTGTGCTCTTGGCAGATAGTGGTGGTTGTGCCTGCTTTCTTGTATCACGGCTAGATGTGGCACCTGATGGAGGTGCTAGTGCAGTGGAAATATAGGATGCACGTGGTGTCCATGATGAAGATCGACCTGCTGAAAAGTTAGTTCGCTCCAATGCCTGTCGATCCTGCACTTCATGTTCAGCTTTACAAGCAAGATGGAATAAACGAGTGATATTAGTATACTCCTTATACTCTAGAATGGTATGAATCTCTCTATTTAATCCACCCATAAAATGTGCAAGCATAGCTTCATTCTCCTCAACAATACCACATCTAATCATGCTAGTTTGTAATTCCTGATAATATTTTTCTACATAATTTTTGCTTGTCTTAAACGCTGCAATTTTTGAAGTAATTCACGTTGATAATATGGTGGAACCCAACGAGTAAGCATAGCAGTTTTCAAAGCAGCCCAAGTAGCTGGAATAGGATATAATCTACAATGTTCAGACCACCAAACACATGAGAAACTAGTGAAAGCACAAACAGCAGCAGGAACACGTCTCTCCTCAGGATATTGTAAGCATGTAAATCGTTGTTTAGTTTCTAACTCCCGAGTAAGATATATATCAGGAACATATCTACCCTCAAATGGTGGAATCTTCAAGTGCAGTTTAGGGAGATGGTCATGATCACGTACCTGAGGTGGTTGTGCAGCCCTACCATTGCGATGATATGCATGAGGATGACCTGGTGGCGGTGGTGCTGGTGGTTGCATGTAGTTCTGATTTTGATCAACCCCATCCTCATAATGGTCCTCCACCTCTGCACTAGCAGCAGGAGCTACAGAAGCATCAACAGCGGCACCAGAATTTTGACCAGGCTCAAGGGGAATGCGCAGTGCCCGTCCCACTTGATTTGGAAGGCAATGTTGTTGTTTTGTTGTTGTTGTTGTTGTAGAGGTGAGTTAGGTGCAGCTGGTGGTGGTGGTGGAAGACTCGCGAGCAATTCATTAAACTTGTTATCGAGCTTTGTTTCGAACATCTTCTCAATGCCATCTATCTTCTCCATGGCCTCTTCAAATCTGTTTAGCACATCTTGCACCTGTCCACTAATCATTTGCTGAAATTTATCATGTAGCTCTTTGTTCGTCATATTCTCCCAATCTGTCTCATCGGCTTGTGATCCTGCCATGGTTAGCAGCAATAGAAACACATAAGAATATGATCCTGCCATGGTTCTTACCCAACCGCAGGTGGTGATCGGCAACCGTGGTAGTCAAAACTCTCAAAGATTGGATAGAGCGATTGCCAGGTGGTGTCAAACGCACGATGTAGATGTATGTGGAGCTCGGAAGGCTTATGATATGGTAGCAAAAATGTCAGCAATAATCAATTCAGTGATGCAAAGTTGAATAACGCTCAATGACGGTATTGTGCTGGTCCTAGGCTAGACTGTACTAGAGACGCGAGCCTAGAACACGAACAAAATCATGGCGCGACATGTAAACAAGGGAGGAGCACTCTCTGAATTTTTTTTCCTTTTTAACTTTTCCTCTCTTTTTTTGCTCCGCAACAATTTTTTTCGAAAAAGTCCACAAATGGTCTAAAAACTGTCTAGCCAGAATTTTCCAGACTTAGTTTTTCCTCTTTTTTGAGTTTGGAACTATTTTTCTACTGCGGGTAGCACGAAATCTCAGGAGTCCTACTCTGTCACGACTCGGAGTATGGCGTGATCTGGAACTCGAAAACAAAGCAACAAATACTGGACTCAGAATAGGACTGGTGGCGAAGATGAATCTGGTGGAACTCGGACTGGTGGTATATCTGGACTCGGATTGGTGCTGGTATATGGCGATGGTATATGTAGACTCGGATTGGTAGTTGTATATGGCAGCGGCGATGTATATGGTGGGGTGGTGGTATATGGTAATGATGACGACGATGGTGCGGCGGCGGCGTGACAACCTGTGAACAGAACTCGAAACTCTAAGGGACTAGACGCTAAGACCAGCAACTCGACACGACGATGCAACCACAAATTCAACAAAGCAAAACTCTAAAAAGACTATGCAAAGGCTCATATTGGTTTGGATATGATGAGTTAACCCTAATTTTTTTGGCTTTTTCGTGGACTATAGGTATGAAGAACAAACTCGACCTAAACTATGAAAAACTGAAAAATCTCACCGAGCAACCTGGAAATCTGATACCACTTGATAGAGGCGAAGGTGTCCCGATGTTACGATGAGATGGTGGATATCATTTTCTATGGGAGTCGACCTTGAAGATCCGACTACGAACGTGCGAGACGTCGTGCCTTAGCAATCGCTAAACCAACTTCCGAGGGTTATTGACCATGCCGGAGCACGATCAACCTGACCACGAGGGTCTGTTTCCTGCGAGCAAACAAAGAACAAGCAAGAAATAGAGATTGCAATCTAGATATTGCATATATAAGATGAAAGCTTTATTGATCAAGGTGGAGTTCTGTCACGCCTTTGTCTGGTCATTGAACACAAACGAAGTACGCGAAGTTGCAGTTATGGCGAACTTTACTCTAAACAAAACCCAAAGTCTAAATGACACCCTAAGGGCTGTATATATGGAGGAAGAGGGAGGGATTTCGTGGCCCTTGGAGGAGGGGTCCGAAACCAACCCTAACTCTTGTTTCCCCACACATACGGACTCTAAAAACAGACTATACTTAAGTATTTCGAAAATACATGCGCCTGGCCCAATAATAAGGTGACACAGCACCTAAAATAGCCTCCGGACAAAATTTATGAAGGGCATCTTGTATATTTCGTCCAAGGCTTCATGCACTCCTTATGGTGTCTTCAAAGTTCTGAAATCATCACTTGTAACTCCGTTCTTGAGCCCCTTGCGCATGCCATCATCTCCATGCTTGAACTTGATCCAAGGTTCATATTTCTTGTCCAAGATAGGCCCTTCATTTGTAAGCAAAACAAATGTATCCAATTTAGGCAGCATCATATTCTCATGAACATTAGAATCATTACCAAGAAACGAAAGTACCTGATAATTCAATTGGCGTGCGCAAGCTCTAGTAATTGGTCCTGTATGTATAGTAGCAGGGGCTATGGGTGTAACAATGGTATTGATGTCCTCATCACCGGCCCTTGGCCCAGATGTCCGGCCGCTGTAGCATCAGCAGCTCCGTCTTCTTCCGTCGTCGCTTCTAGGCTTCCCTCGCGGATGGTGTAGTTGTACCTTGGCGCTTGCATTCCTCCTCATCGTCCGTAGTGTTCCGAAAATACCTATGCATGCACACGAGTGGAGTGTCAAGTAATATACCATCCTCGAAGGGGTCAAGTGAGCACGTGTAAAGGAGATGATTCACCTTTGGGTATGTGAAGTAGATGTCGCACGTGTCACTCGCCGAACGGACTCTTGACATGGTGATGTCCATAGGATGCTCTGCATCATCTCCCCTCCCTTGGGAAACATCCGACCTCGGATCGAAAACCAAATCACCATGGGAAAGAGATGGCTTCGCCGTGTAGAAGTGGACGTTCACCAAGTAGTTGTCATCTTGAAGCTTGAAATGGGCACTCTCCAATGTCACACCGTCTTGTGATTCCTTCAAAAGGAGTAAGGATAACAAACACTTAGAAAAACAAATGTGGTTAGCGTTAGTGCAAAACCAAGCATTCAAGAGGTGAGTCACCAAACAAGTGTCGTCATCATGCAAAGCATATGGTGTGACAAAGGATTGTGACATGGCATGTAAGCATATCAATCAAGCACAATAAAAGATATCATGGGGACAAGCATGTAAATGTGAGGCAGTGATGCAAATATGTGTAACAAGAGAATAAGCATCTACCTTAAAGTCATAGCAATCATGAGCAAAGCGCTCAATGAAAGGTCTATGGTAGGCATAAGAAGCATTCACAACACCAAATAAAATGAAGTGTCTAAACACATGGGTTAAGTGCAAGACAATCCAAGCATAATGTGCATGTGGTGTAGTGAATATTATTTGGCACTCAACACAATGGAAAGAGCAATTGTTCATCATGTGTGAGGCAATCAAGGCAAGCATGTAGCAATCAATGGGACATGGCATATGTGAAGTGATGACATTGTTGCAACCAAACATATGATAGGAGCAAGTAATCCAAGAATTGGATGCAACACACAAGGCATATATATCATGATGCATGTAACGGTGAAAATGACAAGTCGAAGCAAGATCTCTAACATGTGTGCAATCAAGTGTTCCAAGATGAACAATAAGTCTCATGGTGCAAGCAACACAAGTAGTATGATCCGTCATATCCACGCTCAAGAAAGATGTCACCTTGTAGGCGTGTCCTTGTGCGTCCTTCACAATGCCGAAGTACAAGCAAGTGCGATGTAGAATTGTTGTGGTAGAAGGTGGTTCGCTCTCAAGAGCTTGGATGGTCAACTCATGTGAAGTGGAAGTTGACACGAAGTCCAAGTATCCTACACATGCACAAAACAAAAGAAAGAACATATGCGCATGGTAGATAAACACATCATCCATCATGATGGTTGTCTTCTCTTGCACATAACCATTAGAAGCACAAGTGCATGAATAATATGATGCAACAACGGCAATATTCATGGCACTAGGTATATGGTGCAAAGAGGTAAGAAAAGCATGCTTCACAAGAGAAATGTCAAAATCTCCAAATATATGCGAGAATGCTATGGAGGCAAACTCATTATCAAGACTAAAGGCATAATTGCACTCAATACATGGCAAATCATCTAGCATGAGAGAGGCAACATATGGAGATATATGACGGCAAGCAATAACAATCATGTGATAAGCATGTAGATGGTTGTCATCAACCGCATTAAATGAGCAAGTACGAATCATCGGTGATGCAACATAAGCAATCGTAGTAATCAAGTTGTGCAAGCTAGTAGTGCGAAGATGCAACATACTAGAGGAAATCATTGCAATCATATCATGTGAGAAAATAATAGGAATAGACAATGCACATGACATATCGCAAGCATGAACACAAAGCAAGATCGTAGTATCATCATAGGCATGGGGGACAAAGAAAATATGGCAATAACAAGTGATATCTCCACCAAGCTTGCAAATACACATACAAGTAGTAGAATCAATCATCATGTGTAATGCAAAGTATGGGTCACAAATGCATGGCAAAGGCATAGGAATGAGCATATCATGCAAAGTGAACATGGCAAGATGGGCATAGAATATGTAATGGACAATAACCCATAGCCAAGTGAGGGTCATGTAGAAGAAATGCGCGAAGTCTTTGTGCGAAGAGAGCAGTGGGAAAGACACTCCATGGGATCCCAAATCATCATTGCTCTCTAGAGCTCATTTTTTCAACTCGTGGGATTGCGAGGTTGACAAGAATTCGTGGGTACCTACACAAAAGAGACACAAACGAAAGAGATTGTGTGTGTGGTAAATGTCCACATCATCCATCATGTTGTGTATGTGCACGTGAGAGTTAGCACAAGATAAGCATCGCTCAAAGAAATTTGATTCATGGTATAAGAACATGTCATCGGCCATGAAAGAATAGTTATTGCCTATAACACGATGGGGACACAAATTGAGAATGCAATTATATGGCACATCAATAGCATGTTTATTCATGGGAAGCATATGGTGCACACAAGTATTGGGATCATGCAATGAATGAGATGAATCAAAATCTCCTAAATTGTATGAGGAAACTATGGGGGTCTCCTCATGAGCAATATTGGAAACATCATATGGAGAAAATGGACAACATCCAAAACAATGCATATCCGAAGCTAGGTGGTCATGGCATGGCATATGAGATAAATGATGCAAAGGGAGCATATCAATATCATCACAAGAAAAACAAATACCAATAACCATGGGCTTGTCATCTATGCCATATGTGCAAATTGGGTTCATTTTAATGGCATATGCATAGTCACTATGAAGAGATTGCAAATATGACATGTGATCGATCTCATGCATAGCATATGACAAGTCAAGCGGATTGGCAAACATGATGTGACCGAGAGAATTAGCACAAGAAATCCTATGTAACATGGCATCACAACTAATAGACTCCACATGACAATCATCATACTCATCATAAATGGGTAAATCATCACATGGGGAAGTCACACTAGCATGAAGAATGGAAATAGGTTGATCAACATCATGCAAGCAATCATCGTCAAGAATGTCCACTAGTGGGACTAGAGCATCACCTTCACCTATGTTACCTTTGTCATTCCACTCATATGGTGCAGGTGAGGTGGGAAAGACCAAATGGTGGTCATCTTCATCTTGATGGAACCATGTGGGTGGTCCATCACATTCCACCATGGCCAACGTCTTGTCCAAAGGTAGGGTGAAGTCGTCGAGAATCGGCGCGTCATCATATAAGGGACCTAGCACCAAATGAGAAGACACAATAGAGGTAGAGGTCAAGTCGTTAGTGTTGAAAGTGGCCTCACATGACCTATCAACTATCTCACTCTCTCTATGTGGTGGTTCACTCACTCTCTCAAAATAGGTGCACTCAAACTCACATATGATGGAGTCACTCATCCCACTCAAGAGGTTGGGGTTGTGGCTCTCCTCACATGGGAATTGTGGAAACACATCATATATGGGGCTAGCGGTGAAATCACTCTCACTCTCAATATGGCGGCTAAAGTCACTCAAGTCATCACATGTCGCCGTGGTCGAAGGGAAAATCCCATGCTCAACCATCTCGTTGTTGTCACCGTGGATGAAGGCCGAAGATGGCACATCATCACTCTCGCCTCCTAAGGTGGAAGCATCATCCTTGCTCGCCACCTCGCCACTCGCCTCCAAAGCTTGGTCCTTGAGGGTCTCCGTAGTCGTACTTGTAGCCGCACCATCTTGAAAAAGAGTCAAAGTAGACTCGACATCATCAATGCCACAAAGAGGGATGGTGGTGAAGTCGAACTTGGGAGCATCATCTTGGAGCTCGTCGGGCTTGGACATATTGGTGGTACTATCCTCGTGCTCGCCTTCTTGGAGCTTGGTCTTCGAGAAGTGTGCTTGGGGTCGAGAAGCCTTGGCCTTCATGAGTTCTTGTTCCGCCTTGAGAGCACCAATGTAGTTGTCATCGAGGGACTTGTAGTTCTCGAGGAAGATCATCTTGGAGATGTCGTTATGTAATCCCATCATGAAGTGGAACTTCATCGAAATGGGGTCGTCCATGTCGGCTCGTTGCAAGGCAATCTTCATCTCCTTGAAGTACTCGTCGATGGACTTGGATCCTTGGATGGTGTTCTCCAATTGGCATTGAAGTTGTTCCGTGTAGGTTGGGGGCACGAACTCTTGCCACAAGGCTCTCTTCGTCTTGGGCCAACTCATGTCGTAGGTCTCCGAAGGTGTGTGAAGTCACCATCTGGATGCATAGTCGTGGAAGTTCCTTGTGGCGCACTTCACTTGATCTTCGGGAGGAACTTGATGTAGCTTGAGGTAGTCGTCCATCAAATGCTCCCACTTGAGATACTCCTAGGGTTCTTGAGTCCCATAGAAAGGAATCTTGTGGTCGGCATCGAGGTCGTAGTAGCTCGTGGAAGTCGCGGACTTGAGCTTGGGGAGCTTCTCTTGAGCGTAGTCTTGAGGTGCTTGTTGGCGAAGATGCC
Source organism: Triticum dicoccoides (assembly GCF_002162155.2). Lineage (NCBI taxonomy): Eukaryota > Viridiplantae > Streptophyta > Magnoliopsida > Poales > Poaceae > Triticum > Triticum dicoccoides. The sequence goes on from NC_041390.1 coordinate 279,622,618, forward strand.
GTATGTCCATAGGATCATATTCTTGTGTGTTTCTTTTGTTGCTAACCATAGCAGGATCACAAGCCAATGAGACTGACTGGGATAACATGATGAATAAGGAGTTGCATGATAAATTCCAGCAAATGATGAGTGGACAGGTGCAAGATGTGCTAAACAGATTTGAAGAGGCCATGGAGAAGATAGATGGCATGGACAAGACATTTGAAACAAAGCTCGATAACAAGTTTAATGAATTGCTCGCGCGTCTTATACCACCACCACCGGCTGCCCCTAACGCACCTATACAACAACAACAACAACAACAGCGTCGCTTTCCAAATCAAGTGGGATGAGCACAGCGCGTTCCCATTGACCCTGGGAAAAATTATGGTGCCGCTGTTGATGCTTCTGTCGCTCCTGCTGCTACTGCAGTGGTGGAGGACCATTACGAGGATGAGGTTGATCAAAATCAGAACTACGTGCAACCACCAGCACCACCACCACCAAGTCGTCGTCAGGTATATCATCGCAACAGTAGGCTGCACCACCATATGAGGTACGAGATCATGACCATCTTCCTAAACTAAAGTCGAATATTCCACCACTTGAGGGTAGATATGTTCCTGATATATATCTTACTTGGGAGTTAGAAACTGAACAACGTTTTACATGTTTACAATATCCTGAGGAGAGACGTGTTCCTGTTGCTGTTTGTGCTTTCACTAGCTTCGCATGTGTTTGGTGGTCTGAACATTGTAGATTATATCCTATTCCAACTACTTGGGTTGCTCTGAAAACTGCTATGCGTACTCGTTGGGTTCCACCATATTGTCAACGTGAATTACTTCAAAAATTGCAGCGTTTAAGACAAGGAAAAAATTCTGTAGAAGAATTGATAAAGGCGAGGTTGTCCCGATCTTTCGATGAGATTATAACTGTCGATTTGGTGGAGTAGACTTTGACGATCCGACTACAAACATGCATGACGTTGCGCCTTAGCAATCGCTAAACCAACTCCGAGAGGTTATTGACCACGCCGGAGCATGATCAACCTGACCATGAAGGCCTATTCCTGCAAGCAATCCAAGAACAAGAAAGAATATGATAAAGCAATCTAAATATTGCGAATATATATATGAAGTGTTGATAAAAGTGGAGTTCTAAAAGCGGTCTTGGTCTGGTCGTTGGAAACAAACGAAGTACACGAAGTTGGTCTGGCCGTTGGACACAAACGAAGTACACGAAGTTGCAACAGTGGCTAACTTTTGACTAATTAAAACCCAGAGTCTAAACGACGCCCTAAGGGCTGTATATATGGAGGAAGAGCGGAGAATTTCGTGGCTCTTGGAGGAGGGGTCCGAAACTAACCCTAACTCTTGTTTCCCCACACATACGGACTCTAAAAACAGCCTATACTTAAGTATTTCGAAAACACATGGGCCTGGCCCAATAATAAGGTGACGCATCACCTAGAATAGCCTATGGACGAAATTTATGAAGTGGCATCTTGTATATTTCGTCCAAGGCTTCATGCAATCCTTATGGTGGCTTCAAAGTCCTGAAATCATCACTTGTAACTTCGTTCTTGATCCCCTTGCGCATGCCATCATCTCCATGCTTGAACTTGCTCCAAGGTTCATCTTTCTTGTCCATGCTAGGCCCTTCATTTGTAAGGAAAACAAATGTATCCAATTTATCTTTGCGGCATAAATTCAAATGATTGATATATGCATAGAAGGTTAATGCAGGTGATAAGAAATATGTTGCGGAGAGCACATCAGATTATGTCCGATAGCTTATTAGCAGTCTCCCTTGAATTACAATGACAACCAGTCAACACTACAATGTCACGATCTTTGCACTTTGATTTGTTTTCATTGTATAAAGTGTGGATCAATTTCACAGGATAAAGAAGTCTAAGCCTAAAGTCATCATGGTTGAGGTTGATAGTATATCTGCTGGTGATAGCTGTGGAGCTGCTAATCTTATTGCAAGATTCCTATAGTTTGCATTTGTAATGGCAGTTATAGCAGGAAGCTGAAGAGCACTATAAATTACCTATTTGGTACTCAACTTCAGGAAACCAACAAATTAGCAGGTCATTTCATGCCACCATATTCTGATGATTTATGAAAGACATGATTAGTTTTCTTACTGTTCTCTGTTATATCCTTATTACCCTTACTGCTGACTGTGACAACTAACATGCTGTTCTCAATTGCTTTCTGGGACTCATTTTATCAGATACAAGTCCGCTTGCAATTTTTGGGAGAATAAACAGTTCCTTTGGGTTCATCGCTCAGTTTTGTCCCTGCTATGCTTACTGCTCCTACATGGCTCTTCAGGGTTATGGATGGAGTGCGTTATTTCGACGGTCCTCTATTTTTTTTGTTGCGTGTGCCTTCAGGTCCATCAGGTATAATTGTGCTTCACCTCCCTTCCGTTGTTTTCTGTTATCTTGGTGTTTTCTCTTTTGTTTAATTCATTGTTGTATCGCTCAAGGGCATCTTGATTAGTTTGAATTGTGCTTTTTTAGCTAGGATGAATTTATAAATGGTTGCACTTTTCTGTTGATTAAGTGTCTGTGTGCAGAGGTTCATCTCCCCCTTTTCATTCTGCGGCATTTGTTTTTCACTTAGTTTACATATGTTTGTGTCTGGTAATGTACTCTTCCTCATGGATTCTTTGGGTTCATGTTCTTTCAGTGCTTTAGGAATCTTCAGTTCCAATGGAAAATAGGATGTATCATGCATGCAAAGATGAGAGGATAGTTGATCCAATTTCCTTGTGCTACAAAGTTATTTGCCATATTCTTATTTTTTAAATGTGGAATGCACAGCTTGGTTCACAGCTACTTAATCTTGAAAAATAAAAGGAAAATAATTTTGAGGGAAAATATAAATCTAAACCAATAAGGAGGCTGGGATGATATTTGGATTAAACAACAAGCTTGCTACAGCCAGTCAAGTGCTCAGTGACAATTAGCTTGTGGACTGGTTCTTTAGTACCTGGTTAGATCTCATGTGTGCTAAAGGAGAAGATTGGATAAACCCATGAGTTTGAAGCTCAGCTCCATAAAGATTTCCCCCTTGGTCATTTATGTACATAACGGTGTGATACGACACCTATAGAAATTGCTACTGATACTTGGAAGGTCATATTTACACTAATATGCAGATGCGGCTTTATCATTTTGAACCATGTATCATGTTAGCGTACTGTTATTATCATGTTTATCCATTCTTCTTTGTGTAAACTTCAGAGATATCTGTATTATAGTGAAAGAATTAGTGAACTGTTCACTTGAAACTCTTTGAAACTTTGAGAGCAGTGTTTATTTACCTTACTTAGCAATTGTAAGGGTATCATGTTAAACTACTTGCTGAAATTTTGTATTCTATTACTATTAAAGGTCACCCGCAGGCAGATCATTCCAGTACCACTCTACCGGTGTTTGGCCTGAATATGAATAATTAAATCTCAAAACACAGTTACACAACATAAGTTGGAAGTAATGTGAGCTTGCTTGTTCGGTTATGCTTGATATATGATGCCAAGATTTGTCTTTGTCTCCTCTGTGCACCCATCGTCTTCTAACCTCCTCTCATCATCAGGTATAAGGCGAGTTGTGTCCCTGGTAGAGGTGCAGATCAAGGAGGTCGACAAATGGGATGATGTTGGGTGATGTTCACTAAGGAGGAAAAAGGTGTAGGGGTCGTTGTTTTTTTGGCGATGGCAGCGGCATACTTCCTTGAGCGAAGAAAGGAATCCCCAGCCTGAAGCTTCGCACAGGTATGTCTGAGCGTCTTATTTGTTAGTGTTGCCAGCTTTGGGAAATGCATGCCGAGTAGTTGTTGGCTTGTTGCATGTATGTTATTGCTACAGTATTAATTTTTTTTGCTGAGAATACAAACTGTGAAGCCACTATTTTCATACTGTATGTTATTGCACAGGTATGTCTGAGCGTCTTATTCTCACAACAGTTAATTCTAAGGCCATTCATATCATTGCAGATTTTGCCTATTCTCTGAGATGGATGATGATGAGCGGTGCAACCGAAAATTCAGAGCTGAGCTTTACACACTTCAGTGGGTAAGTGAAGTTCCAGTTAATCTTCTTTCCCCTATTACCGCTCTATTGTACAGAGAGCACTGAGTTTACATTAGCTAAATGTTAGATTGGAATGCAGGAGTGGCATGACAACACCAAGGTAGAGACCTGAAGAGAAGCACAGGGACGGACCAAGGAAACTAGAACCACGCTGTCGTGATGTGGGCCGTGTCGTCTTCGTCCATCTCCATGGAGGTATATATAAATATATAGGTTAGGTATAGGAAATGAGACCATCTCCATGGAACTCTGACTGATGTGTAATGTCCTCATAGGACCTGACCGACCAAACTAAACATTCACTCATAGTTTTCATTTTCTCACTTATCATCAATACGAATTTTTTTGTTTAAAACTTAAAAGTAAAACCTGGATTTACCGCTTGTGTCTACTCCAGTGTGTTATATTCTTCAGAATGTCTTTATGAGCAAGAACGGATCAATCATAAATTTCCAGAACATCTCTATTGAGTTTTTCCCTTCTATATCCTATCTTCTCAGCACTTCTAGAAAGAGGTCAGACCTCCTAATTTTTTCTTTTGTGTTCCCCATGATTCCGGTCCTTATAATTTATCTGTTTTTGTAACAACTTTTAGCATGTCATAACATTTAATTATGCGCTCTTATATTATTATATTCTTACAATCTTGTGTTTTGAATAATTCTTGTGGCTTGAAGTCAGAACAGTTTTAAATATATCCAAAGGATGATAATCGTCCGTGTCAAGTTGAGTGCACGAGAAAGATAGAGAAAAAATAAAGGTGAAAAGGGTCTGAGTACTGTTTCCTCACTTTTCATGATGTGAATGTCCTTTAATTCTTGTTATTTCTATTAAATAAAGTAAAATATACTCATGTATATTAAGTACTTTAATGCATATTTTGAAATTTTGAATTCTACAGTTCAATCAATGAGACCAATAGTTAGTGTAGAAACATATTAAACAATTATAGATGTTGCCTGCACATAAGCGCGCCCATGGAGAATCCAAATTGTATTAGAGAAAGCGAAAAATAGTAATTCTCATGTTTGAGGTTCAGTTTCATACTGGTTGCAATTTCTTATAGATAGGTTATTTTGTTGTAGGATAAATGGAGGTAATAAGATCATATGATACTAATGGGCTTGCTCTAATCCCAAAGCTCATTAGTGTTGGGACCATCTTGAAAATTATGCTTCCACCTATTGATTTGTGTTGCCTTAGTTTGTTTATAATGTAACCAGTCCAAGGGCTGACGAGTTTTCGAGCCCTATGACCTTTTTTTAAGATTGAGCCCTATGACCTTTGTACACTCAGCTTACGTTCTACAAGGTTCATGTGTCGTGCAGTGTTCTCGCTTTCCAAGCTACAGTCTTATATTAGTTTACAGAGGGAGAGAAGGAGTACTTGAAAAGAGATTCTTTATATATTGTTTGGTTCCATCAGCCATATAACCTAAAATAGCAATTAGGTATCTACACAGTGTAGTGTAACCATTGTGCTTGCTGCAGTTTTACTTTAGTGTTGAAATGCTTTTCTTAGTTTGTTCTATAATACGAAATATTTTTTTCCAGCCATTGTTTTCTAAATCCTATCAGCATATTACCTGATATGGCCTTTGAAGTTTCTGTTTTATAACGAGCTTTGCACTGGTCAGCTTGAGTATGGTATGGTTTATTCTTTTCTGTTGCGGCTATTCCAGAGAAGTTTAGAGCTCCACAACCTTCTGAAGACTTGATTTACAGTAGCGGTGATGAAACAATCAATCAATTGAGATTCATCACATGATCTTTTTCTCTTGACATTGTTGGGTATCGAACCCATAGATCAACTTATCAATGGATCTCTTGTCAGTGTTGAGAAGGTGTCACAAAAACTCAAGAGCAGTTTTAAGATGGTCTCTTACCTTCTTACCTATCATGTGAAAAGAGAGGGTAAGAGGGACCATGTCAAAATTAGCCAAAACTCAAACACAGGGCAATCAGCTAAGGAAAGAAGCTAAGAAGCATCAGAAAAGGCTTTTAGGATGGTATAGCGGTCAAATGCATCCTAGGATTGGTACTTTTAAGAATTATGGTGTGTTTTGCTCCTTTTTTGTTTACCTTAGCCACATAGGTTAGCCTCAATTCATTATTATCCTTCTATTTAGAGTAGGTGCAGAACTAACACTTACCTAGGTTGTGAGAGCTGATGATGATGATTCTATTAAAACTCCTTGCTAGCTGCACCGTTTGTCTCTGTAAACAATATAACTAAGGGCATATGGTTTCCAATGTGACTAAGATCTAAATTCTTGCCGAGTGTAGTTTCTAAAGCATAGAGTTGCTGAAAAATTGAAATACATTCTTAATTGGCCTGTACATCTTATACACATGTTTTTTTCAAGCTCATATTTCTTAGCGTGATAACCAAACTTTCAACTAAAAAAATGCTTCCTTAATTGGTTTGTACATGTTATACAAATATGATTTTTAAACTCACATTTTCAGCGTGATAAACATATTTTCAATATAGCATGATTTAACACATGGGCTTTCTACTACCAATATCGAATATGTCCTTGCAAAATGAAACTATTTTTCTCGATAACATGGCTTTAGTGGGTCTCTGCGCCATTTGGCGCAACGGGTCAACTAGTAATAAGAAAATGTGGGAAGAATGCTTGCCTCATATTGAATTTGCTTATAATCATTCATTGCATTCTACTACTAAGATGTGCCCTTTTGAAATTGTGTATGGTTTCCTACCTCGTGCACCTATTGATTTATTGCCTCTTCCATCTTCGGAGAAGGTTAATATTGATGCTAAAGAACGTGCTGAATTGATTTTAAAAATGCATGAGTTAATTAAGGAAAACATTAAGCGTATGAATGCTAAATATAAATTTGCTGGAGATAAGGGTAGAAAACATGTTGTGGAGACCAAGCATGGAGATGATGGCATGCACAAGGGGATCCAGAACGGAGTTACAAGTGATGATTGCATGAAGCCTTGAACGAAATATACAAGATGCCACTTCATAAATTTCGTCCGGAGGTTATTCTAGGTGCTGTGTCACCTTATTATTGGGCCAGGCCAATGTATTTTCGAAATACTTAAGTATAGGCTGTTTTTAGAGTCCGTATGTGTTGGGAAACAAGAGTTAGGGTTGGTTTCGGACCCCTTCTCCAAGGGCCACGAAATTCCCCCTCTCTCCTCCATATATACAACCCTTAGGGCATCGTTTAGACTTTGGGTTTTGTTTAGATTAAAAGTTCGCCATAGCTGCAACTTCGCGTACTTCGTATGTGTCCAACGACCAGATCAAGACGTCACAGAACCCCACCTTCATCAATAAAGCTTTCCTCTTAGATTTGCAATATCCAGATTGTAATTTCAATTTCTTCCTTGTTCTTCGTTGCTTGCAGGAAATAGACCCTCATGGTCAGGTTGATCGTACTCCGGCGTGGTCAATAACCTCTCGGAGTTGGTTTAGCGATTGCTAAGGCGCGACGTCCTTGCATGTTCGTAGTCGGATCGTCAAAGTCAACTTTCACCAAAATGATAGCCACCATTTCATTGAAAGATCGGGCCCCTCCCCTATATCACATCCAATTCAAGTTGAGTGACAAGCATGCATTTGCGAGAAAGGGCATCCGCTACAATGTTTTCCTTACCCTTAATGTACTTGATGACATAAGGAAAAGACTCAATAAATTCACTCCACTTAGCATGACACTTGTTCCACTTAGTTTGGCCCTTAAGATACTTGAGCGTTTCATGATCGGTATGAATGATAAACTCATGCGGGCGAAGATAGTGTTCCCATTCATGCAAAACACGGACTAAAGCATATAGCTCTTTGTCGTAGATGGGATAATTGAGTTGCGCGCCGGAGAGTTTCTCACTAAAGTAAGCTATGGGGCACTTCTCTTGCGTCAGCACGCCTCCTATGCCATTACCACTAGCATGGCAATGAATCTCAAAGGGTTTGTTAAAGTTGGGTAAAGCAAGCACGGGAGCATGAGTAAGCAAGTTCTTAAGCTCATTGAAAGCGGTATCTTGGGATGGTCCCCAAACAAAAGGCGCATTCTTCTTGCTCAAGGCATGTAAGGCGAAGCAATGGTGCTAAAATCCTTCACAAACCGATGATAGAAACCCGCAAGGCCAAGAAAACTACGCACTTTTTGCAAATTGGTTGGTTGTGGCCAAGTCTTAATAGCATTGATCTTGGACTCATCAACATGAACACCCTTAGAGGAAATAACAAAACCCAAGAAAACGAGCTTGTCAATGCCAAAAAGGTATTTCTCCATATTAGCATAGAGATGCTCTTCTCGAAGAGTTTGCAAAACGGTTCTAACATGGGTGACATGCTCCTTGAGAGACTCTCTAAAAACAAGGATGTCAACGAAGTAGACCACAACAAATATACCAATGTAAGGGCGAAAGACATGATTCATAAGATGCAAAAAAGTACCTGGTGCTTCCGAGAGACCCATAGGCATGACTAACAATTCATACAAGCCAAACATGGTTTTGAAAGCGGTTTTCCATTCATCACCCTCTTGTATGCGGATTTGATAGTAACCACTCTTGAGATCAATTTTAGAAAAGATAGTGGCACCACTAAGCTCATCAAGCATATCATCTAGGCGTGGAATGGGATACCTATAGCGAACGGTGATAGCATTGATAGGTCCACAAATCGGAGCACATGCGAAAGCTACCGACACGTTTTGGCACAAGAATGACCGGGACGGCTAAAGGACTCAAACTTTCACGCACATGTCCATGGTCTATGAGATGCTTTACTTGCCTTTGTATTTCTTTGGTTTCTTCGGGGTTGACGCGGTAGGGAGCTTTGTTCAGAAGCGGTGCTCTGGGGATGAGGTCGATGCGGTGCTCAATGCCTCATAGAGGAGGTAGTCCCAGAGGTAGCTCGTCGGGGAAAACGTCATGAAATTCCTGCAAAAGAGAAGATAACACTATAGGAACAGTGTGAGAAGTGTTAGTTTGTGGTGCATTGTCCTTGCACAGAAGGACATAGTGTAGGACACTAGATGGGTTCTCACACACTCCTCTTATCTCGCCTTTTGGTGGCAAATAGGGCTAAGTTCTTCTTTTCACTCATCGTGGAGGTGTTCGATTTGGGCTTGTGGCGCTCACTCTCTTTTTGGTGGCTCGCTCTCTCACTATGATCTCCACGATGGGTGGCTTGCTTGTCAGCGATCACTTGACTTGGCGACATTGGACGGAGGACGTACTCCAAGCCCTTCATCTTGAAGATGTAGTGGTTCGTTCGGCCGTTTGTGGATGACTCTATCAAATTGCCATGGGCGTCCAAGGAGAAGATGGAAAAACGGTCATTGGAACGACGTCGCACTCCAAGGTGTCTTCATAGGCACCAATTCTGAAGGAGACTTGTACTCGGTGGTCGACTTGGATGGTGCCGGAGTCGCTAAGACATTGCACTTTGTATGGATGTGGATGCTTCGTCTTGGGCAATTGGAGCTTGGAGCAAAGTTCTTCACTTGCGACATTATGACAACTCCCTCCATCAGTGATGACCTTGACGGATCTTCTATTGATGCCGGCCTTGGTGTGGAATATGTGGCATCTTTGGTCTTCTTCTTGGTGATGTTGTAGAGTCAGGACCTTGGAGACAACAAGGGCGGGACTTGAATCTTCATCGCAAAAGACTTGTTCTTCTTCGTCGTTCACTTGGCGGTGCATGGAGACTTGCTCAAGGGCTTCCATTTATCCTTCACTCATTAGGTCATAAGGCCATCATCGTTGAGGATCATTGTTCGCTTGTTGGTGCATTCATAGGACTTGTGGCCTCGGTCTCCGCAAGTGAAACACTTGAAGGAACTCGTCTTGACGGTCTCATCGGTTGGGGTTGATGATGATGAAGCTCTCGGCTTGAAGTTGCTCTTAGGAGGATGACTTTGAGTTGATGAAACTTTCTTGGAACTCGACTTTGTCGATGTTGCTAGTAGAAGGCTTGGTAGTCGGTGTTGTAGTCGTTGAAGGTTGGTTGTTGGAGAAACCATATGTCTTGGAAGAGAACTTGGCATACTTGAAATCATCTTGCACCTGGTGTTCCACTTTGGTAGCTTGATGCACTAGCTTGATGAGGTTCGAGTATGGTCGGAAGTCGGTGATCTTCTTGATAGGATGGTTGAGTCCATTCAAGAAACATGCCATTGTTTGCTCATCGTCTTCCGTTTCATTGGCTCTTATCATTGCAATCTCCATCTCCTTGCAGTACTCTTCAATGCTTTTGGTTCCTTGCTTGAGTAGTTGGAGTTTCTTGAAGAGGTCGCAGTTGTAGTAGGTAGGCACAAAGCATGCTCTCATGACATCCTTCATTTGCGCCTAAGTAGTGATGGGTGGTTCACCTCTTGCCTCTCGGCGCTCTATGACTTGTTCGCACCGAATGAGCACATAGTCTTGGAACTCAAGGGATGCCATCGCTATCTTCTTCTCTTCTTCATAGTTGTGCAAAAGGGAAATCTTGTCAACCTTCAATGCCCATGAAAGGTACTCTTCAGGATCGTTGCTTCCGTTGAACTTGGGCATGGTGAACTTTAGTTTGCCATAATGTTGCTCTTCATTGTGTTGGGGTCGGGGATGATGACGCCCGTGTTGTAGATGATTGTCAAGATCGTGTCGCTCTTGATGAGGAGGGTTGTCAACCTCATGTTTCTCTTGTCGTGGAGGATTTCCATTGTCTTCATGCTCTTGATGAACTTGATGGTGAGCTTGTGGGGGGTGTTGTCGAGCTCGAGGAGGAACTTGAAGGATGTGCCGGTGCACACAAGATTGATGTCATCGTTCATGAAGTTCTTCGCGAAGTGCTTCCTCTTGTTCACGTGCTTGTCGGCCTCGGTTGGCTACAGCTCGACTTGAATCTTGGAGGGCTTGTTGTGCCGCAAGTGCTTGAGCTTCACAGAGTTCTTCTTCTTAGTGTTGTGCCTCCGGATCTTGTGCAACTTGGTGTAGACGCGCTCGCTCTTACTCTTCATGTTGGCGTTGGCGTTGCAGTTCTCATGCTAGCAAAAAAGCTTCTTGAGTTTGACATCGTCGGTGCTCTTGAGAGTCGGTGTCGCGTAGAGGATTGAGGCTTGCTTGATGATCGTTGCACGCGGCACGGCGTAGAGTGTTCGATGTCGGTGTACTTGAGCCGCAACGTTGACTTGAGCGAGTCCTTCTTGATGAAGACGAAGTGGAAGAAGAGCGGTTGAGGAACAAAGCGCGAATTTCGTCCATCCTTGCATCATTCTCTTGCTTGTGATCGTCGAGCTTGTGGTCGAAGTAGTCCCTTGTACGTTGCTCGGAAAGTCACAAGTCGACGGCAAGGTTGTCGATGCATTCACTCATAGCTTGTTGCTCTTGATGCAAAGCACATTGTGCACCAAAGAGGTGGCTCTTGGTGACGTAGGAGTTCATGTCGTCGTTGTTCTCAATGAAGAGTGGGTTGGTAGAAGTACTTGGCCTATCCATCATTCCAAGATAAACAATGTGAGTGGTAGAAAGAGAATAACGAATACCAAATGTACCTTGACCGAAGTTGAAAGTGGATCAATGATCACTCCAATGTAGGACAAGGAAATAGCAAATTGCGGAATCCACAAAAATGCTCTTGTTGCACAACACTAGAGAGACACTAGCACGATTGCACAATAGGCAGATACAAAGAACTTGTGCACAACCTGCTTAGCAAAAATGCAACGACTTCTATCCCAAGTATGCTCTATGCAAGGTTTTTCAATGATATGATCCAAGATGATCTAGTATGATAATATTAATGTTGTATGATGCTATGGTTCTTGCTTAAAAGCTCTTTTCCTATCTTTCCTTTTGCTTAAAAGCTTGTTTGGCTCTTTGATGTTTAAGCTCTTTTCTCATGTAATGCTTGAAGAACCAAGATAGCAATTGTGTATGCAGTGACAACTTTGTGACACAAGAGATGATACCAATATATGCGACAATGATGTATATATGCTATGGGAAGTATGATCGCTAATGTGCACAAGTCTCATTGCCGGCAATACTCAATGGCTAGTCTCGATGGGTAAGCAACGCAAAGGAGTAAGGCTATGATGGCTATCAATGTAATGGCAAGAGTGACATGTCCAATACCAAGACGAGGTTACCGTTTCTTGCGGACGGTATGGTGTCAAAATGGTGGACTGAATACCAAAATGGAGTCGAGGTGGTCGTTGTTGATGACGCGTCTGTGGCGAAGATGAGCGGCGGTGATGTCGATGTCGAACCATACCTAAATAGCCAAAACACAAGTAGGACACGGTACCGCAACTCAAATTCTCAAAGCAAAATTGGACCAAAATTGTCGGAGTTGGAGTTGGTAAGCGGTAGTTGTGTATGTGGTATATGGCGGGGCTATGCGGAAGTGGTGGAGGTATGCGGAAGTATATGCAGAGAATCCTATGGACATCACCATGTCAAGAGTCCGTTCGACGAGTGACACGTGCGACATCTACTTCACATACACAAAGGTGAATCATCTCCTTTACACGTGCTCACTTGACCCCTTCGAGGATGGTATACTACTTGACACTCCACTCGTGTGCATACATAGGTACTGTCGGAACACTACGGACGACGAGGAGGAGTGCAAGCGCCAAGCAACAACTACACCATCCGCGACGGAAGCCTGGAAGCGACAATGGAAGAAGGCAGAGCTACTGACGCTACAGCGGCCGGACATCCGGGACAGAGGCCGGACATCCGGCGCGTGGGCAGCCGCGCAGGAGCTGCCCCAACAGATGGCCAACAGCATCAGCGGCCAGACATCCGGCACCAACCCCGGACATCCGGCGCCTCAACAACGCCCCGACATCCGGCGCCCAACCCCGGAAATCCGGACACCAGCTATCTAGAGAGAAACAATCTCGGCCACCGCCAGGACGGACATCCGGCGAGTGCCCGGACATCCGGTACCCCGCAAATGGCCGGACATCCGGGCCCCAGCCCGGACATCCGGGGCCTGCCTACGCGCATGGACAGGGCCCGATCCCCTTTCCCACTTACCCCTTCGTGGCTTAGACTATATATACTACCCCCTCCTCCTAGTTAGGGTTAGCATTGTGATAGCTCATTTGAGAGATAGAGCTACGCTCATCCATATCGGATCTACTCCATGAGAGAGACCGCGACCCCTCTACGGAGAAGATCCACCTTGAATTCAAGACCTCCTCATGGAGAAGACATCAAGACCTCCTCACGGAGAAGAACGGTTACCCTTTGTATCGTCCCTTGTTGATTGTGGATCTTGTATCTCCTCTCGTGTTTCGGGGATCTAGCACATGTGTGATCATACTTGTTGTTTTGACGGTTCTCTTGTGTTTCCCTTTGTGATTTCCCCTCGTTTTTCCACTCGTGTTCTTCATGTTCATCGCGGGATATGCTCCTTTCGTGAAAGATCGGGCGATTAGGGTTCTACCCTACATCATCTTGATATCATGAGCCACGTTGTTCATGATTTCGGAGCCTCCACTCGTTGTTTTCTAGCCTAATTTTGCTGTGTTCTTCCCCAATTTCGAAAATCCCCACCAAAAATAGCCCCAATTTTTTATTTGTTGGTTTGATGAAGTTTCGTTGGACTTGATCCATAGATTTGCTTGGTTTCAAGTGGATCTAGCATCTCTCCAAGTTTACCCATCTTTCATCCACGAAATCTCATCGATTTTGACCTTGGAAATCGAGTTTTCCGCCCCCAATTCAAAATTTTCCGCCCAAACGAAAGCTGGAATCGTCGGGCCGGACATCCGGGCCTCAGGCCGGACATCCGGGACATCGGGCCGGACATTCGGACCCCAAGACGGACATCCGGCTCCTGGAGCGCCAAATCTGCACAGTTCTGGACATTAGGTCCCGGATTTCCGGCCCCGAGCCCGGATGTTCGACCCCTGACATCTCAGCCATCCCCGTTTCACCGATTTGTCCATAACTAATTCATCCGAAGCCTGGTTTTTGCATTCTTTAGCTCATTGAAAAGCTCTTGATATCCCCCTTCCCACAAAAATACTTCCATCACTGTCGGTGTCAAAACCGGCAGATCTCGGGTACGGGGTCCCGAACTGTGCGTCTAGGCCGGATGGTAACAGGAGGCAGGGAACACGATGTTTTACCCAGGTTCGGGCCCTCTTGATGGAGGTAAAACCCTACGTCATGCTTGATTAATATTGATGATATGGGTAGTACAAGAGTAGATCTACCACGAGATCAGAGAGGCTAAACCCTAGAAGCTAGCCTATGGTATGATTGTATGTTATGGTTGTTGTCCTACGGACTAAAACCCATCGGTTTGTATAGACACAGGAGAGGGTTAGGGTTACACAAGGTCGGTTACAAAGGAGGAGATATCCATATCCGTATTGCCTAGCTTGCCTTCCACGCCAAGTAGAGTCCCACCCGGACACGAGACGAAGTCTTCAATCTTGTATCTTCATAGTCTAACATTCCGGCCAATGGAGATAGTCCGACTGTCCGGAGACCCCCTAATCCAGGACTCCCTCAGTAGCCCCTGAACCAGGCTTCAATGACGATGAGTCCGGCGCGGAGTATTGTCTTCGGCATTGCAAGGCGGGTTCCTTCTCCGAATACATCACAGAAGAATTTAAATACGAGGATAGTGTCCGACCCTGCAAAATAAGTTCCACATTCCACCGTAGAGGGAATAATATTTCCGCAGATCTAATTTGCTGGCTTGTTTTGGCAGCATGACGTTACATCATGGCCCGGTGATTATTCGAACCGTTTCTCTTAACCAGCCCCGCACATAACACGAGGCAGTTTTTCGACACGTCTTGTCAAAGCAGAGATCGTGTCCCCTTATTACGGGATTCTCATCAATACGGGCATGGGTAACCCAACCGCGCCATCAATTGCGGCGCTTGGGGGATAAGCGAGTTTTACCAGGCAAGTGGGGACGCTTAGTTTCGTTCGCCCATATAAAGGGATAAGGATTCACCTTTCTATCCATGCCTTCTTCCTCCTTTGCTCATCCGTTCTTGCACACTCGAGCTCTAGCGCCCAAGTCCGCACTTCCCACCAGGACCTTCTCCAATCATGTCCGGAGCGGGAGGCAAGTGGATGGTCTCCTCCGTCACGGAGGGAGACATCAAGAAACTGAGGAGAGCCGGATACCTGCCCGACGACATCGCGCACCGGCTCCTAGATGAGGGGCAGCTCATCCCCACTCCCAGGCCCCATGAGAGGGTAGTATTCCTCCACCACTTCCTCCGCGGACTAGGGTTTCCCCTCCATCCATTCGTTCGTGGTCTCATGTTCTACTACGGGCTAGACTGTCATGATCTGGCCCGGAACTTCATCCTCAACATTTTGGCGCTCATCGTCATGTGTGAGGCTTTCCTCCACATCCGGCCCCACTTTGGCCTGTGGTTAAAGACCTTCAATATTAAGCCGAAGGTGGTACGAGGCCAACAAGCAGAATGCGATGGAGCCATGGTGGGTAAGATGCCCAATGTCATATGGCTCGAGGGCTCCTTCGTGGAGACAATAAAGGGATGGCAGTCGGCGTGGTTCTACATCACCGAGCCGCGCGACGCCAAATGGGCGGCAACCCCCGAGTTTCGATCCGGATTCCCTACACGGCCCACTTCCTGGAAAGAGAAGGGCTTGTCGTGGGGTTCATCGGTGGAGCTGGACGGACTCCAGAAATGTATCCAGAGTATGGCAAGCAAGAAGCTCAAGCTTGTCAACATAGTCCAAGTTATGCTCATCCGCCGGATCCTCCCGTGTCAACAACGAGATTTTACCTTATGGGAGTTCGACCCGGCCCAGCACCCGACTCTGAGCGAGCTCTTTGATACGATGCACAAGGACGTCTGGAAGGTGTTGTTCAAGGGCGCCTAGGTCCCTCCTTCTCTCGCCGAGGACCGCGGACTAAGCGCAAAGCGCCTAGTGCGTTCGGTGAGTTTAATACGTCCTGTAAGACATTTATTTTCCCCAGCTTAATTATGTGCGGGGTGTAATCTCCATGCCTTTGATAGGACTGGGTGGAGATGGCGGGGCAGATTAACTGTCTGGCTCCTTTGCCCGAAGACACTGCGAGTGCTCTCCTGACGGAGATGCTGGCTCCGGCTCCTTACAAGGTGCAGGAGAAGACCAAGAAGGCCAAGGGAGCCTGAAAGAGTTCCCGACGCCAGGTGTTATCGGACTCATCGTCCGATAACTCTGCGGCACACTCTTCCCCTAAAGATAAGGAGGAAGAAGAAGATGCTCCCCCTCCAGGCGGGGAAGACAAGAAAAGGAAGGCCGCCCCAACTGGGGAGGCCGAAGGGTCCAAGAAGGGGAGGACTCTCCTTCCGGACAGTTCCACCACCGCCGACGAGGGAGAGGACGAGTGGTTGCCCCGGGCCAAGCCCCCGGGGAGATCGTAAGTATTCGGATACCAGAGTAACTCATAGCATTCTTTTGTCGCACTTCTTTCCCTAACGCCGAATATGATTATGCAGGCCGCCGCGAACCAGCATTGATGTATCATCGGACGGCTCACTGGGCTCGTCGGACATGGATAGCGATCCAGTCCCGACCGCCACCTCCCCTCATCCTGCTGACGACGCCGAGGTGGTGTCTCAAGAGGCACTGGGTCGAGGGGAGACAGTCCTGGAGGCGCCTCAAGGCGACCTTCCGGACTCTGGGAGCCACGGGGACGGGGCCCCCGAGAGCTTCGAGTTCGGCGCTCAGCCGAACACCGCGCCGGACCCTCCAGCGGTTCCAGGCTTGGACAGGCGGCCTCCTTCTAAGAGGGGCAAGACGCCTGTGCCGGTGACCTCTGTCCATCCAGAGGCGCCGGACAATCTGCTGGAAGCGCTTCACAGCGGTTCCATCGACGAGGAGCACCGCACTATCATGAGTGCGGTGATCCAGAAGGTTCAGTCCGCCAAGAGCGGATTGACTGAAGCTTGTGACAGCCTTCTAACAGGCTTCGAGGTAAGTGTTTTAAAATGTAGTAGAAATATTACTGCATAGACAGTAGCCCCTGATGCTTTGTTCGGTGTTCATAAAGAAAAGCCGAACAGAGGATCAAATAATATCGCAGGAGTCTAATATAAGTGAGTCAATATGCATATGCAGGCTTCCGCCGCACTGACTGCGGAGGTCGCTGTACTGAAGTAGTCCCTTGAGGGGTCCCGGACGGAGCTCAGCCTTGCCAAGAGGCAGCTCGAGGAGAACAAGGGTAAGTAATACCCTGTCTATAGATGTATATATATATATATATATATATATATATATATATATATATATATATATATATATATATAAAGGACGCGATTGCAAAATGACAGGATCATTGTATGTGTGCCAGGGGCCACGACTGAGGTGGCGACCTTGAAGCAAGCGCTAGCCCAGGCCGAAGAGAAAGCGGCCCAGGAGCGCACCGAGTGAGAGAAGCACGAGGCTCGGGTGCGCGAGGTGGAGCAAGAGCTCCAGGCTCTCGTGACGAAGCACGAGGCGTTGGAGCTTGACTCAAAGACGCGAGAGTCTGAGCTTGCCGTGGCCCTTGAGAGCGCAAAGAGTGCCAAGGCCGAGGCCCAAAAGGCCATCCAAGAGATCAAAACGATGAAGAAGATAGCGGCGGGTAAGGCTTTCTATATGCAAAGCAAGCATGTAAAAGTAAATTACCGATTACTCCCGGATCCGGAGCTCTTCAGGAGCATTCGCAGCTTTTCCCCGCAGTGTGTCCAATGCCACACAATTTTACCAAGCCGAGGATAGAAGCTCGACGGAGAAGTTGTTCTGGTCTTAGTATGCGGAGGCCGAACATCCGGTGCCAATGAGCGACCAGCTGAAGCAGATGGTCAAGCTACATAAGGCGACCGATCAGGCCATGAAGAGCTTCATAGTCCGGCTGTGGCCTGGCGACGCCCTTTTGAATAGCTTCTTCAGCCTGGTGAGGCGGCTTGTGGATGCCTGCCCGCGGCTGGAGGTCGTCAAGCGATCCGTCTGCATTGAAGGTGCACGCCGGGCTTTCGCCCGTGTGAAATTGCAGTGGGTCAAGCTAGACGCCGTGAAGCTGATCAAGGATGGGCCGCCAGAGGGCAAGGAGCACCGCCACCCCGAGATGTACTACGAGGGTGTTCTGTCGGGTGCTCGTCTCATCGCGGATGAGTGCTCAAAAGATGTAATATTTGAGTAAACTTGCTCGTTTTATCCTGTATTATGAAAACTTGTTTCATATGTGCTATGCAACGCTTGTTTGAATTTAAAATATTACTTTCGGCTGTTTATCCAATCTGAGAGATGGCTAGTCCTCGGCTTCTGCCCCCATGCCACGAGTGCTGGGGTGTTCGGGATAAACCTGAGCACTCTTGTTCCCATATTTGGGTCCTTCGAGGGAGGTGCTCAGCGCAACGAACAAGGCAACCAGACTAATAATGCTTTATCACTCTCACTTAGCCATAAAATTCTATAATTTTAAATTTTGGCGAAGCCCCTGGTATTCGGAAGGCCGAATACGGGGCGCGATACACGCCTGCAAGCCGGAGAGGGCCGGCCCTTCGCCCTAAGTGGCATAAGTCTTTAGGGACTTGAAAAACCTCGCCGAACAGCGACCAGTCTCTCGCCTTATCGTGACAGTCAGTTTTAGCTTTCTCTACTGAGGTGCTCAGCCCGGCAGAACCGGGGCACAATCACAGTACTTCTCCTAGCGCTACCTTAGCCGATGGAGCGGAACGTAAGGTACCAAAACATAGGAGCCGGGCAAACCCAACATTTGACCAAAGACATGATTCGGAGCTAATGCATATAATGCTATAAGTTCGGGGTGCCGCACTTGTGAAAGTGTTTGGACTTTTCACACCGCATTGTGGGGTATGTAAGCCCCTGGTGTATTAGCCGTACCATAGTGTACGGTTGCAAGGC
>NC_041390.1:279641805-279649240 GCF_002162155.2 Triticum dicoccoides
TATATATATATATAAAACAAGAATGCAATAATAGCCGTAATGTCATGCATTATTTATTAAAAAGTTGCGTTAAAGCAGAGTGATACAGATAGTGCGATAAGAAAAGAGTAGGACTTTGTCCCTTCCAAGGGCAAGCTGAGGAAGGATATTAAATTGAATATTTCACTCGTTTACTGTAATCAACCTGGGAATTCCGTGATATAACGTAGCTGTCTGCCTCTTTGGTTGCTGCATCATGTGTTCGGCAATAGTGCTGCTGGACAGTGTTTCCAGAGATTAAGGTCCTGAAAGAAGAAAGAAAAATAACCAAACGGGAAGCCCCTAGTGCGGTTTAAGCCGCGTTTTGGGGCTTGCCGCAGTTGTGCCCCCCTCCCCACCTGTGCCCATGGTACTTTTAATGCGTAATTATGTACGCGCGACATGAATATCGCCGTTGGGCTGGGATTGGGGTGGCCGCCGTATTGCTACGCGAGCTCAGATCGCGCCAGGCGGTCTATTTGCCGATTGCCCCGAGCGCGCTTGAAGGTGTCCGGGTTTTGAAGCGCTGAACTGGTTGATTGCCTTGAGAGGCTGCTTTGCGCTTCTGCTGCGAGGGCCGCAGTGTGCTCCTCTGTTCGGAGAGAGCGCTCTATGATTCCAATGACTGTAATAACTCCACGAGGTCCTGGCATCTTGATCTTGAGGTATGCATAATGCGGTACCGCATTGAATCTAGCAAATGCGGTTCGCCCGAGCAGCGCGTGATAACCACTGCGGAACGGGACTATATCGAAGATTAACTCTTTGCTTCGGAAGTTATCCGGGGATCCGAAGACCACTTCCAGTGTAATTGAGCCTGTGCAATGGGCCTCTACACCTGGAATGACACCCTTAAAGGTCATTTTTGTGGGTTTGATCCTTGAGGGGTCTATACACATTTTGCGCACTGTGTCCTGATAAAGCAGGTTCAGGCTGCCGCCGCCGTCCATGAGGACTCCAGTGAGGTGAAATCCATCAAAGATTGGGTCTAGGACCAGTGCGGCGAATCCGCCATGATGGATACTAGTGGGGTGGTCCCTGCGATCAAAGGTGATCCGACAGGAGGACCAAGGGTTGAACTTTGGGGCGACTGGCTCCAACGCATATATGTCCCTGAGCGCACGCTTCTGCTCCCTCTTGGGGATGTGGGTTGCGTATATCATGTTCACCGTCCGCACTTGCGGGGGAAACCTCTTCTGTCCTCTAGTGTGCGGCTGCTGGGGCTCCTCCTCGTCATCTCTATGTGGCCCCTTGTCCTTGTTTTCGGCAATTAACTTGTCAGCCTTCTTAAACACCCAACAATCCCTCTTGGTGTGATTGGCGGGCTTGTTGGGGTGCCGTGTTTTTGACACAAGCGATCGAGTATACGGTCCAAGCTGGACGGACCCGACGTACTTTGTTTGAATGGCTTTTTCCGCTGACCGGGTTTAGAGCCTTTGAATCCGGCATTGACTGTCGTATCCTCAGTATTTTCGCTGTTAATGCGGCGCTTATGCTTGTTGCGACGTGACCTGCTATTGCCGTCCTTGGTATCTGAGGTACCATGGTCCTTTGACATGTTATTACTGCGAGCCAGCCAGCTGTCTTCTCCCGCACAAAAAGTGGGTCATGAGCGTCATGAGAGCTGCCATAGATTTTGGCTTTTCCTGACCAAGGTGCCGGGCTACCCACTCGTCACGGATATTATGCTTGAAAGCCGCTAAGGCCTCCGCATCCGGACAGTCGACGATTTGATTTTTCTTAGTAAGGAACCGAGTCCAGAATTGCCTAACTGATTCTTCTGGCTGCTGAATTATGTGGCTCAAGTCATCGGCGTCTGGTGGTCACACATAAGTGCCCTGAAAGTTGTCAAGGAATGCGGCTTCCAGATCTTCCCAACAGCTAATGGAGTCCGCTGGCAAGCTGTTAAGCCAATGCCGCGCTGGTCCATTGAGCTTTAGTGGGAGGTATTTAATGGCGTGTAAGTCATCGCCGCGGGCCATGTGGATGTGGAGGAGGAAGTCCTCAATCCATACCGCGGGATCTGTTGTGCCGTCGTATGATTCAATATTTACAGGTTTGAAACCTTCTGGGAATTGATGTTCCATTACTTCGTCTGTGAAGCATAAGGGGTGTGCGGCGCCTCTGTATTGGGCTATATCTCGATGCAACTCGAATGGGTCTTGCCCGCTGTGTTCGGCCCGGCCGGATTTGCTTTTACTGTATCCGGCGTGACGTTTGTCGTCTCGCAGAGTGGTGCACCCTCGTGATCCGTAGATCGATCTTGAATGCTTTGCCTTGTCCTCCAATATGTCTCGCAGGTCTGGAGTATCTCCCCATGCCTTTTTATTTGAATGGCGTTGGGGTGGAGTCTGAGCTTTTGGTTGGAATGCCTCTTTATCGCGGCCACGAGGTGGCCGATCAGCCATATCATACGCTTCTTCCTCCAGTCGGGGTATTAACCTGCGCCTTGGGTAACTCTTGGAGGGGCGCTCGAGTTTATATTCCTCGGCCGCGAGGACTTCAGTCCATTTCTCAGCTAGTAGATCTTGATCAGCTTGAAGCTGCTGCTGCTTTTTCTTTAGGCTATTTGCCGTGGCCATAAGCCGGCGCTTGAACCGCTCTTGTTCGACGGGATCCTCTGGGACGGCGAATTCGTCGTCGCCGAGGCTTGCCTCGTCTTCGTAGGGGGGGGGATGTAATTGTCATCCTCCTTCTCCGTCTGCCGCTCTCTCAGGAGAGCTGGCTCCTTCATCCTCCTGCTCTAAATCTTGCTGGAGGGGTTTGTTGTTTTCTTCAGCGCTATCCGGAGTGTTATTATCTCCTGTGCCGGTATCATCACTTTTGCTTTGGCGGGACTTAGAACGGCGCCGCTGACGTCGGCGTTTGGGTTGCTTCTTGGAGGGGTCATCCTCCGCTATCCCGTCGTCATTGCCTACTTTGGGTGCATCCACCATGTATATGTCATATGACAAGGTGGCTTTCCAGTGCCCTATAGGTGCCGGTTCATGTTCGTCTCCTACATCGCCGTCTATACCGTCAATGTCTTCGAAGTCGAAGTCGAGCATGTCGGTTAAATCATCGATAGTGGCTATGAAGTGGGTGGTGGGTGGGCGTCGAATTTCTTTGTCATCCGCATCCCAATCCTGTTGGCCATAATCCGGCCAGGGCTCTCCTGACAAAGAGAGAGACCTTAGTGAATTCAAAATGTCGCCGAGGGGCGAGTGCTGAAAGATATCCGCGGTGGTGAATTCCATGATCGGCGCCCAATCAGATTCGATTGGCAGGTGCGCAGATGGTTCGGAGTCCGGAAAAGAGTCCGGCACCTTGGAGTCACGGGCTACGCAGAGGTTTAGGCTGGTGTTCGGCTCGATCGCCGTTGAGACTGTAGCCCCTGAGGCGGTGTCTAACCACCTGTCCTCAACTGGTGCAGTTGGCTCCAAGCTGAGAGTCGGAGCTGATGCGGGCGCAGCCTCTAGGGTACTGTTCGGCGGCACAACTAGGTCATACCCATCGCGACAGTGCGGCGCGCCCGGCTGCGGCTCAAATCCGTCGAAGATCAAGTCTCCATGGATGTCGGCTGTGTAGTTCAAACTTCCAAATCTGACCTGATGGCCAGGGGTGTAGCTTTCAATCTCCTCCAGATGGCCAAGCGAATTAGCCCGCAGTGCAAAGCCGCCGAATACGAAGATCTGTCCGGGGAGAAAAGTCTCACCTTGGACCGCATCGCTATCGATGATAATAGGAGCCATCAAGCCTAACGGCGACGACACAGAGGAACTCTCACTGAAATCACCAATGTCGGTGTCAAAACCGGCGGATCTCGGGTAGGGGGTCCCGAACTGTGCGTCTAGGTCGGATGGCAACAGGAGGCAGGGGCCACGATGTTTTACCCAGGTTCGGGCCTTCTTGATGGAGGTAAAACCCTACGTCCTGCTTGATTAATATTGATGATATGGGTAGTACAAGAGTAGATCTAGCACGAGATCAGAGAGGCTAAACCCTAGAAGCTAGCCTATGGTATGATTGTATGTTATGGTTGTTGTCCTACGGACTAAAACCCTTCGGTTTATATAGACACCGGAGAGGGTTAGGGTTACACAAGGTCGGTTACAAAGGAGGAGATATCCATATCCGTATTGCCTAGCTTGCCTTCCATGCCAAGTAGAGTCCCACCCAGACACGAGATGAAGTCTTCAATCTTGTATCTTCATAGTCTAACAGTCCGGCCAATGGAGATAGTCCGGCTGTCCGAGACCCCCTAATCTAGGACTCCCTCAATCACCATTTGACTCCATCAAATTTTTGGAACATTGGCATCTTTGCCTAGGGCTTCCACCACAACCTCCGCATAACCACCACCGACTTCCGCAACCTAACCAATTTTGTTCCCCATCGCATTGGTGGTTGCTTGAGTAGTGATTCGAGTCTCCTAAGGTGTTTAGGCTACGTAGGGACAATTGCTTCTTCATCAACCACCACCACCACCATAACTCCCACATAGGCTTGCCCACCATACACTTCCACCACCCCAACTTAACCCAATTTTGTTTGTGTTGTGAGTTGTGTCTCCTAAGGTGTTTCGGCTACTCAGGGACCGTGCTTTCAACTCCGACACCGTGTATAGTCCACCACCTTACCCTCCACTTCCGCATTGCGTCTCAAATCCCATCATTTCCATTCCGCAATTCCATTGAGGTTCCACAAAACCACCACCGCATTCCCGCTACCACCATTTGACATTTGACATTTGAGATTTTGAGTTCACAATTTTTCCGTTTCCTAAGGTGTTTCGGCTACTTAGGGACGAGTCTCCATCATCTTGGTATCTCCATCAAGATCACCGCCACTCATCACCGACACGGACGGTAACCTCCATATCATCTTGGTATCGTGGTATCCCTCCATTGTATATTACCTTGCAAGTACATTGTTAACCCCTAGCCCATTTTGCGTAACTTGCCTATTGAGACTAGCCATTTGAGTATTGCCGGCAACGTTACTTGTGCACATTGGTGATCTACACCATACATTGCATACATACCATATCATATCGGTATCATATCATCCCTTGTGCCACAAGTTTGTTCCCGCATATATACAATTGCTATCTTGGTTTATGCATTTCGCATTGTGGCCTTACAAAAAAAGAATAAAGCTTTTAAGCAAAGAAAAAGAGAAAAGAAGCTTGTAAGCAATAGCCATAGCATCATACCACATTGCATATAAGATCATCTTGGATCACCTTGTGAGAACCACCGGGAACCATACACATAGCATACTTGGGATAGAAGTTGCTACCTTTTGTCTCCTATAGGTTGTGCACAAGTGTCGTATCCGCCTATTGAGCAATCGTTCTAGCGTCTCTCTAGAGTTGTGCAACAAGTGCATTTTCGGTGGATTCCACATTTTGCTCATTCCTTGGTTGCACGACCCCATTTATCTATCCGTGTGTGTGTTTCCGTGTGCCACATATTGTTATTGGTCTAGTTGTTACACTTGCGAATTTGTGAATCTCTTTCAACATTATTGACTCTTGCTAACATTTTGCATTAAATTTTTGTGCCTTTATCCTCACCGAGCTCCACCATAAGCCTTATTTGTGTAGGTGTGAGAAACCGACAAGAATTGGTACCAATTGTGCTATTTCCTTGTCCACGTTGGAGTGATCATTGATCCACTTTCAACTTCGGTCAAGGTACATTTGGTATTCGTTCTTCTCTTTCTACCACTCACATTTTTCTCTTGGAGTGATGGATGGGCAAGGCATTTCATCTTCGGTCTACAACAACAACGATGAGTTCGATGCCACGAACAACTCCAACAACGCCAAGATGCAAGCTCAAATGGAGGATATCAAAGCCCTCATCAAGTCCTACAAGCGGTCTTCCTCATCTTTGAGAAGACGCTCAAGAGCACATGCATCCGAGCTACCATTTCCGGCAAGGTCACATCAGCATCGACACCATCAGCACCACGGACATGAAGGTCAAGAGATCAACACCAACAACCGCTCAACGACTTCACCATCTCCCTTGGCATCTTTGCCAAGCGACTTCAAGGCATCTTCGCCTTCGGATATACGGCATCTTCGCCAACAAGCACCTCAAGACTTCTCTGGATAGGCGTCGCCGGATTTCCGGGGTTGGTCGCCGGATGTCCGAGCGTTGCTGAGGCGCCAGATGTCCGGCCGCTGAAGCTCCTGGCCTTCTGTTGGTGCAGATCCTGGGTGGCTGCACAGGCGCCGGATGTCCGGCTGATAGAGGCGAAGGTGTCCCGATGTTTCGATGATATGGTGGCTATCATTTTCTGTGGGAGTCGACCTTGACGATCTGACTATGAACGTGCGAGACGTCGCGCCTTAGCAATCGCTAAACCAACTTCCGAGGGTTATTGACCATGCCAGAGCACGATCAATCTGACCACGAGGGTATGTTTCCTGCGAGCAAATGAATAACAAGCAAGAAACTGAGATTGCAATATGGATATTGCGAATATAAGATGAAAGCTTTATTGATCAAGGTGGGGTTCTGTGAGGCCTTTGTCTGGTCATTGAACACAAACGAAGTACGCGAAGTTGCAGTATGGCGAACTTTAATCTAAACAAAACCCAAAGTCTAAGCGACACCGTAAGGGCTGTATATATGGAGGAAGAGGGAGGGATTTCGTGGCCCTTGGAGGAGGGGTCCGAAACCAACCCTAATGTAACACCCCGGATGTAATTTACCTTATATGTATCCCAACTCTTGCTGTTTCTGGCGCTAAGTTATTTTATTTTCCTCGGGTTTGGGTTTTTGTCTCCGTGTGTTGTTGCCGTTGTCATGCATCTCATATCATGTCATCATGTGCATTGCATTCGCATACGTGTTCGTCTCATGCATCCGAGCATTTTTCCCGTTGTCTGTTTTGCATTCCGGCGCTCCTATCCTCTCCGGTGGTCCTTTCTACATCTTTCCGTGTGTGGGGGTTAAAAATTTCCGGATTGGAGAGAGACTTGCCATGCGGCCTTGGTTTACTACCGGTAGACCGCCTTTCAAGTTTCGTACCATTTGGACTTCGTTTGATACTCCAACGGTTAACCGAGGGACCGAGAAGGCCTCGTTTGTGTTGCAGCCCAACACCCTTCCAATTTGGCCCAAAACCCACCAAAACCCTCTCCATCATATAGAGCGTTCGATCACGATCGCGTGGCCGAAAACCGCACCTCATTTGGAGCTTCCTAGCTCCCTCTACCTCTATATATAGATCCCTTCCCCGAGGTCCGGACCAAATTCGGACGGCCGGACACGTCCGCCCGCTCCGCCGGACGAATCAGCAGCTGCCACCTGTCTCACGGGCGAGCCCCACTTCGCCGCCGCTGCGCGGGCCCGCCATGCCCAGCGCCGGCCCTCCCCGCCGCCGTCCGGGCCGAAGCAGCGCGCCGCCCACGCCCGTGTGC
>NC_041390.1:279649596-279729248 GCF_002162155.2 Triticum dicoccoides
CGCAACTCCGGCCGACGCCCTTGGCCCCTCCGTCCTCTTCCTCGCAGCCCCGGCCGGCCCAAGCTCCGGTGACTCAAGCTCCAACTCCGGTCGGTGATCATCGGGTTCCGTGCAGCTACAGTACCTCGATCCAATCTGGATCTAGATCTCTCGGTTGACTTTTCCCTCAGAAACCGTAGTTTTTTTGCGTTTTTCATCATGTCGTAACTCCGTATCCGTAACTCCGATTTGCACATGTAGCATATCAAAATGTTCGCCTCAGAGAGTACATCATTTCATCTCATTGCATCATTTTCATTTGAGCTCATCTTGATGCCCGAAATGCTGTTGGAAGAGAGCTATATAATATAATTGTCAGATCTGTTTCATCAAATAGCTATTTGTCATTTTTGCCATGATTAATGTGTGCATGATATGGTCCTGAGCTCTACATGAGTTTTGTTATATGCCATGCCATCTTTACAAAGGTGCTTACCATGTTTTTTTTGATATGTGTGGTGACTAGCACAAGCTTGTAAATTAGTGCATTCGTTAATGCTGATTCCAGGGACTTAGAATTTCTCTAAGTCCTTGTCCTGATTTTGTCATTATGCCATATGTTCATGTTGTTTCCTAGTGATCCATGCCTCTTTTGAGGATGATCATTAAGGATGTTTTGTTAATATTGTGGTGCTCTATCCATCCATGTATTTGTTTGAATTTATGGAGCACCCTAGCTTGAGTCAATCGAGCTCTACTTTTGCCATTTCATGAATCCTGACAGATTGTTGACTTGTTAGCAATTTTGCCGAGGATGTTGTTATTGATCCGTGCATGCTATGTTGTTGTTCTTGCCATGTCTAGTTTCTATGATATGTATTCTTGATGGGTGTATGCTTAGTTGGTCATGCCATGCTCTGTAGTGAGTGCATCGAGCTCGTGAACATGCCTACTCGTTAACAGATTTGCATGCTCCAGTTTTTCACCAAGTCTGTAATCTGATTATGTTCTTGCCATGTTCACATGCTTGCAATTGTATTTTCTGATCCATTTTGGCTCAAGGTCACTAAGGGACTTTTGTTAAGTGCTTTGAGTAGCTTCATCTCATTCCTTGATTTGCCATGTTAAGTTCCTGTAGCATATAGTTTTCATGCTCCAAAGTGTGCTACCTGATGTTAAATTCCAGACTTGTGTTAATTTCACTAAGTCTGAAACCTGTTATCATTTGCATTTTTGCCATGCTTGTTTGAACCTGTCAATGGATGGATTGGCCATAGCTCAGTGTTCGTGTTTTGTCAAGCATCATGAGTGAATCCTTTCCATGTATTTTGTTGTCATGTTTGAGCGTTGTAGCATATTTATCTTGATGCATTTAGATGGCTACTTGCTGTTTATCGCAGATCGGTGCCATATTTGTTTTGCTTGCCTTTTCCAAACCGTGCATCCGATTCCGGTGATCTTTATATCGATTTCAACCGAAATCACCTCACCTTTACAGTGGAACTCTTGGATTTCCAATTTTAGGCCAGGTTCAATCATTCCTTGTCAAATCTTCACATATCGCATCCCGCATAGCATACCATGTTAGCATGATGTTTGTTTGAGCATTGCACGTGGTTGATTGTGTTCCTTTTGCTTGTTTGTCTTGTTTGGGTAGAGCCGGGAGACGAGTGCGCTAACGAGGAGCCCGTTGAGTTTGCTTACGGGGATCAAGTCAACTCTGACAACTTTGCAGGCAAGATGACCCTCGAAATCACTTCTATCTTTGCTTGCTAGATGCTCGCTCTTTTGCTATGCCTATGCTACGATACCTACCACTTGCTTTCATGCCTCCCAAATTGCCATGTCAAACCTCTAACCCACCATGTCCTAGCAAACCATTGATTGGCTATGTTACCGCTTTGCTCAGCCCCTCTTATAGTGTTGCTAGTTACAGGTGAAGATTGGAGACCGTTCCTTGTTGGAACATTGTTTATTGTTGGAATATCACTATATTATCTTGTTATCTTAATGCATCTATATACTTGGTAAAGGGTGGAAGGCTCGACCTTTTGCCTAGTGTTTTGTTCCACTCTTGCCGCCCTAGTTCCCATCATATCGGTGTTATGTTCCCGGATTTTTGCGTTCCTTACGCGGTTGGGTTATAATGGGAACCCCTTGATAGTTTGCCTTGAATAAAACTCCTCCAGCAATGCCCAACCTTGGTTTTACCATTTGCCACCTAGCCTCTTTTTCCCTTGGGTTTCCGGAGCCCAAGGGTCATCTTTATTTAAACCCCCTCGGGTCAGTGCTCCTCTGAGTGTTGGTCCAAACTAGAGCCCCTTGCAGCGCCACCTCGGGGAAAGTCGAGGGCTGTTTTTAGTTGTACGGATTGCTTATCCGAGTGTGCCCTGAGAACGAGATATGTGCAGCTCCTATCGGGATTTGTCGGCACATTCGGGCGGTGTTGCTGGACTTGTTTTACCATTGTCGAGGATGTCTTGTAGAACCGGGATGCCGAGTCTGATCGGAATGTCTCGGGAGAAGGAATATCCTTCATTGACCGTGAGAGCTTGTGATGGGCTAAGTTGGGACTCCCCTGCAGGGATTTGAACTTTCGAAAGACGTGCCCACAGTTATGGGCAGATAGGAATTTGTTAATGTCCGGTTGTAGATAACCTGAAATTTAACTTAATTAAAATGAATCAACCACGTGTGTTACCATGGTGGTCTCTTCTCGGCGTAGTCCAGAAAGTGAACACAGTGTTGGAGTAATGTTTGACGTAGGTTGTTATAGGATCACTTCTTGATCATAGTTCTTCGTTCGTGCTTTGCCTTCTCTTCTCTCTCTCTTTTGCGAACAGGTTAGCCACCATATATGCTAGTCGCTTGCTGCAGCTCCACATATTACCTTGCCTTACCTATAAGCTTAAATAGTCTTGATCGAGGGTGCGAGATTGCTGAGTCCCCGTGACTCACAAATTACTTCCAAACCAGATGCAGGGACCGATGATACCGTTCCAGATGATGCGCTTGAGCTCAAGTGGGAGTTCGACAAAGACTCTCGCCGTTACCATGTGTCTTTCCCTGATGATCAGTAGTGGTGCCCAGTTGGGGCGATCGGGACCGTGTCGCATGTTGGGGTTGATCTTTTATTTTTGTACCATAGTTGGACCGTGAGTGTATTGGATGATTGTAATGTTATTCATGTATTTGTGTGACGTGGCGAGTGTAAGCCAACTATGTACCTTTTCCCCTATTATCTATTTACATGGGTTGTTGTGAAGATTACCTTACTTGCGACATTGCTTTCAAAGCGGTTATGCCTCTAAGTTGTGCTTCGACACGTAGGAGATATAGCCGCATCGAGGGCGTTACAAGTTGGTAATCAGAGCCTTCCCCGAACTTAGGAGCCCCCCTGCTTGATCGAATAGCTGGCGTTGTTGAGTCTAGAAAAAAGTTTTGAGTCATTTAGGATTATGTATATCAGAGAGTTTAGGAATTCTTTTTACTCCCCAGTCCCTTCGTCGCTCTGGTGAGGCATCCTGACGTAGAGTTTTGACTCTTCTCTTCTCAAATTTCACAAAAAAAAATTAGGATCACGCGGGTATTTTGGAATCGTTCCGATTAATTTGTGACGAGAACATTGTTCTTGGTGCCTCCTGTCATTTAGGGGTTGTGGCAGTGTCCCGGGGAGTTGAGCTCCGAGGTGTTGTCGTCACAATTTTATCGTTGCAGTTCTGGAATACCTGAGTTTAGGTTCGCCGACATTGAAAATCTCTTTTATGCAGTTGTTGGTGAGATAACCTCGACGCCACCCAGTACTGGGGCGGGAGTTCGGGAGTATTGCCATAACTTGTATAATGGATGCTTTTCGAAGGTTGAGGTAGACGATTTCCGAAGTTTTTCTTGGTTATGTGTTGAAGGATGGATACAGCTGGATGTAGGATTTGCTAGATTTGGGTGAGATATTATGCTTCCCCTGTATCCCCAACACCTGATTGCATAACCGGAAAGGTTCGGGAGTTTCATAAGTGGGAATTCTTGTAGCTCTAGTTCTTCTTCCATGGATATTTGGTTTGAGATTGGGTGATCCTTACCAAGTATTCGTTCTCGTTCCGTACCTTGTTGTTGTTTTTCTTCTACCTAAATTCTAAGGGGCTTCTCAATTCATGGATATGTGACCATTTCAATTGGAATGCATTCGTTCATTTTGTTCGGATGTGAAGACTATATCTTGCAATTTCAACCCGTTTGATTCAACTTCAATATTTGTCTATCAATGTGCTAATGGATGTCAACCTCTTCAGGATGGCTCCTCCAACGCGCACGACTCCAAATCCTGATCCGCCACCACCACCTCCACCTTCGGAGGCATGGCAAGCTGTGATGGCCGCTACCAATGCAAACACGTAGCTGATCATGCAACTTCTTCAAGAGAGCAACCAAGGGAACCAGGGCCAAGGCAACAATAAAAATCACTTTGCTACACTCAACCAGTTCCTTGCTAACAAGCCAAAGACCTTCAGCAATTGTGTTGAGGCAACAGACGCTGATGATTGGCTCATGGACATATGCAAGCATTTCGAGTGCAGTAAAGTCAGGCCTGAGGACTTTGTCAAGTTCGCTTCCTTCCAACTCAAAGACCAAGCTGCAGAATGGTTTCAGCAGTACAAAGATTCCAGAGGAGGCCGTGTGATTACCTGGGATGAATTCCGTCAAGACTTCAAAGCTCATCATATTCCTCAGAGCGTGGTTGAAAGCAAGCGTGAGGAATTCCGCAACCTGAAGCAAGGCTCTATGTCTGTTTACGAGTACAACAAGATGTTTCAGAAGCTCGCCCGTTTTGCTAAGCAAGACGTCCCTCACGAGAAGAGCATGATATACCAGTTCAGGGGTGGTCTCAGAGAAGAAATCCAGCTAGCTCTCGTTCTCTTTGAGCCCAAGAGGTACGATGAGTTTTACAACATGGCAATGAAGCAAGATACTGCTCAACTGAAGTGCGATGCTTCCAAGAAGCGAGTCAGAGATGCTACTCCTTCTTCCTCAACTCAAGTGGCTAAGCAGCAGAAGTTTTGGCTTCCTCCTCCTCCGTTCCGTCAGCCTTATCAGCAGAAGAGCAAAGGTGGCAGTGGATCTTCCCACCCACCCAACCCTGGCTTTCAGAACAAGACTTCGTCTCAAGCTCCAAGATCAAGTGCTCCGTATCACCGTCCACTTTCATAGTTCACGTGCAACAAGTGCCAACAGAAGGGTCACTATGCCAACAAATGCTTCAATCAGAGGCGTCTCCCTCCTCCTCCTCCTGTGAGATCAGCAAGTACAACTATGGTCAAGCATAACCCCAAGTACGCCAAGGTCAACATGGTGAATGCAGCTCAGGCAGAGGACTCGTCATATGTCATCATGGGTAACCTTCCTGTTAATGATATTCCTGCAAGAGTTCTTTTTAACACTGGTGCATCGCATTGTTTCATGTCGAGACCTTTTGCATCTAAGCATGATTTTGTTACTCAAGTGTTGCCGAAACCGTTGGCTATTGTCTCTCCGGCCCGTCAAATGACATCTCGAGTATGCGTTCCGGATGTTTCAATCACATTGGGTGACTATAAGTTCTTGTCCTCTCCAAATGTTCTTGGTGACTCGGATATTGATCTTATTCTTGGAATGGACTGGCTTTCTAAGCACAAGGCTCAGCTTGATTGTGCAGCCAGGTAGATTCAATTGACTCATTCGTCTGAGGATGTTATTGTCTTTGCCGCTCGTGATGATACAATCCGTCTGTTTTCTCTCAATGAGAAGGGTGAACTGGATGCCATCTCTCAAATTCCAGTCATTTGCGAATATCAAGATGTCTTTCTAGAAGAGCTTCTAGGAATGCCTCCGCACCGGCCAGTTGAATTTGTCATCGATCTTGAGCCTGGCACGGAACCGGTTTGCAAACATCCTTACAAGCTTGGACCTGAAGAATTGAAGGAGCTGAAGAAGCAACTCGATATTAAAGAGCGAATGGGTCTCATCCGACCTAGTTCTTCTCTGTGGGGTTGTGGAGTTCTTTTTGTGAAGAAGAAGGATGGAACGGACCGACTTTGTATTGACTACCGTCCATTGAACAAGAACACTATAAAGAACAAGTACCCAGTTCCCAACATCAATGAGCTGTTCGAACAACTCAAAGGTGCTCAAGTATTCTCCAAGCTTGATCTCCGTATGGGCTATCACCAGATTCGAATCCGCGAGCAAGATATTCCCAAGACGGCTTTCAGAACAAGCTATGGTTCATATGAATACACTGTCATGTCTTTTGGTCTTGTCAACGCTCCACCGACTTTCTCTCGCATGATGAACTTCATCTTCAACGCCTACACAAATGACTTTGTCTTGGTCTACCTCGATGACATTCTGGTCTTCTCGAAGAACAAGGAAGATCATGCCAAGCACTTGCGTTTGGTGCTCGATTAGCTCAGAGAACATCAGTTCACGCCAAGTTCTCAAAGTGCGAGTTTTGGCTCGATGAGGTTCTCTATCTTGGGCATATCATCTCTGCCAAGGGCATTGCGGTGAATCCTGAGAAGGTGTCTGCAATTGTTAATTGGGAACCACCTCAGAACATGAAGCAACTCCGCAGCTTCCTTGGTCTCGCAAGCTACTGTCGAAGGTTCGTTGAGAACTTTTCAAAGATCGTGAAGCCTCTTTCAAACCTTCTCCAGAAGCACGTCAAGTACATTTGGTCTCCAGAATGTGACATCGCTTTCAACACTTTGAAAGAGAAATTAGTCACTGCTCCAGTTCTGACTCCTCCTGATGAATCCAAACCGTTCGAGGTCTTCTGCGATGCCTCCCTTCAAGGTCTTGGTGCAGTGTTGATGCAAGAGAAGAAAGTTGTGGCTTATACCTCTCACCAGTTGAAGCCCAACAAGAAGAACTACCCCACTCATGACCTCGAGTTGGCGGTAGTTGTGCATGCTCTTTTGTCTTGGAGACATCTCTTATTGGGAAAAAAGTGGACATCTTCACTGACCACAAGAGTCTCAAGTACATCTTCACTCAGCCTAACCTCAACCTCAGGCAAACTCGTTGGGTTGAAATGATTCAAGAGTATAATCCGAGTATTGAATATACTCCAGGCATGGCCAATGTGATTGCTAACGCTTTGAGCAGGAAGGCTTACTGCAACAATCTGATTCTCAAGCCTTACCAACCCGAGCTTTGTGAAGCTTTCCGCAAACTTAATTTGCAAGTTGTTTCTCAAGGTTTCCTCGCCAACATTCAAGTATCTCCTACTTTGGAAGATCAGATTCGTGAGGCTCAACTTCTTGATGCTATGGTGAAGAAGGTGAAGATTGGGATTGCCAAGAGTCAACCCAAGTACAAGTGCTATCGCCTTGATGACAAGGATACTCTCTTCTTCAAGGATCACATTGTTGTGCCTAAATGTGACCTTCGTAAAGTCATTATGAATGAGGCTCACAATTCACTCCTCTCTATCCACCCTGGGAGTACGAAGATGTATCAGGACCTCAAGCAGGCTTATTGGTGGACTCGAATGAAGCGCGAGATTGCTCAGTTCGTGAATGAATGTGATGTCTGCAAAAGAGTGAAGGAAGAACACCAATGACGAGCTGGTCTCCTCCAACCTCTTGCCATTCCAGAATGGAAGTTTGAACGCATTGAGATGGACTTCGTGACTGGGTTTCCAAAGTCCAAGCGTGGCAATGATGCTATATTCGTTGTCATCGACAAACTCACTAAAGTGGCTCACTTTCTGCCTATCAAAGAGTCTATCACTGCAGCTCAATTGGTGGAGCTTTACACCTCTCAGATTGTCTCTCTGCACGGCATTCCATAGTTGATCTCTTTAGACCATGGCAGCATCTTTACCTCCAAGTTTTGGGATTCTTTTCAGAAGGCCATGGGCACCAACATCCGCTTCAGCACAACTTTTCATCCTCAAACTAGCGGTCAAGTCGAGCGTGTCAATCAGATTCTCGAAGATATGCTCAGGGCTTGCGTTATCACTTTCGTTATGAAGTGGGAAGATTGTCTTCCATATGCCGAGTTCTCCTACAACAACAGTTTTCAAGCAAGTTCGGGCAAGGCCCCATTTGAAATTCTCTATGGAAGGAAGTGTCGTACTCCTCTTAACTGGTTAGAGACCGGTGAACGTCAACTTCTCGGAAATGACTTGATCACAGAGGCAGAGGAAATGTGCGAAGTCATTCGTGATAACCTCAAAGCAGCGCAATCGCACCAGAAGAGCTACTATGATAGTAAGCATCGTGATTTTTCTTTCGAGATCCGAGACCATGTTTACCTCCTCGTCTCTCCAATGAAAGGTACTCGTCGCTTCGGTATCAAAGGGAAGCTTGCCCCTAGATACGTGGGTCCTTTCAAGATCGTCAGCAAGAGAGGCGATCTCGCCTATCAACTCGAGCTTCCTCCAAACTTTGCAAATGTGCACGACGTGTTCCATGTCTCTCAGCTCCGCAAGTGCTTCAAGACCCCTGACCGCACCGTCAACTTCGAAGACATTGATCTCCAAAAAGACCTCTCTTATCGTGAGCACCCAGTTGCTATTCTTGAAGAAACTGAACGCAAGACTCGTAATAGGTCAATCAAATTCCTCAAAGTCAAGTGGTCACACCATTCCGACCGTGAAGCCACCTGGGAACGCGAGGATCACCTCCGTTCTGAGTACCCAGCATTTTTCGTGTCCTAGATCTTGGGACGAGATCCTTTCGTAGTGGTGGAGTGTTGTAACACCCCGGATGTAATTTACCTTATATGTATCCTAACTCTTGCCGTTTCTGGCGCTAAGTTATTTTATTTTCCTCGGGTTCGGGTTTTTGTCTCTGTGTGTTGTTGCCGTTGTCATGCATCTCATATCATGTCATCATGTGCATTGCATTCGCATACGTGTTCGTCTCATGCATCCGAGCATTTTTCCCGTTGTCCGTTTTGCATTCCGGCGCTCCTATCTCCTCCGGTGGTCCTTTCTACCTCTTTTCATGTGTGGGGTTTAAACATTTCCGGATTGGACCGAGACTTGCCATGCGTCCTTGGTTTACTACCGGTAGACCGCCTGTCAAGTTTCGTACCATTTGGACTTCGTTTGATACTCCAACGGTTAACCGAGGGACCAAGAAGGCCTCGTTTGTGTTGCAGCCCAACACCCTTCAAATTTGGCCCAAGACCCACCAAAACCCTCTCCATCATCTAGAGCGTTCGATCACGATCGAGTGGCCGAAAACCGCACCTCATTTGGAGCTTCCTAGCTCCCTCTACCTCTATATATAGATCCCTTCCCCGAGATTTGGACGAAACCCTAGACCCCTCCCTCTCCACGCGCCGCCGGACAAAATCCGGATGGCCGGACACGTCCGCCCGCTCCGCCGGACGAATCAGCGGCTGCCACCTATCCCGCGGGCGAGCCCCACTTCGCCGCCGCCGCGCGGGCCCGCCAGGCCCAGCGCCGGCCCTCCCCGCCGCCGTCCGGGCCGAAGCAGCGCGCCGCCCGCGCCCGCTTCTTCCTCATCACGCCCGCGCATCGCCTGTCCCTTGCCGGCCACTGCGCGCCATCGTCGGCGCCGTCCCGCTCCGGAGCCCGCCGCATCTCCGCCCAGCGCCGCGCCGCCGCTCGCCGCCCCGGCAACCCCGCAACTCCGGCCGACGCCCTTGGCCCCTCCGTCCTCTTCCTCGCAGCCCCGGCCGGCCCAAGCTCCGGCGATTCGAGCTCCAACTCCGGTCGGCGATCATCGGTTTCCGCGTAGCTACAGTACCTCGATCCGATCTGGATCTAGATCTCTCGGTTGACTTTTCCCTTAGAAACCCTAGTTTTTTTGCGTTTTTCATCATGTCGTAACTCCGCATCCGTAGCTCTGATTTGCGCGTGTAGCATATCAAAATGTTCGCCTCAGAGAGTAGATCATTTCATATCATTGCACCATTTTCATTTGAGCTCATCTTGATGCCCGAAATGATGTTGGAAGAGGGCTATATGATATAATTGTGAGATCTGTTTCATCAAATAGCTATTTGTCATTTTTGCCATGATTAATATGTGCATGATATGCTCCTGAGCTCTACATGAGTTTTGTTATATGCCATGCCATCTTTACAGAGGTGCTTACCATGTTTTTTTTGATATGTGTGGTGACTAGCACAAGCTTGTAAATTAGTGCATTCGTTAATGCTGATTCCAGGGACTTAGAATTTCTCTAAGTCCTTGTCCTGATTTTGTCATTATGCCATATGTTCATGTTGTTTCCTAGTGATCCTTTTGAGGATGATCATTAAGGATGTTTTGTTAATCTTGTGGTGCTCTATCCATCCATGTATTTGTTTGCATTTATGGAGCACCCTAGCTTGAGTCAATCGAGCTCTACTTTTGCCATTTCATGAATCCTGACAGATTGTTGACTTGTTAGCAATTTTGCCGAGGATGTTGTTATTGATCCGTGCATGCTATGTTGTTGTTCTTGCCATGTCTAGTTTCTATGATATGTATTCTTGATGGGTGTATGCTTAGTTGGTCATGCCATGCTCTGTAGTGAGTGCATCGAGCTCGTGAACATGCCTACTCGTTAACAGATTTGCATGCTCCAATTTTTCACCAAGTCTGTAATCTGATTATGTTTTTGCCATGTTCACATGCTTGCAATTGTATTTTCTGATCCATTTTGGCTCAAGGTCACTAAGGGACTTTTGTTAAGTGCTTTGAGTAGCTTCATGTCATGCCTTGATTTGCCATGTTAAGTTCCTGTAGCATATTGTTTTCATGCTCCAAAATGTGCTACCTGATGTTAAATTCCAGACTTGTGTTAATTTCACTAAGTCTGAAACCTGTTATCATTTGCATTTTTGCCATGCTTGTTTGAACCTGTCAATGGATGGATTGGCCGTAGATCAGTGTTCGTCTTTTGTCAAGCATCATGAGTGGATCCCTGCCATGTATTTTTTGTCATGTTTGAGCGTTGTAGCATATTTATCTTGATGCATTTAGATGGCTACTTGCTGTTTATCGCAGATCGGTGCCATATTTGTTTTGCTTGCCTTTTCCAAACCGTGCATCCGATTCCGGTGATCTTTATATCGATTTCAACCGAAATCACCTCACCTTTCTAGTGGCACTCTTGGATTTCCAAGTTGAGGCTAGGTTCAATCATTCCTTGTCAAATCTTGCATATGCATCACATATCACATCCCGCATAGCATACCATGTTAGCATCATGTTTGTTTGAGCATTACACGTGGTTGATTGTGTTCCTTTTGCTTGTTTGTCTTGTTTGGGTAGAGCCAGGAGATGAGTGCGCTAACAAGGAGCCCGTTGAGTTTGCTTACGAGGATCAAGTCAACTCTGACAACTTTGCAGGCAAGATGATCATACCCTCGAAAACACTTCTATCTTTGCTTGCTAGATGCTCGCTCTTTTGCTATGCCTATGCTATGATACCTACCACTTGCTTTCATGCCTCCCAAATTGCCATGTCAAACCTCTAACCCACCATGTCCTAGCAAACCGTTGATTGGCTATATTACCGCTTTGCTCAGCCCCTCTTATAGCGTTGCTAGTTGCAGGTGAAGATTGGAGACCGTTCCTTGTTGGAACATTGTTTATTGTTGGGATATCACTATATTATCTTGTTATCTTAATGCATCTATATACTTGGTAAAGGGTGGAAGGCTCGACCTTTTGCCTAGTGTTTTGTTCCACTCTTGCCGCTTTAGTTTTCGTCATATCGGTGTTATGTTCCCGGATTTTGGTGTTCCTTACGCGGTTGGGTTATAATGGGAACCCCTTGACAGTTCGCCTTGAATAAAACTCCTCCAGCAATGCCCAACCTTGGTTTTACCATTTGTCGTCTAGCCTCTTTTTCCCTTGGGTTTCCGGAGCCCAAGGGTCATCTTTATTTAAACCCCCCTGGGCCAGTGCTCCTCTGAGTGTTGGTCCATACTAGAGCCCCTTGCAGCGCCACCTCGGGGAAACTCGAGGGCTGGTTTTAGTTGTACGGATTGCTTATCCGAGTGTGCCTTGAGAACGAGATATGTGCAGCTCCTATCGGGATTTGTCGGCACATTCGGGCGGTGTTGCTGGACTTGTTTTACCATTGTCAAGGATGTCTTGTAGAACCGGGATGCCGAGTCTGATCGGAATGTCTCGGGAGAAGGAATATCCTTCGTTGACCATGAGAGATTGTGATGGGCTAAGTTGGGACTCCCCTGCAGGGATTTGAACTTTCGAAAGCCGTGCCCGTGGTTATGGGCAGAGGGGAATTTGTTAATGTCTGGTTGTAGGTAACCTGAAATTTAACTTAATTAAAATGAATCAACCGTGTGTGTTACCGTGATGGTCTCTTCTCGGCGGAGTCCGGGAAGTGAACACGATGTTGGAGTAATGTTTGACGTAGGTTGTTATAGGATCACTTCTTGATCATAGTTCTTTGTTCATGATTTGCCTTCTCTTCTCGCTCTCTTTTGCGAACAGGTTAGCCGCCATATATGCCAGTCGCTTGCTGCAGCTCCACATATTACCTTGCCTTACCTATAAGCTTAAATAGTCTGATCGCGAGGGTGCGAGATTGCTGAGTCCCCGTGACTCACAGATTACTTCCAAACCAGATGCAGGGACTGATGATACCGTTCCAGATGATGCGCTTGAGCTCAAGTGGGAGTTCGACAAAGACTCTCGCCGTTACTATGTGTCTTTCCCTGATGATCAGTAGTGGTGCCCATTTGGGGCGATCGGGATCGTGTCGCATGTTGGGGTTGATCTTTTATTTTGGTACCGTAGTCGGACCATGAGTGTATTGGATGATTGTAATGTTATTGATGTATTTATGTGATGTGGCGAGTGTAAGCCAACTATGTACCTTTTCCCCCTATTATCTATTTACATGGGTTGTTGTGAAGATTACCTTACTTGCAACATTGCTTTCAATGCGGTTATGCCTCTAAGTCGTGCTTCGACACGTAGGAGATATAGCCGCATCGAGGGCGTTACACCTAACTCTTGTTTCCCCACACATACGGACTCTAAAAACAGCCTATACTTAAGTATTTCGAAAATACATGGGCCTGACCCAATAATAAGGTGACGCAGCACCTAGAATACCCTCTGGACGAAATTTATGAAGTGGCATCTTGTATATTTCATCCAAGGCTTCATGCCCTCCTTATGGTGGCTTCAAAGTCCTGAAATCATTACTTGTAACTCCGTTCTGGATCCCCTTGCGCATGCCATCATCTCCATGCTTGGTCTTGCTCCAGCGTTCATCCCTCTTATCCATGCCAGGCCCTTCATTTGTAAGCAAAACAAATGTATCCAATTTAGGTAGCATCATATTCTCATGAACATCAGAATCATTACCAAAGAAACGGAAGTACCTAATAATTTAATTGGCATGCGCGAGCTGTAGTAATTGGTCCAGTATGTATAGCAGCAGGGGCTGTGGGTGTAACAATGGTATTGATGTCCTCGTCATCCTCCCCTTCTTGAAATGAAGTCGTCCTCGACGAAAGCTCATCTTCCTCACACAAATAAGGCTTTGAATCTGCAATGTTAAAAGTGGGACTAACCCCAAAATCTGCAGGCAGGTCAAGTTTATATGCATTATCATTTATTTTCTCTAACACCTTAAAAGGACCATCAGCACGTGGCATTAGCTTTAATTTGCGCAAATTAGGAAATCTATCCTTACGCAAATGTAACCAAACAAGATCTCCAGGTGCAAACACAGCATGTTTTCTACCCTTATCTCCAGCAAGTTTATATTTAGCATTCATACGCTCAATGTTTCCCTTAGTTAACCCATGCATTTTTAAAATCAATTCAGCACGTTCTTTAGCATCAAAATTAACCTTCTCCGAAGATGGAAGATGCAACAAATTAATAGGTGCACGAGGTAGGAAACCATACACAACTTCAAAAGGGCACATCTTAGTAGTAGAATGCAATGAACGATTATAAGCAAATTCAATATGAGGCAAGCATTCTTCCCACATTTTCTTGTTATTCTTCAAAACAGCCCTAAGCATAGTAGACAATGTTCTATTGACTACTTCAGTTTGTCCATCAGTTTGAGGGTGACAAGTAGTACTAAAAAGCAGTTTAGTCCCCAACTTAGTCCATAAACATTTCTAAAAGTGGCTAAGAAATTTAGTATCACGATCTGAAACAATAGTATTTGGCACACCATGCAAGCGAATAATTTCACGAAAGAACAAATCAGCAACATTAATAGCATCATTGCTTTTATGACATGGTATAAAGTGTGCCATTTTCGAGAACCTATCCACGACAAAAAATATGCTATCCCTCCCCTTCTTTGTTCGAGGTAAACCTAAAACAAAGTCCATAGATATATCCTCCCAAGGAACACTAGGTATAGGCAAATGCATATATAAACCATGAGGATTGAGTCATGACTTAGCTTTTTGACATGTAGTGAAGCGAGCAACCAAACGCTCAACATCACGTCTCATCTTTGGCCAAAAGAAATGTGCAGCAAGTATATCCTCCGTCTTCTTGAAGCCAAAGTGTCCCACTAATCCTCTTCCATGCGCCTCCGGCAACAACAAAAGATGAACGGAGCTAGCTGGAATGCGTAGCTTGTTAGCATGAAACACAAATCCATCGTTAAGAATGAACTTGTTCCAAGTTCTCCCTTCCTTACAATTCTGCAATACATCTTTAAATTCAGCATCATGCACATATTGATCTTTGATGGTCTCCAAACCAAATATTTTAAAGTCAAGTTGTGAAAGCATAGCATAACGCCGAGACAAAGTGTCAGGACCCCGATTCCAAGTCACATCGATCTAGCATGTAACACCTCATATCGCTTTGCGGCCTCACGCACGGTATTCCCACGGGTGTCGCCTTACTATGGC
This sequence comes from Triticum dicoccoides, assembly GCF_002162155.2. Taxonomy (NCBI): domain Eukaryota; kingdom Viridiplantae; phylum Streptophyta; class Magnoliopsida; order Poales; family Poaceae; genus Triticum; species Triticum dicoccoides. The sequence goes on from NC_041390.1 coordinate 279,664,444, forward strand.
CCGGGACCGTTTGCGTCTTTTGGCTCACGTATATGATAGTGCCGCTAGCATCCATATGACAGAGAACCCAGGGAAAATGGACTAGGTTGCACAATAAATCTTAGGATGATGATTCAATAACCAACACACTAAGAATAAAATTATTGTCCATTAACTACCAACCAATAGAGTTGCTAGGAGTATTGATTTCACACATCATAGTTCACTTGTCAGCATTCCGGTTACAGCTAACACAGAAACCGAGGAATGAACAATGATGGCAAGAAGTATCACTGCAACAAGAATTCATAAGAGATGGTGCAAATCTCATGATATTCCTGACATAAAGTGGATAATACTTCAGGGTAGAACAGACCAATAGCTTGATTGCATTTGATCTGCGAAATACAACTGCTTTGACCCATCCTAGAAATGGATGAGGTACTGGAGTTTGTTTCTCCTAGTCATTCCAGAATAGAATAGCTTGACAGACCATAAGAATAAGAGGTATCGATGAGCATGAATGCAAGACATGCTCTTAACTATCAAATGATAGACGGAGATCATGATACAACTAAAGAGGGACAACTCAAGGAACATATATCTTTCTGAGTTGTAGATGCATAGATTAGTATGTCGAGCAAAGCTCAACATTCCTTCCGGATAACCCATGTAGAAAGGTAGAACTGGCAGAGTCACAGCATAGAATGGAGACCTCATCAAGAGCACTCTTGTTGTGATCATTGGTTCAAAGATCTTCTGCCATAATGGTTCATGGTATTTGGAAGAAGTAAATACCATAGACCTCGAGGACTATCGCAAAGGTTACTAATATCCTAAAGGTACGGGCAACACTATCAACACGAGGTAAGTAGAGTGGATCTTGGGTCAGGAACACAGGAGTGGAATACCTACTACTAGATGGCATCACGAGATGCTTTCGAGAATAATGGCCAGAATCATCACACTAGAAATACAAAACATGGCTAGGTTACTAGATGATCCCCTAGGACACCTAGGGTCATAATAATAATTCCAACATATATGTCGAGGCAATAGAATACCTCAACTCAGGAATTAGTGTGGTTAAACTGGCCCAAAGAAACATCGGGAACGGAAAGAAGGGATTTGCAAATGCATCAGACTATTTTAGAAACCTGGGATGACTCGGACAGCATAACGACTGTAAATGCTCAAAATGATTTGAGACATCTTGCAAAAATGGTGGCATAACCACTCAACATCACCATATCAAGGTTCTGAGGCCAACAATGAACATATGGAAGTAGTAGGAACTTAATTGAGACTTGAACTCAACAATCCTAGGCAACTATGGTTTAGTAACACGTCATCCTGAGAGATAGAAGAGAAGCCTAGTTCTTAACCCCGTAGAAAAGATAAGATGACTCAGATCAGAAGGTCATGAGGATAAGGAGTAAAAAGAGCCTTACGTTCCCATCCACAATCAATTCCCTTATATAACTAAAGCATTTCTAGACACGACTACGACCAGTTTGGCTTGGTAATCCCACAGGCAGTCAGGCTCTGATACCAAAGCTGTCAGGACCCTGATTCTAAGTCACATCGATCTAGCATGTAACACCTCATATCGCTTTACGGCCTCACTCACGGTATTCCCACGTGTGTCGCCTTACTATGGCCCGGGACCGTTTGCGTCTTTTGGCTCACGTATATGATAGTGTCGCTAGAATCCATATGACAGAGAACCCGGGCCGACATGGCTAGTCGTGAACCCAAAGCGGCACCAACCTATGGGGACAGGCATACATGTATCACATCGAGCATGTCGGTCAGCAGCGTGTGAATTCAGGCTGTAGCACTGGGCTAACAGGACTCCGGAAACCCGGGCTGTAGCAGGCTAGGCAGGACTCCGGATGTCACCGCGTGACATTTCCCCGAAGGGACAGACACAGGAACAAAGCGAAACACATGCCGGCCAGTCAAGTGTCCTGAGCAGTAGTGCTGGGCTAGCAGGACTCCGGTGAACCGGGCTATAGCGGACTACTATGGCTCATGGAAGCACAAGACTACATTTCCCCATAAGAGAGGCTACCAAGGATAAACAACTAGGTTGTCGGATCCCACACATACTAAGCATTTCAATCATACACACAATATGCTCGATATGTGTAAATACAACATGGCATCACAACATAACTCTACGACTCAAGTATTTATTCATTAGGCTCCGAAGAGCGAGATATTACAAACATGGGTCTCATGACCCAACATTCAGAGCATACAAGTCAAAGCACATGCGGAAGCTTAACTTGTCTGAGTACAGACAACTAAAATGAAGAAGGCTGAGGAGCCTGACTATCTACCAGACCCTCCCAAGGGTACAAGATCGTAGCTGAGGTAACAAGCTAAACGTCGAAGCCCACGTGGAACTACTAGCGAGATTGGAGTCTCTCTGCAAAACATAAAATAAGCAAACGTGAGTATAAATGTACCCATCAAGACTTACATCAGAACTAACTACATATGCATCGGTATCAACAAAGAGGGTGGTGGAGTTTAATTGCAGCAAGCCAGCTTTGACTCAGTGGCTAACCTGAACTACGACTGCAAGTAACTCTTTTGAGGTGGCGCACACGAGTCCACAAATTCACCATACCAATACACCACTATGGATCCGCTCCCGTCTCCCTGCGAGAACGCCATCCATAGCACTCACGCTTATCTTGCGAGTTTTAGAGTATCCACTTTCACTTGTCTATCAACTATGCAAGGGGTCCAAGTTTCCATATCCGAGGAATCCGGCTATTCGAATAGATAATGAGAACCCTGCAGGGGTGTACTTCTTCACACACGCTCTCGCCACTTATCGCCCTGTACACGTCATGTACCTCGGCAACCTTCAAGCGGAAGCCGGGCGAGGGAGTCGGCCACGACCTGACTAACCAACAAGTCTCTAGTCCAGGTTTATCGCCTATTCGGGTTCCATCCACAAGGAGATCCGGCCGGGGTGTCGCTCACGGCCCCAAATGATGTGTGCAGGGTTCCCAAGCCCACCATCCGGGTGCCACTTGGTACACCGTGCCACTGTGCCTAGCCTGTCCCAAGCCCACCTGTACCGGGTGCCACTTGGTAGACTACTAACACTACCTACAAACACCAGAAACTAGTTGCAACTCTTGGACAGAGATCGAGTTGATTAATAAGCTGAGAGGGGCCGAGTTACCGGAACCCAATGTGTGGTAGTAACTGTTCATGGATCACAAACACAGAACTCAGTTCCTGAGATCGGCTGCAATGAGACAACCCAAACATAGATGAAACCCACCATGTTCTAAGCAGTAGCAGGCATGACAAGAAGCGTGAATGAGTAGGCACATTAGGGCTCAAACAACTCCTACTCATGCTAGTGGGTTTCATCTATTTACTGTGGCAATGACAGGTCATGCAGAGGAAAGGGGTTCAACTACCGCAGCATGTAAGCATTGAATCGGTGTTGTCCTAATGCAGTAAAAGAGAGCAGGAGCAAGAGAGTGGGATTGTATCGGAATGAACAAGGGGGTTTTGCTTGCCTGGCACTTATGAAGATATTATAGCTCTTCATCGGTGTCATCGATCACGTCGTCGGAACCACGTATATCGAGAGGGAACAAACACCGGCAACTGAGAAAGAACACAATCAATATGATGCCACAATATGATGCATGATCATGACATGGCAATATGCTGTGATTTGAGCTAATGCATCTAGCTATGATTTAAATGAAGTTGGTTTGAATACATGATTCAAATTCCAACCCCATATATGATTATTTAAATGCCCTTTATTTGTTTTGTCCAAAATAGAGGACAAACATTGTTCAAACATGCATGAAAATGGTACAGATGGATTCCTTGAATTTTTCTGATAATTTTTCATATATAATTTATTTCATTTGGAGTTATGGTTGATTTTCTATGATTTTTAGAAGTTAGAAGTATTTTCTGAAATTCATAAATCCTTTTCTGATTTATTCTAATTTCCAGAAAATAGTAACAGCGTCAGCATGATGTCAGGATGACATCAGCGGTCAACAGACCCGGTCCTGGTCAAACCTGATCCTGGGGGCCCGCATGTCATAGACTCAGTGTTAAGTGGATATTAAACCAGGGCTAAATATCTGCGGGGCCGGCGTGTTAGTGACTGTGTTGGGGGGGGGGCTAATTAAGCACATGCTTAACTCTAAACTAATGACGCCATGTCATCTAAATGGCGATTAGTCGCCGGTGCTAAGCGAGACGCAGCGGCGCTCCCCGTCCGGCCATCTCTGGCGACGAGAGCAAGCGTAGCTGGGCTCTACGTACTCAGGGCGACCCGACGCGTCAAGTGGTGGATGCGGCTGGTGCAGAGGCTGGCTTTAGCGGCGACGACGGCGAGCTTTGGCGGAGGACGGAGCTCGGGTTCGGTCGCGCGCGAGGCTGCGGCGCGTTAGCCAGAGCGCAGAGGGGTGCATCGGGATCCTGGGGACCCGGCGAGCACGCGGGAGCTACTGGAGCGAGCGGAAGAGCTCCGGGGCGCGAGGTTTGTCGTCCATGGCGATAGCCGGAGATTGGTGCTTGCGGGGACGATGGCTACGGCGCGGGAACGAGCAGGAGAGGAGGGGGGAAATGAAGGAGTCCTCACAGCGAAGTCGTTGAGCATCTCAGACGGCTTGGGGACGGCTTGGCGACGGTGAATCGGAGCCGGCGATATTCGGTGCCCGTCGGTGAAGACGACGACGATGGCGTTACTGTAGGGCTCCCGGCGTCATGTGCGTTGACGAAGACGACGTACGCGACGAGTGCGGAGCTTCCAGACAAGTGGGGAGGCGAGGGGAGGCCACTAGGCACGGCGGCGGTGAGCTGCGTGTTGCGGGTGTGCTCAGGCGGCTGCGGAGAGAGAGCCAGAGCGGTGGGGAGAGGCCAGAGAGGCGGGGGAGTGGGCGAGGGGGTGCTGGGCGTCTCCAGGCGCGGACTAGGACGAAGGAGCGGCCTCCAGCGCGGAGCAGGAGGTGGAGGGCTCCGCGGGTGCGCGCGCGTGTTCGCTCCTGCCTACTGGCAGGAGGAAGACGACGAGCGAGGAGGTAAGTGGGCTGGGCCGGCTTCTCTCCTAGGCCAGGTGGGTAGGCTGCTCAGGTGAGCTCCTGTTTCCTTTTTGTCTCTGCTGTTTTTTTATTTAATCTTTTGCCACTGTTTCAAAATTCAAAATGAATTCAAAACAGTGCCAAAACACTCTGAAATATTTTATGTTAACTCTCTGGACTATTCCAAAAGTACATAAAACATTTCAAAGCATTTGAAAATATATTCATTATATATTATGAATATATCCCCAAATTCAAATAGATTATTGATTTAAATTCAGAGACCAAATAATTCCTTAAAAATGTCCTAGAATTTTGGTTTGATATATAACTCTTGCCAAAATTCACAAAACTATTTTTAGGGCATTTTGGATTCACAGAATGCTATTTAAAGGGTTCTTGCCCTTCTTTTAAAATAATTTATGAGGCTTTGAATATTCCTCATTTCAATTTCTTGAATTAAACATGATGCATGCTCACTGATGCAACTATTACACTCAGATATTCTAGGGCTGTGACAACTCGCCCCCACTAAACAAGAATCTCGTCCTGAGATTCAAGACGTGAGGTAAGAAGACAGAGGGAACACAAAGCTAGCATAATCTTCATGATCCAGGTTGCACTTCATAAGAACGTTGATTCGATCATCACCTTTGCCTCGACGTGTTGCTCTGAGAACTCCATCCAACACGAGGATGACAAAAAGAAAATCTATAGGAACTGATTTTCTAAAAAATCAAGCGATACACGATAAACTCATGGAATGAGACGTTGATTCATCTCTTGATCTAAGAGACAAACACACATCAAGAGGGATGGAGAGAACAAATGATGGAAGTTCAATTTGGTAGGAAACACTCCCACGCTTGAGTAGGATGGTGCATAGGTTTCAAGGTAGCGAGGAGTTGATTACCATGATTCCATAACGGGGCACCTCAAGGGCGACGACTCGTAGAATTATTCCTTAAGTGGCAAAGAGAATTACTTTTGATTCGGAGATCATTGAAACTCTTTATACCAGCCTAAGGCAATCACAATCGATCATTTGAAGGAGTTCAAAAGAATGACATACTTGGACTAGAAAGGATGATGTGGACTCCCTTGTTGAAGACAACGCAATGGATGATTTTCCTTATCATCGGAAATGGATGGGACCCATGGTAAGTCCACTTTTGAAGATGATCCTGAACAACAACTACGGAGGTGCAAGCTGGGAACAAAATGCAAATGTTGGGAATGATTCTGGTAACTGGGGAAGAACTCAACAGCCGAGAGTGAGTCCACTATTTGAAAAGGTTATAACATAACCGAGGAAACTGGAAGCAAATCCCAGTTAACGCCAACGGTAAAACCTAGTGCTTGCGCGTGCTCTCAAGAACTTGAGCATCTCCATATTTATCAAGGTTTTACCAATATTCGTGTCAAGGATCCTGGCAACACAACATACCACCATGATGAATGGTGATGGATGATGCAGATGCAAAGGAAGATAACACTTTCTCAGATTTCACCTTAGCGAGGCCAAGGGAACAAAATCTGGATGATCGACCAAGAGACATATAGCACTCCGCTTCTAATGTTCTCCTTGATGTGCTAGTGTATCCCATTCATTGATATGGTTTGATATATAGAACATCAGGTAAAAGGTCGGACTTCGGGAGCACAAGAATCCATAAATATTAACTATGGAGGTAAACCCTACGAAATCCTCATGGGGAGGTGGACAACTTTCTTCAATCGAGATACTACAATAATAGGTCTTCCGGCTGGATGTGTTGGCCACGACATCCACTTTACCGGTTACCGAGGGACCAATATTATAGTTCTTGGAAAATGCTCCAACCATCATATTTGCCTGAGATTCAGATCTGGTTGGTGTCAGGATATTCCAGACTCATCGAGTCTAGAAAGGAAAATGGAAGTTTGCAACACAAATCGATGAGACGACGTTGCGAGATTCTCGGGGAATGAACTGCGATAGCAAGCTCCAAAACATGAGCTGGTTCTGCTACAACATGTGAACACGTTGTCCTAGACAAGTATGACCACATAGTAGTCTTATAATAAAACACTACCGAGTTCTGGTGGGGAACCATCATCGAGGATAACAAAGTCCTTGCATAAGGCATGCTCTTAAGAAGGAACTTCTTCTCCTAGAACTAATCAGTCAGTGGCTTGGTGTGCTAGGGACACATATGGACTGGAGGTAGCGAGCCTATCAAACCATATAATACTTTGCACATGCATGACTAACTTGGGATGATTCCAAAGGAAGCAAAACAAGCTTTCTCAAATCCACGGCGGCAAATTGCATCATATACACATGAATTAGAGGAAGTCACATCTTTCAACCGGACATATGCTTCATGAACGGGACATGAGGGCAATGCTTATAAAGTTTCCAACACCAGTATAATGTTCAACATGAATCACGGGGGAGACAAAATGCTGCTGATGGGCTCAACAGCAACTCATCAGAATTTCCATATCACTGGACTTCCACCATCATGTGAACACGGTGATAGCATTGGTCAGACCCAAAGATATAATGGTGTATGCTCGAGGGATCAAGCACGAGTAAGACAACATTATGAGCATCATTGGTTCTGATTTGACTTGAGGATAGCCCACACTCAAATCAAAGTTTGGACAAGACAATAGATCCAACAATTTATCACGATGATCAATCAATGAAGATATCATCTTTCTTCAACTAACACACAAACACAAGGATATCCCTTTGGAACGAACTAAGTTAGGCAAGCTTTTATCTTCCAACTCTCCAAGTTGTTGTTTAGCTTAACCAACTAGCTCAGGGGTATCCAACACAGATTCTTGGAGAAAGGGGTGGCTACAAGAAACCAACTTGATCACAAACTCAACATAGCGGTCAGGTGACAACCTGGTAACACTTCCGAGAAGATATTCGGAAAATCACTAACCACCGATATGTTACTAAGCTCGAGAACAATCTTGTTTTTTAGGGCAAGACGATGTGATCCAGAGAATGATGGATTAACACAATCCTGTCTCGTTGATCGAGGAGTGCACCAGGGAAAATGGACTAGGTCGCACGATAAATCTTAGGATGATGATTCAATAACCAACACACTAAGAATAAAATTATTGTCCATTAACTACCAAGCAACAGAGTTGCTAGGAGTATTGATTTCACACATCATAGTTCACTTGTCAGCATTCCGGTTACAGCTAACACGGAAACCGAGGAATGAACAATGATGGCAAGAAGTATCACTGCAACAAGAATTCATAAGAGATGGTGCAAATCTCATGATATTCCTGACATAAAGTGGATAATACTTCAGGGTAGAACAGACCAATAGCTTGATTGAATTTGATCTGCGAAATACAACTGCTTTGACCCATCCTAGAAATGGATGAGGTACTGGAGTTTGTTTCTCCTAGTCATTCCAGAATAGAATGGCTTGACAGACCATAAGAATAAGAGGTATCGATGAGCATGAATGCAAGACATGCTCTTAACTATCAAATGATAGACGGAGATCATGATACAACTAAAGAGGGACAACTCAAGGAACATATATCTTTCTGAGTTGTAGATGCATAGATTAGTATGTCGAGCAAAGCTCAACATTCCTTCCGGATAACCCATGTAGAAAGGTAGAACTGGCAGAGTCACAGCATAGAATGCAGACCTCATCAAGAGCACTCTTGTTGTGATCATTGGTTCAAAGATCTTCTGCCATAATGGTTCATGGTATTTGGAAGAAGGAAATACCACAGACCTCGAGGACTATCGCAAAGGTTACTAATATCCTAAAGGTACGAGCAACACTATCAACACGAGGTAAGTAGAGTGGATCTTGGGTCAGGAACACAGGAGTGGAATACCTACTACTAGATGGCATCATGAGATGCTTTCGAGAATAATGGCCAGAATCATCACACTAGAAATACAAAACATGGCTAGGTTACTAGATGATCCCCTAGGACACCTAGGGTCATAATAATAATTCCAACATATATGTCGAGGCAATAGAATACCTCAACTCAGCAATTAGTGTGGTTAAACTGGCCCAAAGAAACATCGGGAACGGAAAGAAGGGATTTGCAAATGCATCAGACTATTTTAGAAACCTGGGATGACTCGGATAGCATAACGGCTGTAAATGCTCAAAATGATTTGAGACATCTTGCAAAAATGGTGGCATAACCACTCAACATCACCATATCAAGGTTCTGATGCCAACAATGAACATATGGAAGTAGTAGGAACTGAATTGAGGCTTGAACTCAACAATCCTAGGCAACTATGGTTTAGTAACACGTCATCCTGAGAGATAGAAGAGAAGCCTAGTTCTTAACCCCGTAGAAAAGATAAGATGACTCAGATCAGAAGGTCATGAGGATAAGGAGTAAAAAGAGCCTTACGTTCCCATCCACAATCAATTCCCTTATATAACTAAAGCATTTCTAGACATGACTTTGACCAGCTTGGCTTGGTAATCCTACAGGCAGTCAGGCTCTGATACCAAAGCTGTCAGAACCCCGATTCCAAGTCACATCGATCTAGCATGTAACACCTCATATCACTTTGCGGCCTCACTCACGGTATTCCCACGGGTGTCGCCTTACTATGGCCCGGGACCGTTTGCGTCTTTTGGCTCACGTATATGATAGTGTCACTAGAATCCATATGACAGAGAACCCGGGCCGACATGGCTAGTCGTGAACCCAAAGCGGCACCAACCTATGGGGACAGGCATACATGTATCACATCGAGCATGTCGGTCAGTAGCGTGTGAATCCGGGCTGTAGCACTGGGCTAACAGGACTCCGGAAACCCGGGCTGTAGCAGGCTAGGCAGGACTCCGGATGTCACCGCGTGACATTTCCCCGAAGGGACAGACACAGGAACAAAGTGAAACACATGCCGGCCAGTCAAGTGTCCTGAGCTGTAGTGCTGGGCTAGCAGGACTCCGGTGAACCGGGCTATAGCGGACTACTATGGCTCATGGAAGCACAAGACTACATTTCCCCATAAGAGAGGCTACCAAGGATAAACAACTAGGTTGTCGGATCCCACACATACCAAGCATTTCAATCATACACACAATATGCTCGATATGTGTAAATACAACATGGCATCACAACATAACTCTACGACTCAAGTATTTATTCATTAGGCTCCGAAGAGCGAGATATTACAAACATGGGTCTCATGACCCAACATTCAGAGCATACAAGTCAAAGCACATGCGGAAGCTTAACTTGTCTGAGTACAGACAACTAAAAATGAAGAAGGCTGAGGAGCTTGACTATCTACCAGACCCTCCCAAGGGTACAAGATCGTAGCTGAGGTAACAAGCTAAACGTCGAAGCCCACGTGGAACTACTAGCGAGATTGGAGTCTCTCTGCAAAACATAAAATAAGCAAACGTGAGTACAAATGTACCCATCAAGACTTACATCAGAACTGACTACATATGCATCAGTATCAACAAAGAGGGTGGTGGAGTTTAATTGCAGCAAGCCAGCTTTGACTCAGTGGCTAACCTGAACTATGACTGCAAGTAACTCTTTTGAGGTGGCGCACACGAGTCCACAAATTCACCATACCAATACACCACTATGGATCCGCTCCCGTCTCCCTGCGAGAACACCAGCCATAGCACTCACGCTTATCTTGCGAGTTTTAGAGTATCCACTTTCACTTGTCCATGAACTATGCAAGGGGTCCAAGTTTCCATATCCGAGGAATCCGGCTATTCGAATAGATGATGAGAACCCTGCAGGGGTGTACTTCTTCACACACGCTCTCGCCACTTATCGCCCTGTACACGTCATGTACCTCGGCAACCTTCAAGTGGAATCCGGGCAAGGGAGTCGGCCACGACCTGACTAACCAACAAGTCTCTAGTCCAGGTTTATCGCCTATTCGGGTTCCATCCGCAAGGAGATACGGCCGGGGTGTCGCTCACGGCCCCAAACGATGTGTGCAGGGTTCCCAAGCCCACCATCCGGGTGCCACTTGGTACACCGTGCCACTGTGCCTAGTCTGTCCCAAGCCCACCTGTACCGGGTGCCACTTGGTAGACTACTAACACTACCTACAAACACCAGAAACTAGTTGCAACTCCTGGACAGAGATCGAGTTGATTAATAAGCTCAGAGGGGCCGAGTTACTGGAACCCAATGTGTGGTAGTAACTGTTCATGGATCACAAACACAGAACTCAGTTCCTGAGAATGGCTGCAATGAGACAACCCACCATGTACTTCTACATGGCCTCTCACCGCTACCTTTACCAAATCGTGTTCACACACTTAGCTCTCAACGGTAGGACATGTTCACCATGTTCCAATTCATTCCCGATGAATCAGGCCTGACTCAACTCTAAGCAGTAGCAGGCATGACAACAAGCATGAATGAGTAGGCACATCAGGGCTCAAACAACTCCTACTCATGCTAGTGGGTTTCATCTTTTTACTGTGGCAATGACAGGTCATGCAGAGGAAAGGGGTTCAACTACCGCAACATGTAACAGTTGAATAGGTGTTGTCCTAATGCAGTAGAAGAGAGCAGGTGCGAGAGAGTGGGATTGTATTGGAATGAACAAGGGGGTTTTGCTTGCCTGGCACTTCTGAAGATATTATAGCTCTTCATCGGTATCATCGATCACGTCGTTGGAACCATGTCTATCGAGAGGGAACAAACACCGGCAACTGAGAAAGAACACAACAATGTGATGCCACAATATGATGCATGATCATGACATGGCAATATTCTATGATTTGAGCTAATGCATCTAGCTATGATTTAAATGAAGTTGGTTTGAATACATGATTCACATTCCAACCCCATATATGATTATTTAAATGCCCTTTATTTGTTTTTTCCAAAACAGCGGACAAACATTGTTCAAACATGCATGAAAATGGTACAGATGGATTCCTTGAATTTTTCTGATAATTTTTCATATATAATTTATTTCATTTGTAGTTACGGTTGATTTTCTATGATTTTTAGAAGTTAGAAGAATTTTCTGAAATTCATAAATCCTTTTCTGATTTATTCTAATTTCCAGAAAATCGTAACAGCGTCAGCATGATGTCAGGATGACATCAGCGGTCAACAGACCCGGTCCTGGTTAAATATGATCTTGGGGGCCCGCATGTCATAGACTCAGTGTTAAGTGGATATTAAACCGGGGCTAAATATCCGCGGGGCCGGCGTGTCAGTGACTGTGTTGGGGGGGCTAATTAAGCACATGCTTAACTCTAAACTAATGACGCCATGTCATCTAAATGGCGATTAGTCGCCGGTGCTAAGCGAGACGCAGCGGCGCTCCCCGTCCGGCCATCTCTGGCGACGAGAGCAAGCGTAGCTGGGCTCTATGTACTCAGGGCGACGCGGCGCGTCGAGTGGTGGATGCGGCAGGTGTGGGCAACGGCGACGGCGAGCTTTGGCAGAGGCCGGAGCTCGGGTTCGGTCGCACGCGAGGCTGCGGCGCGTTAGCCAGAGCGCAGAGGGGCGCATCGGGATCCTGGGGACCCGGCGAGCACGCGGGAGCTACTGGAGCGAGCGGAAGAGCTCCGGGGTGCGAGGTTTGTCGGCCATGGCGATGGCCGGAGCTCGGTGCTTGCGGGGACGACGGCTACGGCGCGGGAATGAGTAGGAGAGGAGGGGGAAAACGAAGGAGTCCTCACAGCGAAGTCGTTAAGCATCTCAGTCGCCTTGGGGACGGCTTGGAGACGGTGAATCGAAGTCGGCGATCTTCGGTGCCCGTCGGTGAAGACGACGACGATGGCGTTACTGTAGGGCTCCCGGCGTCATGTGCATTGACGGAGACGACGTACGCGATGAGTGCGGAGCTTCCACACAAGTGGGGAGGCGAGGGGAGGCCACTAGGCACGGCGGCGGTGAGCTGTGCGCTGCGGGTGTGCTCGGGCGGCTGTGGAGAGAGAGCCAGAGCGGTGGGAGAGGCCAGAGAGGCGAGGGAGTGGGCGAGGGGGTGCTGGGCGTCTCCAGGCATGGACTAGGACGAAGGAGCGGCCTCCAGCGCGAAGCAGGAGGTGGAGGGCTCCGCGGGTGCGCGCGCGTGTTCGCTCCTGCCTACTTGCAGGAGAAAGACGACGAGCGAGGATGTAAGTGGTCTGGGCCGGCTTCTCTCCTGGGCCAGGTGGGTAGGCTGCTCAGGTGAGCTCCTGTTTCCTTTTTGTTTTTGCTGTTTTTTTATTTAATCTTTTGGCACTGTTTCAAAATTCAAAATGAATTCAAAACAGTGCCAAAACACTCTGAAATATTTTATGTTACCTCTCTGGACTATTCCAAAAGTACATAAAACATTTCAAAGCATTTGAAAATATATTCATTATATATTATGAATATATCCCCAAATTCAAATAGAGTATTGATTTAAATTCAAAGACCAAATAATTCCTTAAAAATGTTCCAGAATTTTGGTTTGATATATAACTCTTGCCAAAATTCACAAAACTATTTTTAGGGCATTTTGGATTCACAGAATGCTATTTAAAGGGTTCTTGCCCTTCTTTTAAAATAATTTATGAGGCTTTGAATATTCCTCATTTCAATTTCTTGAATTAAACATGATGCATGCTCACTGATGCAACTATTACACTCAGATATTCTAGGGCTGTGACACAAAGCATCAGCAATAACATTTTCTTTACCCTTGTGTTTAATGACATAAGGGAAAGTCTCAATGAATTCAACCCATTTAGCATGTCTACGATTTAGTTTTGCTTGACTTTTAATGTGTTTCAATGATTCATGACCAGAATGTATAACAAATTCTTCGGGCCATAAATAATGTTGCCATGTTTCTAAGGTCCGAACAAGAGCATATAATTCTTTATCATAAGTAGAATAGTTCAGACTAGGCCCACTCAATTTTTCTGAAAAGTATGTAACAGGTTTGCCATCTTGTAATAACGCACCTCCTAATCCAATTCCACTAGCATCACATTCAAGCTCAAAAGTCTTATTAAAATCAGGAAGTTGGAGTAAAGGAGCATGTGTCAACTTATCTTTCAATACCGTGAAGGCTTCTTCCTGTGCGGTACCCCAAACAAAAGGCACATCCTTCTTTGTAAGCTCAATGAGAGGTGCAGCAATGATGCTGAAATCTCTCACAAAACACCTATAGAATCCAGCGAGGCCAAGGAAACTCCTCACTTGTGTGACCGTTTTGGGCTGCGGCCAACTCTCGATAGCTTCAATCTTGGCTTTATCAACTTCAATTCCCTGTGGAGTAACAACATAGCCAAGAAAAGATACTCGGTCGGTGCAAAAGGTGCACTTTCCAAGGTTACCAAACAAACGTGCATCACATAGAGCAATAAAAACAGCACGTAAATGTTCCAAATGTTCCTCCAAAGATTTGCTATAAATCAATATGTCATCAAGTAAACTACCACAAATCGTCCAATGAAAACATGTAAAACTTCGTTCATTAATCTCATGAAAGTACTAGGTGCATTAGTTAACCCAAAATTCATGACTAACCACTCATATAATCCAAACATAGTTTTAAATGTTGTTTTCCATTCATCTCCCAATTTCATACGAATTTGATGGTATCCACTACGCAAATCAACTTTGGAGAATATTGTAGAGCCACTCAATTCATCAAGCATATCATCTAGCCTAGGAATAGGTCGGCGATAACGAATAGTAATATTATTAATGCCTCTACAATCAACGCACATACGCGACGTACCATCTCATTTCGGCAATAAAATGATAGGAACAACACAAGGACTAAGGGATTCTCGTATATAACCTTTGTCGAGCAGTTCTTGTACTTGACACATAATCTCCTTCGTCTCCTCTGGATTGGTATGGTATGGTGCATGGTTGGGTAATGATGCACCGGGAATTAAGTCAATTTGATTTTCAATCCCTCTAATAGGTGGTAATCCCGGTGGCACGTCTTGTGGAAAGACGTCAGCGAACTCCTGCAAAATGTTAGTGAGAGCAGGACGCAAAGAGGAAGGCACGTCCTCGAATGAAAATAATGCATCTTTGCACACAAAAGCATAGCAAACAGATTTGCTAAAATCTAGATCATCAATATCAGATTTGGTGGCAAGTAAACATGCACTTTTCAATTTAATTTCAGAAACAACACTAGATGGTTTATTATTAGGCTTCATTTGTTGCTCAAATTCTTTTGCCACAATCCGATTTTCACTCTTATTTTTCTCCTGTTTTGCTTTATTAGCTCTATTAATATCATCTTTCAAAATGGAATCACGATTCATAGGAAGCAAAGTAATATTTTTATCCTTATGAACAAGAGTATACTTATTGTTTCTACCATGGTGTACGGATTTTTTTATCAAATTGCCATGGTCTACCAAGTAATAAGGAACATGCTTGCATAGGTACCACATCACAATCAACATAATCATCATATGTAGAGGCACTAAAATGCACACGAACAGTACGTGTTACCTTAACCTTGTCGCTGTTGTTGAACCATTGGATGTAGTAAGGATGTGGATGTGGTCTTGTGGTGAGAGATAGCTTCTCCAGCATCTCCATGCTAGCCAAGTTATTGTAGCTCCCTCCATCTATGATGACGCGAACAGAACGTTCCTTCACAACTCCCTTTGTATGGAACAAATTATGCCTCTGATTTTGCTCAGCTTGTGTAACCTGCAAACTCAAAACATGTTGAGCAACTTAACATTCATACCTGTCAGCATCTTTAGTAGCCATGTATTGCGTCTCATGATTAGAATCCTCTCGACTGTGTTCTTCATGTGTAATAAGAGCCAAAGTCTCCTCATCATAGTCACTAGTGGACTCATACCCACCATCCTCAGTAACAATCATCACACGCTGAGATTTGCATTCTCTCGCAAAATGTCATCTTCCCTTACAACGACGATAAATAATATCACTTGTGTGCCCTGTTGATGCCATGGAAGAAGAAGAACTCTGTGCAGGCCCAGCAGGTGTGCTCTTGGCAGATAGTGGTGGTTGTGCCTGCTTTCTTGTATCACGGCTAGATGTGGCACCTGATGGAGGTGCTGGTGGAGTGGAAATATAGGATGCACGTGGTGTCCACGATGAAGATCGACCTGCTGAAAAGTTAGTTCGCTCCAATGCCTGTCGATCCTGCACTTCATGTTCAGCTTTACAAGCAAGATGGAATAAACGAGTGATATTAGTATACTCCTTATACTCTAGAATGGTATGAATCTCTCTATTTAATCCACCCATAAAATGTGCAAGCATAGCTTCATTCTCCTCAACAATACCACATCTAATCATGCTAGTTTGTAATTCCTGATAATATTTTTCTACATAATTTTTGCTTGTCTTAAACGCTGCAATTTTTGAAGTAATTCACGTTGATAATATGGTGGAACCCAACGAGTAAGCATAGCAGTTTTCAAAGCAGCCCAAGTAGCTGGAATAGGATATAATCTACAATGTTCAGACCACCAAACACATGAGAAACTAGTCTCTCCTCAGGATATTGTAAGCATGTAAATCGTTGTTCAGTTTCTAACTCCCAAGTAAGATATATATCAGGAACATATCTACCCTCAAATGGTGGAATGTTCAAGTTCAGTTTAGGGAGATGGTCATGATCACGTACCTGAGGTGGTTGTGCAGCCCTACCATTGCGATGATATGCATGAGGATGACCTGGTGGAGGTGGTGCTGGTGGTTGCATGTAGTTCTGATTTTGATCAACCTCATCCTCATAATGTTCCTCCACCTCTGCACTAGCAGTAGGAGCTACAGAAGCATCAACAGCGGCACCAGAATTTTGACCAGGCTCAAGGGGAATGCGCAGTGCCCGTCCCACTTGATTTGGAAGGCAATGTTCTTGTTTTGTTGTTGTTGTTGTAGAGGTGCGTTAGGTGCAGCTGCTGGTGGTGGTGGAAGACGCGCGAGCAATTCATTAAACTTGTTATCGAGCTTTGTTTTGAACATCTTCTCAATGCCATCTATCTTCTCCATGGCCTCTTCAAATCTGTTTAGCACATCTTGCACCTGTCCACTAATCATTTGCTGAAATTTATCATGTAGCTCTTTGTTCATCATATTCTCCCAATCTGTCTCATCGGCTTGTGATCCTGCCATGGTTAGCAGCAATAGAAACACATAAGAATATGATCCTGCCATGGTTCTTACCCAACCGCAGGTGGTGATCGGCAACCGTGGTAGTCAAAACTCTCAAAGATTGGATAGAGCGATTGCCAGGTGGTGTCAAACGCACGATGTAGATGTATGTGGAGCTCGGAAGGCTTATGATATGGTAGCAAAAATGTCAGCAATAATCAATTCAGTGATGCAAAGTTGAATAAACGCTCAATGACGGTATTGTGCTGGTCCTAGGCTAGACTGTACTAGAGACGCGAGCCTAGAACACGAACAAAATCATAGCGCGACATGTAAACAAGGAGGAGCACTCTCTGAATTTTTTTCCTTTTTTAACTTTTTCCTCTCTTTTTTTGCTCCGCAACAATTTTTTTCGAAAAAGTCCACAAATGGTCTAAAAACTGTCTAGCCAGAATTTTCCAAACTTCGTTTTTCCTCTTTTTTTGAGTTTGGAACTATTTTTCTACTGCGGGTAGCACGGAATCTCAGGAGTCCTACTCTGTCACGACTCGGAGTATGGCGTGATCTGGAACTCAAAAACAAAGCAACAAATACTGGACTCGGACTAGGACTGGTGGCGAAGATGAATCTGGTGGAACTCGGACTGGTGGTATATCTGGACTCGGATTGGTGGTGGTATATGGCGATGGTATATGTCGACTCAGATTGGTAGTTGTATATGGCAGCGGCGATGTATATGGTGGGGTGGTGGTATATGGTAATGATGACGACGATGGTGCGGCGGCGGCGTGACAACCTGTGAACAGAACTCGAAACTCTAAGGGACTAGACGCTAAGACCAGCAACTCGACACGACGATGCAACCACAAATTCAACAAAGCAAAACTCTAAAAAGACTATGCAAAGGCTCATATTGGTTTGGATATGATGAGCTAACCCTAATTTTTTTGGCTTTTTCGTGGGCTATAGGTATGAAGAACAAACTCGACCTAAACTATGAAAAACTGTAAAATCTCACCGAGCAACCTGGAAATCTGGTACCACTTGATAGAGGCGAAGGTGTCCCGATGTTTCGATGAGATGGTGGATATCATTTTCTATGGGAGTCGACCTTGAAGATGCGACTATGAACGTGCGAGACGTCGCGCCTTAGCAATCGCTAAACCAACTTTCGAGGGTTATTGACCACGCCGGAGCACGATCAACCTGACCACGAGGGTCTGTTTCCTACGAGCAAATGAAGAACAAGCAAGAAACAGAGATTTCAATCTAGATATTGCATATATAAGATGAAAGCTTTATTGATCAAGGTGGGGTTCTGTCACGCCTTTGTCTGGTCATTGAACACAAACGAAGTACGCGAAGTTGCAGCTATGGTGAACTTTACTCTAAACAAAACCCAAAGTCTAAATGACACCCTAAGGGCTGTATATATGGAGGAAGAGGGAGGGATTTCGTGGCCCTTGGAGGAGGGGTCCGAAACCAACCCTAACTCTTGTTTCCCCACACATACGGACTCTAAAAACAGCCTATACTTAAGTATTTCGAAAATACATGTGCCTGGCCCAATAATAAGGTGACGCAGCACCTAAAATAGCCTCTGGACGAAATTTATGAAGGGCATCTTGTATATTTCGTCCAAGGCTTCATGCACTCCTTATGGTGTCTTCAAAGTTCTGAAATCATCACTTGTAACTCCGTTCTTGAGCCCCTTGCGCATGCCATCATCTCCATGCTTGAACTTGATCCAAGGTTCATATTTCTTGTCCAAGCTAGGCCCTTCATTTGTAAGCAAAACAAATGTATCCAATTTAGGCAGCATCATATTCTCATGAACATTAGAATCGTTACCAAGAAACGAAAGTACCTGATAATTCAATTGGCATGCGCAAGCTCTAGTAATTGGTCATGTATGTATAGTAGCAGGGGCTGTGGGTGTAACAATGGTATTGATGTCCTCATCACCGGCCCTTGGCCCAGATGTCCGGCCGCTGTAGCATCAGCAGCTCCGTCTTCTTCCGTCATCGCTTCTAGGCTTCCCTCGCGGATGGTGTAGTTGTACCTTGGCGCTTGCATTCCTCCTCGTCATCCGTAGTGTTCCGAAAATACCTATGCATGCACACGAGTGGAGTGTCAAGTAATATACCATCCTCGAAGGGGTCAAGTGAGCACGTGTAAAGGAGATGATTCACCTTTGGGTATGTGAAGTAGATGTCGCACGTGTCACTCGCCGAACGGACTCTTGACATGGTGATGTCCATAGGATGCTCTGCATCATCTCCCCTCCCTTGGGAAACATCCGACCTCGGATCGAAAACCAAATCACCATGGGAAAGAGATGGCTTCGCCGTGTAGAAGTGGACGTTCACCAAGTAGTTGTCATCTTGAAGCTTGAAATGGGCACTCTCCAATGTCACACCGTCTTGTGATTCCTTCAAAAGGAGTAAGGATAACAAACACTTAGAAAAACAAATGTGGTTAGCGTTAGTGCAAAACCAAGCATTCAAGAGGTGAGTCACCAAACAAGTGTCGTCATCATGCAAAGCATATGGTGTGACAAAGGATTGTGACATGGCATGTAAGCATATCAGTCAAGCACAATCAAAGATATCATGGGGACAAGCATGTAAATGTGAGGTAGTGATGCAAATATGTGTAACAAGAGAATAAGCATCTACCTTAAAGTCATAGCAATCATGAGCAAAGCGCTCAATGAAAGGTCTATGCTAGGCATAAGAAGCATTCACAACACCAAATAAAATGAAGTGTCTAAACACATGGGTTAAGTGCAAGACAATCCAAGCATAATGTGCATGTGGTGTAGTGAATATTATTTGGCACTCAACACAATGGAAAGAGCAATTGTTCATCATGTGTGAGGCAATCAAGGCAAGCATGTAGCAATCAATGGGACATGGCATATGTGAAGTGATGACATTGTTGCAACCAAACATATGATAGGAGCAAGTAATCCAAGAATTGGATGCAACACACAAGGCATATATATCATGATGCATGTAACGGTGAAAATGACAAGTCGAAGCAAGATCTCTATAATGTGTGTAATCAAGTGTTCCAAGATGAACAATAAGTCTCATGGTGCAAGCAACACAAGTAGTATGATCCGTCATATCCACGCTCAAGAAAGATGTCACCTTGTAGGCATGTCCTTGTGCGTCCTTCACAATGCCGAAGTACAAGCAAGTGCGATGTAGAATCGTTGTGGTAGAAGGTGGTTCGCTCTCAAGAGCTTGGATGGTCAACTCATGTGAAGTGGAAGTTGACACGAAGTCCAAGTATCCTACACATGCACAAAACAAAAGAAAGAACGTATGCGCATGGTAGATAAACACATCATCCATCATGATGGTTCTCTTCTCTTGCACATAACCATTAGAAGCACAAGTGCATGAATAATATGATGCAACAACGGTGATATTCATGGCACTAGGTATATGGTGCAAAGAGGTAAGAAAAGCATGCTTCACAAGAGAAATGTCAAAATCTCCAAATATATGCGAGAATGCTATGGAGGCAAACTCATTATCAAGACTAAAGGCATAATTGCACTCAATACATGGCAAATCATCTAGCATGAGAGAGGCAACATATGGAGATATATGACTGCAAGCAATAACAATCATGTGATAAGCATGTAGATGGTTGTCATCAACCGCATTAAATGAGCAAGTACGAATCATCGGTGATGCAACATAAGCAATCGTAGTAATCAAGTTGTGCGAAGATGCAACATACTAGAGGAAATCATTGCAATCATATCATGTGAGAAAATAATAGGAATAGACAATGCACATGACATATCGCAAGCATGAACACAAAGCAAGATCGTAGTATCATCATAGGCATGGGGGACAAAGAAAATATGGCAATAACAAGTGATATCTCCACCAAGCTTGCAAATACACATACAAGTAGTAGAATCAATCATCATGTGTAATGCAAAGCATGGGTCACAAATGCATGGAAAAGGCATAGGAATGAGCATATCATGCAAAGTGAACATGGCAAGATGGGCATAGAATATGTAATGGACAATAACCCATAGCCAAGTGAGGGTCATGTAGAAGAAATGCGCGAAGTCTTTGCGCGAAGAGAGCAGTGGGAAAGACACTCCATGGGATCCCAAATCATCATTGCTCTCTAGAGCTCGTTTTGTCAACTCGTGGGATTGCGAGGTTGACAAGAATTCGTGGGTACCTACACAAAAGAGACACAAACGAAAGAGATTGTGTGTGTGGTAAATGTCCACATCATCCATCATGATGTGTATGTGCACGTGAGAGTTAAAACAAGATAAGCATCGCTCAAAGAAATTTGATGCATGGTATAAGAACATGTCATCCGCCATGAAAGAATAGTTATTGCCTATAACACGATGGGGACACAAATTGAGAATGCAATTATATGGCACATCAATAGCATGTTTATTCATGGGAAGCATATGGTGCACACAAGTATTGGGATCATGCAATGAATGGGATGAATCAAAATCTCCTAAATTGTGTGAGGAAACTATGGGGGTCTCCTCATGAGCAATATTGGAAACATCATATGGAGAAAATGGACAACATCCAAAACAATGCATATCCGAAGCTAGGTGGTCATGGCATGGCATGTGAGATAAATGATGCAAAGGGAGCATATCAATATCATCACAAGAAAAACAAATACCAATAACCATGGGCTTGTCATCTATGCCATATGTGCAAATTGGGTTCATTTTAATGGCATATGCATAGTCACTATGAAGAGATTGCAAATATGACATGTGATCGATCTCATGCATAGCATATGACAAGTCAAGCGGATTAGCAAACATGATGTGACTGAGAGAATTAGCACAAGAAATCCTATGTAACATGGCATCACAACTAATAGACTCCACATGACAATCATCATACTCATCATAAATGGGTAAATCATCACATGGGGAAGTCACACTAGCATGAAGAATGGAAATAGGTTGATCAACATCATGCAAGAAATCATCGTCAAGAATGTCCACTAGTGGGACTAGAGCATCACCTTCACCTATGTTACCTTTGTCATTCCACTCATATGGTGCGGGTGAGGTGGGAAAGACCAAATGGTGGTCATCTTCATCTTGATGGAACCATGTGGGTGGTCCATCACATTCCACCATGGCCAACGTCTTGTCCAAAGGTAGGGTGAAGTCGTCGAGAATCGGCGCGTCATCATATAAGGGACCTAGCACCAAATGAGAAGACACAATAGAGGTAGAGGTCAAGTCATTAGTGTTGAAAGTGGCCTCACATGACCTATCAACTATCTCACTCTCTCTATGTGGTGGTTCACTCACTCTCTCAAAATAGGTGCACTCAAACTCACATATGATGGAGTCACTCATCCCACTCAAGAGGTGGGGGTTGTGGCTCTCCTCACATGGGAATTGTGGAAACACATCATATATGGGGCTAGTGGTGAAATCACTCTCACTCTCAATATGGCGGCTAAAGTCACTCAAGTCATCACATGTCGCCGTGGTCGAAGGGAAAATCCCATGCTCAACCATCTCGTTGTTGTCACCGTGGATGAAGGCCGAAGATGGCACATCATCACTCTCGCCTCCTAAGGTGGAAGCATCATCCTTGCTCGCCACCTCGCCACTCGCCTCCAAAGCTTGGTCCTTGAGGGTCTCCGTAGTCGTACTTGTAGCCGCACCATCTTGAAAAAGAGTCAAAGTAGACTCGACATCATCAATGCCACAAAGAGGGATGGTGGTGAAGTCGAACTTGGGAGCATCATCTTGGAGCTCGTCGGGCTTGGACATATTGGTGGTACTATCCTCGTGCTCGCCTTCTTGGAGCTTGGTCTTCGAGAAGTGTGCTTGGGGTCGAGAAGCCTTGGCCTTCATGAGTTCTTGTTCCGCCTTGAGAGCACCAATGTAGTTGTCATCGAGGGACTTGTAGTTCTCGAGGAAGATCATCTTGGAGATGTCGTTATGTAATCCCATCATGAAGTGGAACTTCATCGAAATGGGGTCGTCCATGTCGGCTCGTCGCAAGGCAATCTTCATCTCCTTGAAGTACTCGTCGATGGACTTGGATCCTTGGATGGTGTTCTCCAATTGGCATTGAAGTTGTTCCGTGTAGGTTGGGGGCACGAACTCTTGCCACAAGGCTCTCTTCGTCTTGGGCCAACTCATGTCGTAGGTCTCCGAAGGTGTGTGAAGTCACCATCTGGATGCATAGTCGTGGAAGTTCCTTGTGGCACACTTCACTTGATCTTCGGGAGGAACTTGATGTAGCTTGAGGTAGTCGTCCATCAAATGCTCCCACTTGAGATACTCCTAGGGTTCTTGAGTCCCATAGAAAGGAATCTTGTGGTCGACATCGAGGTTGTAGTAGCTCGTGGAAGTCGCGGACTTGAGCTTGGGGAGCTTCTCTTGAGCGTAGTCTTGAGGTGCTTGTTGGCGAAGATGCCGTATGTCCATAGGATCATATTCTTGTGTGTTTCTTTTGTTGCTAACCATAGCAGGATCACAAGCCGACGAGACTGACTGGGATAACATGACGAATAAGGAGTTGCATGATAAATTCCAGCAAATGATGAGTGGACATGTGCAAGATGTGCTAAACAGATTTGAAGAGGCCATGGAGAAGATAGATGGCATGGACAAGACATTTGAAACAAAGCTCGATAACAACTTTAATGAATTGCTCGCGCATCTTCCACCACCACCACCGGCTGCCCCTAACGCACCTATACAACAACAACAACAACAACAACAACAACAACAACAACGTCGCTTTCCAAATCAAGTGGGACGAGCACAGCGCGTTCCCATTGACCCTGGAAAAATTATGGTGCCGCTGTTGATGCTTCTGTCGCTCCTGCTGCTACTGCAGTGGTGGAGGACCATTACGAGGATGAGGTTGATCAAAATCAGAACTACGTGCAACCACCACCACCACCACCACCAAGTCATCGTCAGGTATATCATCGCAACAGTAGGCTGCACCACCATATGAGGTACGAGATCATGACCATCTTCCTAAACTAAAGTTGAATATTCCACCACTTGAGGGTAGATATGTTCCTGATATATATCTTACTTGGGAGTTAGAAATTGAACAACGTTTTACATGTTTACAATATCCTGAGGAGAGACGTGTTCCTGTTGCTGTTTGTGCTTTCACTAGCTTCGCATGTGTTTGGTGGTCTGAACATTGTAGATTATATCCTATTCCAACTACTTGGGTTGCTTTGAAAACTGCTATGCGTACTCGTTGGGTTCCACCATATTGTCAATGTGAATTACTTCAAAAATTGCAGCGTTTAAGACAAGGAAAAAATTCTGTAGAAGAATTGATAAAGGCGAGGGTGTCCCGATCTTTCGATGAGATTATAACTGTCGATTTGGTGGAGTAGACTTTGACGATCCGACTACAAACATGCATGACGTTGCGCCTTAGCAATTGCTAAACCAACTCTGAGAGGTTATTGACCACGCCGGAGCACGATCAACCTGACCATGAAGGCCTGTTCCTGCAAGCAATCCAAGAACAAGAAAGAATATGATAAAGCAATCTAAATATTGCGAATATATATATGAAGTGTTGATAAAAGTGGAGTTCTAAAAGCGGTCTTGGTCTGGTCGTTGGAAACAAACGAAGTACACGAAGTTGGTCTGGCCGTTGGACACAAACGAAGTACACGAAGTTGCAACAGTGGATAACTTTTGACTAATTAAAACCTAGAGTCTAAACGACGCCCTAAGGGCTGTATATATGGAGGAAGAGAGGAGAATTTCGTGGCTCTTGGAGGAGGGGTCCGAAACTAACCCTAACTCTTGTTTCCCCACACATACGGACTCTAAAAACAGCCTATACTTAAGTATTTCGAAAATACATGGGCCTGGCCCAATAATAAGGTGACGCATCACCTAGAATAGCCTCTGGACGAAATTTATGAAGTGGCACCTTGTATATTTCGTCCAAGGCTTCATGCACTCCTTATGGTGGCTTCAAAGTCCTGAAATCATCACTTGTAACTTCGTTCTTGATCCCCTTGCGCATGCCATCATCTCCATGCTTGAACTTGCTCCAAGGTTCATCTTTCTTGTCCATGCTAGGCCCTTCATTTGTAAGCAAAACAAATGTATCCAATTTAGGCAGCATCATATTCTCATGAACATTAGAATCATTACCAAGAAATGAAAGTACCTGATAATTCAATTGGCATGCACGAGCTTTAGTAATTGGTCCAGTATGTATAGCAGTAGGGGTTGTGGGTGTAACAATGTTATTGATGTCCTCATCAGAACCTCTTAGTCCTTGTGCTGTTCCTATTATACTAGTGCCTAAAAAGGATGGTACATCGCATATGTGTGTTGATTGTAGAGGCATTAATAATATTACTATTCGTTATCGTCATCCTATTCCTAGGCTAGATGATATGCTTGATGAATTGAGTGGCTCTACAATATTCTTCAAAGTTGATTTGCGTAGTGGATACCATCAAATTCATATGGAATTGGGAGATGGATGGAAAACGGCATTTAAAACTAAGTTTGGATTATATGAGTGGCTAGTCATGCCTTTTGGGTTAACTAATGCACCTAGTACTTTCATGAGATTAATGAACGAAGTTTTATGTGCTTTCATTGGACGATTTGTCGTAGTTTACTTTGATGACATATTGATTTATAGCACATCTTTGGGGGAACATTTGGAACATTTGCGTGCTATTTTTATTGCTCTACGTGATGCACGTTTGTTTGGTAACCTTAGGAAGTGCACCTTTTGCACCGACCGAGTATCTTTTCTTGGCTATGTTGTTACTCCACAGGGAATTGAAGTTGATAAAGCTAAGATTGAAGCTATTGAGAGTTGACCGCAGCCCAAAACGGTCACACAAGTGAGGAGTTTCTTTGGCCTCGCTGGTTTCTATAGGCGTTTTGTGAGATATTTCAGCACCATTGTTGCACCTCTCAACGAGCTTACAAAGAAGGATGTGCCTTTTGTTTGGGGTACCGCACAGGACAAATCCTTCACGGTATTGAAAGATAAGTCAACAGATGCACCTTTACTCCAACTTCCTGATTTTAATAAGACCTTTGAGCTTGAATGTGA
The DNA here is from genome assembly GCF_002162155.2 of Triticum dicoccoides. Lineage (NCBI taxonomy): Eukaryota > Viridiplantae > Streptophyta > Magnoliopsida > Poales > Poaceae > Triticum > Triticum dicoccoides. The sequence continues at coordinate 279,690,710 of NC_041390.1, forward strand.
TGCTAGTGGAATTGGATTAGGAGGTGTGTTATTACAAGATGGCAAACTTGTTGCATACTTTTTTGAAAAATTGAGTGGGCCTAGTCTGAACTATTCTACTTATGATAAAGAATTATATGCTCTTGTTCGGATATTAGAAACATGGCAACATTATTTATGTCCCAAGGAATATGTTATACATTCTGATCATGAATCTTTGAAGCACATTAAAAGTCAAGAAAAACTGAACCGTAGACATGCTAAATGGGTTGAATTCGTTGAGACTTTACCTTATGTCATTAAACACAAGAAGGGTAAAGAAAATGTTATTGCTGATGCATTGTCTCGTCGTTATACTATACTTTCACAACTTGACTTTAAAATATTTGGTTTGGAGACCATCAAAGATCAATATGTGCATGATGTTGAATTTAAAGATGTATTGCAGAATTGTAAGGAAGGGAGAACTTGGAACAAGTTCGTTCTCAACGATGGAATTTTTGTTTCGTGCTAACAAGCTATGCATTCCAGCTAGCTCTGTTCATCTTTTGTTGTTGCAGGAGGCGCATGGAGGAGGATTAATGGGACACTTTGGCATAAAGAAGACGGAGGATATACTTGCTACACATTTCTTTTCGCCAAAGATGAGACGGGATGTTGAGCGTTTTGTTGCTCGTTGCACTACATGTCAAAAAGCTAAGTCACGACTCAATCCTCATGGTTTATATATGCCTTTGCATGTACCTAGTGTTCCTTGGGAGGATATATCTATGGACTTTGTTTTAGGTTTACCTCTAACAAAGAAGGGGAGGGATAGCATATTTGTTGTCGTGGATAGGTTCTCGAAAATGGCACACTTTATACCATGTCATAAAATCGATGATGCTGTTAATGTTGCTGATTTGTTCTTTCGTGAAATTATTCGCTTGCATGGTGTGCTAAATACTATTGTTTCAGATCATGATACTAAATTTCTTAGCCACTTTTGGAGATGTTTATGGGCTAAGTTGGGGACTAAACTGATTTTTAGTACTACTTGTCACCCCGAAACTGATGGACAAACTGAAGTAGTCAATAGAACATTGTCTACTATGCTTAGGGCTGTTTTGAAGAATAATAAGAAAATGTGGGAAGAATGCTTGCCTCATGTTGAATTTTCTTATAATCGTTCATTGCATTCTACTACTAAGATGTGCCCTTTTGAAATTGTGTATGGTTTCCTACCTCGTGCACCTATTGATTTGTTGCCTCTTCCATCTTCAGAGAAGGTTAATTTTGATGCTAAAGAACGTGCTGAATTGATTTTAAAAATGCATGGGTTAACTAAGGGAAACATTGAGCGTATGAATGCTAAATATAAACTTGCTAGAGATAAGGGTAGAAAACATGCTGTGTTTGCACCTGGAGATCTTGTTTGATTACATTTGCGTAAGGATAGATTTCCTAATTTGCGCAAATTAAAGCTAATGCCACGTGTTGATGGTCCTTTTAAGGTGTTAGAGAAAATAAATGATAATGCATATAAACTTGACCTGCCTACAGATTTTGGGGTTAGTCCCACTTTTAACATTGCAGATTCGAAGCCTTATTTGTGTGAGGAAGATGAGCTTTCGTCGAGGACGACTTCATTTCAAGAAGGGGAGGATGATGAGGACATCAATACCATTGTTACACCCACAGCCCCTGTTGCTATACATACTGGACCAATTACTAGAGCTCGTGCACGCCAATTAAATTATCAGGTACTTCCATTTCTTGGTAATGATTCTGATGTTCATGAGAATATGATGCTTCCTAAATTGGATACATTTGTTTTGCTTACAAATGAAGGGCCTGGCATGGATAAGAGGGATGTACACTGGAGCAAGACAAAGCATGGAGATGATGGCATGCGCAAGGGGATCCAGAATGGAGTTACAAGTAATGATTTCAGGACTTTGAAGCCAGCATAAGGAGTGTATGAAGCCTTGGACGAAATATACAAGATGCCACTTCATAAATTTCGTCCAGAGGGTATTCTAGGTGCTGCGTCACCTTATTATTGGGCCAGGCCCATGTATTTTTGAAATACTTAAGTATAGGCTGTTTTTAGAGTCCGTATGTGTGGGGAAACGAGAGTTAGGGTTAGTTTCGGACCCCTCCTCCAAGGGCCACGAAATTCCCCCCTCTTCCTCCATATATACAGCCCTTAGGGCGTCATTTAGACTTTGGCTTTTGTTTAGATTAAAAGTTCGCCATAGATGCAACTTCGCGTACTTCGTTTGTGTCCAACGACTAGACCAAGACGTCACAGAACCCCACCTTCATCAATAAAGCTTTCCTCTTATATTCACAATATCCAGATTGCAATTTCAATTTCTTGCTTGTTCTTCGTTGCTTGCAGGAAATAGACCCTCGTGGTCAGGTTGATCGTGCTCCGGCGTGGTCAATAACCTCTCGGAGTTGGTTTAGCGACTGCTAAGGCGCGACGTACTCGCACGTTCGTAGTCGGATCGTCAAATTCGACTTCCACCAAAACGATAGCCACTATCTCATCGAAAGATCGGGCCCCTCGCCTCTATCAAGTATGCTCTATGCAAGGTGTTTCTATGATATGATCCAAGATGATCGAGTATGACAATCTTAATGTTGTATGATGTTATGGTTCTTGCTTAAAAGCTCTTTGCTTATCTTTCCTCTTTGCTTAAAAGCTTGTTTGGCTCTTTGATGTTTGAGCTCTTTTCTCATCCCATGCTTGACGAACCAAGATAGCAATTGTGTATGCGATGACAACTTTGTGACACAAGAGATGATACCAATACATGCAACAATGATGTATGTATGCTATGGGAAGTATGATCAGTAATGTGCACAAGTCTCGTTGCCGGCAATACTCAAAGGCTAGTCTCGATGGGTAAGCAACGCAAAGGAGTAAGGCTATGATGGCTATCAATGTAATGGCAAGAGTGATATGTCCAATACCAAGACGAGGTTACCGTTCTTCGGTTCCTCGTCCGTAAACAAGAACGGAGGACGGTGATCAAATGGGTGGCACAAATACCAAGATGTAGTCGAGGTGGTCGTTGTTGTTGACGCGTCCGTGGCGAAGATGAGCGTCGGTGATGTCGATGTCGAACCGTACCTAGATAGCCGAAACACAAAAGGATACGGTACCGTAACTCAAATTCTCAAAGCTCGATGTGGCAAACGTGTCAGAGAGCGAAACGGTCCAAAATGGTGGTGGTATGCGGAAGTGGTGATGGTGTATAGTGGTTGAGGCAAGATGCCAAACGGTTTTGAATGAAACTGTGCGGGGCGGTAGTACCGCTTGTATAGGCGGTAGTACAGCTCGTGGTATTTAAGCGATAGTGTCGCTCAGGGGGGGGCAGTAGTACCGCTGGGGTTGGAAAAAGATCGCAAGATCTGGATTAGTGCGTGTTTTGGGGCGGGCAAGGGTGATTTCAAGGTCAAAATTCGAGCGATTTCATGGATGGAAGGTGGAGAAAATTGGGGAGATGCTAGGTCCACAAGTAACAAGGCAAATCCCTAGATCGAATACAATAAAATCTGTAACATCCCAAAATTTCAATTTGGAATGTTATACATAGATCATCCATGCATATCATATTTTATTGCATTTCGTTTTGCGATCCTAGAAACCCTAAGCAACTCCAGGACCCTCGGAGAGAGTTGGGGATTTCCCTGTTTTCATATTTGAGTTTTATCAAATAATGAAACGAGGATTTTGGTTTTATTTATTTTCTTCTCCGAAAATATTTCGTATTAAAATATATGAGAGGAGATAATATGACTTATCCAAAATAAATGAAATATTGGAGGGAAAATATTAAAATCAAATATTTGATTTTATCCGGAGTTTTATTGCTATTTGATTTGAATTAGAAAAATTGCACGTTTTTTAAAGTTGCATTTTAGGGCCAAGAAAATGTTCATCTTGTTCTAAATATGTTATTTAGACGGCGAAAATTTGTTTTGGCATTTTTAGAATTTTATTTTATTTTCTAGGATTTTTTTAGTTTCAGCGGAATTATAAAAAAAACGCGCAGTGGGTAGCTGGGCTGAACCCCAGCCGCCGACCCACTCCCCGCGCCGCCGTCTCCGAGCAGGAGAGTGCGCGCGCCCGCGCCGCCGCCCGAACCAGAGTCTGGCCGGGACTCCTCTCCCACGCCGTGCACCCTCCTCCAAGCCATGCCACCCCGCCCTCCTTATAAGCCACCGCCCCGCCCCCTAGAGGCGCCAACCCGCCGCCTGCAACCGCCGCCGCTCGCTTGCCGCGCCGCCCCGCCGCACGTTTGCCGCGCCGCCGCCGCCCCTTACCGGAGCCGCAGCCGCCGCCCTCTGCCCCGCACTGCCGCCGCACCACACTGCCCCGCCCCTCGCCGGAGCCGACCCCGCCGTGCCGGACCTCGCCGAAGGTAGAACCATTCGGTTTTTTAGAAAAAAGGCCGGTTCGTTTTTTTTGAAACCCTAGTTTTTTTGGATAGATCGGTTCACCGGTTTTTCGCGGTTTAGTTACTTTGCGGACGTTCGTCCGTACGTTCATTTTAACGAACAGAGTTCGCTCGTTAGTAACAGACAATGAACGTTCGTTCGTTAGCCTGTTCGTCAGTTTTCTTTTTCTCGGATTTTCCCGCGATTATTTTCAATCGCAATTTCTGATCCGATTTTTGTTTTAGTTTATCTTTTCGCCCGTTTGTCGGAATCAGGCGATTCAAGCGCCTAGATCTTCGTCTCGAAACCCTCTCTCCATTTAATCAACTTGAACAAGCTTTTGCTACTATAAAATTTGACCTTAGTCCATATTAGTAAATGGATCTTGTTTTCTTTCGCTGTTTGAGTTCCGTTGCTCCGTTTGATTTGATTTTTTTTTTCAAACCGGAGTTCTTAAGTTGAACTTTCTGGTTATGTCTTCTTATTTGAGTTTTACCCATGTTTCGTTGCTTGATTTCTTATGTATGTTATTATTTGTTTGCGATAGAACACCCGGAGTGCGAAGCGTGCTACTACGAGTCCCTAGGTTTTGCGGATTATCAACAAGGCAAGTGACACTTTGATCATACCCCTTTTCACCTAGTTTTTATGCATTAGTTCCAATCCTCAAACATTGCATGGTTAGGTTGTGATTAACATGTGGGTTGGAAGTAGTTGATGATGTAGAACCTATTGCCCTATTATTATCAAACCCTTGGGAGTTACTTCTACGAATCGCTTATATTGCTATGCTATGCTTGTAGACGTGGTTTGGGTGAGTGAAATCCATGGCAGATGTGAGATTGTTAATTAATGGTTCAACTTAAGGTGGCAACTTGAATACACATCTGGGTGGATTGTTTGCTGGGCACCTAGGGAATCCAGTGTTGTCCTAGGATATCCCGGAGTACCCGTGCGATAATCCTATGGTCCGCCACCCAGGCTCAAAGGGAACTGAGATATTTTCATGCTAGAAACTTCCGTGTGCAGCCACAAGCTATTATGGGCTCTAGCATAGTTGAGTAAGTTGCATGAAGCTCCCGAAGAGGTAGATCAGCAGGTAGTGGGATGTAGGTTTGGTATGGTCTGCCCGGAGTAAGGGGTTAATGCTTCTGAAAGACTGTGTCTCGGTCATCCGTTTCTCAAACACCATGCAGTGTGAGAAATCCAACGGAGGAGATCGAGTCTTGTGGGGAAAAGTGCGCAAACCTCTGTAGAGTGTATAAACTAATCATGGTTAGCCGTGTCCCCGGTTATGGACATCTTGAGTATCTAGTACTTGGAGTATCATAAGTATCTCGTCACTCTAAAATAATATTGTTGGGTTGTTAACTACTTTAATTGGGATTGAGTTGGAGGAACCTTCTCAATGATGTTTCAACTACCATGATAGTTAAATAAAATCTATTCCTTTGTTGTAGGGAAAAATTGACTTTTCGCAAAACTGTAAGCATAGAGCTTTCCACCAGCCAAATATGCATGTAGTGATAGCATTATTCTGTTCTTGCCCTATTGTGTTACTTTGCCAGCATATTCCATGTGCTGACCCGTTTTCGGGATGCAACGTATTATGTTGCAGACTTTTCAGACGAGGAGTAAGGTTCGTTAGGTCGTTGCCGTGCAGCTCAGCTATGCCGTTGGAGTTGATGGACTCACTTTATCTTCCAATCCATCCATTGTTATCGTATTAGATGGCCTTAAGCCATATTTATTGTAATAAGTTCTCTTTTGAGACATTCGATGTAATAAGTGTGTGATTGCTACTCTGTTATAAATCCTCGAGTACTGTGTGTGTCAGCATTACTGATCCAGGGATGACACTGAAGCACAGAGACTTGACCATTTGAGGTCAGGTCGCTACATGATGGTCTCAGAGCACACGCTGAGTGTAGGACACGCCCACTAAGCTAAAGTCCTAGATCACCACTCTCTTCTCATTTCTGACTCCTCTCCTTTTTTCTACTCATTAGGATGGCGGACGCAAGGAATAAGTTTGCCCAACCAGATGAAGAAGCACCTTTTGGACGACACTTGAAGGAAGTCACTAGGTACCTGAAAATTGGAATACCAAGCTTCACCGGGAATTACAACGCCACTTTACCAGAAGAGGAGTGATGGATGATTCAAGTTCAAGTTACAGGAAGGACATTCACGTCAGTCACTAAGCCCATAGAGTTTTCCTTCGATGCACCAACCTAGAGTCTACGAAAGAGTATGGCAGCTCACATTACCATGGGACGCATTGGAGAAGTTTATCACAAGGAGCTCAAGGATACTATCTATCATATTTGTGGGCGCCGAGATGAGCAATGGGAGATGATTAGCACCAGGAAGGATAGATCAATTGCAGCTTTCATCCAGGAGTTAAACCAACACATTCGTCGCCAGGAGAACCAGATGTGCGCATGAATGATAGATCTGAAGAAGGCAGTGGCTAGGATCACGGAACTGGAGGAAGAAATCAAGGCTACTCGTGAATATTATGAGGAGGAAATCGTCGTACTAGTGGAGAAGAATGACGATTCGGAAAGGAAGCTAGGAGTATTCTTGGGAGACCCCGCACCAGGAGGAGAAGATGAAGAACCCAAGGAGATTCGCTCGGAGGACTACATTATCATCAACGACACTGACTTGAACACCGACAATAGAGATGATGACTATGAAGACGAAGCTGGAGCAGACATCATGAAGTCTTCAACCGAAGAATATTTTTAGTAGACCACCACATTAGTAGTAGAATTCCACCATGTAAATATTATAGTCCGAGCACTTTTGTAATGATAGTTAGATCGATTGCATGCCCTTGCTTGATTGATTGAGTGAAATGATTGTGTTTGTCTCATGTGCATATGGGTAGTGCTTTATCATTAGACCTCATTCTATTCTAATCTCTCCCCTCTAAACCCATCAGATGCCTCCGAGATGTGACCCTGGATTTACCTTCCCACCGGAGCTCACTCAGATGATCCAGCAGCAGAATACTCTGATGCAGTTGTTAGTTCAGAACCAAGGCAACAACAACAACAACAACAATCCACCGCCACCACCACCAGTTGACAACTTAGCCCATTTCCTGAGGTTGCAGCCACCGGTGTTTTCCAGTAGCACCGAGCCCATAGTAGCAGATGATTGGCTCCGCAGGATTGGAAGGGAGTTAACCACTACAGGATGTACTGATGCTGAGAAGGTGCGTTTTGTCGCACATCAGTTGGATGGACCAGTAGCCTCATGGTGAGAGAATTACATTGTCACTTACCCTATAGCTACGGTGACATGGGACCAGTTTCAGCAAGCTTTCCGTACAGCCCATGTCTCAACTGGAGCTATGAGTATGAAGAAGCGTGAGTTTCGCAACTTACGCCAGGGGAACTGTACTGTGGCTTAGTACATGGATGAGTTTAGCAAGTTATCTCGCTATGCCCCTGACGATGTGGCCACAGATGCAGTCAAACAGGAGAAGTTTATGGAAGGGCTGAATGATGAGATGAGCATGCAGTTGATGGTGGCAACATTCAACAACTACCAGGACTTGGTAGATAAGGCTCTTATGATTGAAGGGAAGCAGCAGCAGATTGAGAGCCGTAAAATGAAGTATGGACAAGGAAGGTATAATTCAGGAGCTCAGCAGAAACCTCGCCTAACACCGAACTCGGGAGGACTTGTTCATAACCATGGAGGCCACACCCATAATGGAGTAAGTAACCATAACCATACTGGCCCAAGGAATGGGAATGGGAATGGAGCAGGCAACAATGAGAACCGCTCCAATCTAGCCACACCCACGAAGTGAGACCTAAGCCACGTTACTTGTTTCGAGTGCGGGAAGACTAGACACTATGCCACAGAGTCCCCTGAAGCAAAGAATGGAAACAGCAATGGGAGTGCTGGAAAGAAGCCCAATCCATTCAATAAAGGACAAGTGAACCATGTCAACGTGGAGGAGGTTGAAGAGCAGCCAGACGCGGTGATTGGTAAGTTTTTGGTTAAGTCTTTTACCGCCCTTGTTCTTTTTGATACTGGTGCAACACATTCATACATATCAAGGGAATTCGTGGATAAGTTTAAACTACCAACCCAGACCCTTAGGACCCATCTGTTCGTAAGTTCACCTGGAGCAGAGTATATGGCTAGTCGATGGTGCGACCAGATACCCTTAACCATTGGTAGCCATGTTTTTCCGTCCGACCTAATAATCTTGGAGTCACAAGGATTGGATGTGCTATTAGGAATGGACTGGATGTCAAAGTATGAAGGAAGCATTGACTGTGTTAGTAAGTCAATTTGTCTCACCACCGCGGAGGGAAAGAGGATCAAGTATGTATCTAGGCATGCGCCAAGAAGTCAAGTGAATACCCTCACGGGAGTTGTTCAGGAGGAAGTGCCTGTAGTCAAGGATTACCCGGATGTTTTCCCAGAGGAGTTACCAGGCATGCCACCGGATCGAGACATCGAGTTTTTGATAGAGTTACTGCTAGACACCGGGCCTATATCAATGAGACCATACCGGATGCCCGCAAATGATCTAGAGGAGATTAAGAAACAGATCAAGGAGTTACTGGAGAAAGGTTACATTCGACGGAGCTCATCACCGTGGGGAGCCCCAGCGCTTTTGGTTGAGAAGAAGGATAAGACTCTAAGAATGGTTGTTGATTATCGTGCGTTAAATGAGGTGACGATTAAGAACAAATACCCACTGCCGATGATCAATGATTTGTTCGACCAGCTGCAAGGAGCTAAGGTGTTTACAAAGATCGATCTGCGATCTGGATATCACCAGTTGAAAGATTAGAGAAAAGGACATACCAAAGACAGCATTCACCACACGGTATGGGTTATATGAATACACAGTCATGTCATTTGGAGTAACTAACGCCCCTGCCTACTTCATGAGCATGATGAAAAAAGTGCTCATGGAATATCTGGATAAGTTTATTGTGGTGTTTATTGATGATATAATGGTATACTCGAAGAACGAGGAGGAGCACGTAGAGCATTTGTGCTTAGTTCTCGAGAAACTCAGGGAACATCAGTTGTATGCCATGTTCAGCAAATGCGAGTTTTGGCTGAAGGAAGTTGGATTCCTTGGACATGTTATATCAGGAGAAGGTGTAATAGTAGATCCTACCAAGGTTCAGTCAGTCACTGAATGGTTAGAACCCACTTCAGTTAGCGAGATCCGCAGTTTTCTGGGACTCGCAGGATACTATCGGAGATTCATTGAGATATTTTCCAAAATTGCAAAGCCAATGTAGAAGTTATTGAAGAAGGATACCAAATTTAAATGGACAGAAGAATGTGAAGCAAGTTTCCAGGAGTTAAAGAAACGTTTGACTACAGCCCCAGTGCTGATTTTGCCGGATATACGCAAGGAGTTTCAAGTGTATTGCGATGCCTCTCGCCTAGGACTTGGAAGTGTGCTTATGCAAGACGGAAGAGTTGTTTCATATGCCTCGCGACAACTGAAACCACACGAGTTGAATTATGCCACACATCATTTGGAGTTGGCTGCCGTAGTACATGCGTTGAAGACCTGGAGGCATTACCTTATTGGAAATCGTTGTGATGTGTACACGGATCATAAGAGTTTGAAGTACATTTTCACACAGAAGGAGCTGAACCTTAGGCAGAGGAGATGGTTGGAGCTTATACATGAAGCTTCATTATCATCCAGGCAAGGCCAACGTCGTAGCAGACGCCTTGAGCCGAAACAGTTATGTTAATACCCTAGTGAGCAAGAGATTTCCAAAGGAGTTAGCAGAGGATCTAAGGGAACTTCGATTGGAGATTGTTCCTAGAGGTTTTGATGCGGAACATCCTATGGACATCACCATGTTAAGAGTCCATTTTACAAGTGACACGTGCCACATCTACTTCATACATACAAAGGTGAATCATCTCCTTTACACGGTGTCCACTTGTACCTTTCGAGGATGGTATACTACTTGACCTCTCTCTTGTGTTCATACATAGGTGTGGGAGGAGCTACACATTCATCGAGGAGGAGTCCAAGAAGAGGAGAACATCTACACCATCCAAGAGGGAAGCCTGGAAGTGGAGAAGGATGCGCCAAGAGAAGGCTGCAGCTCCCAGGCGACCCCGTGCGCACGGGCGTGTACCGTGCCCACAGGCCTCACGGACCCTGTGCGCACGGGCTCATGCGTCAGGTCTTTGGATACCCCGTGCGCACGGGCTCCACTTACCCCGTGCACACGGGGCCCCCTGTGCGTGGCTGTTGGGCTTGGCCCTTGTATCCCCATCTCGTCCCTACTTACCCCTTCATCCCTTGGACTATATATACTCCTTCCCATCCTCCATTTAGAGGGAGCTAAGAATAGATATAGACATTAGAGCTTAGCTCATGTATCTCCCCTTGTGGGTTTCCTCTTGAGGGAGAAAACTCCCTTGGAGTGCAAGACCTCCTAAGGGAGAAGGATCCCTTGGATCATCAAGACCTCCAAAGGGAGAAGGATTCCCCAAGTGAATCATCAAGACCTCATCTCCTTCATATGATTTGGGATGAACTCTAACATGTATCTTGTTTCCCTTTGATTGTTCATGTACCTTGTGGATCTTGTGTGTTTGTTGGTCTAGTGGATGTGTGATTGGACTTCTTCTTGAGTGTTCCTCTTGTTTTCCCTCCTTGTGTTCATCTTGTTCTTGGGGATTCCCCCTCCAATTCATGAAAGAACTCTCCATAGGGTTCCACCCTACAACATCTTGGTATCCTGAGCAAGGTTGATCACGAAATTGGAGCCCCCTTCTTAGTTTTCTAGCCTAATTTTGCTTGTTCTTGCCCAGTTTCGAAAATCCCCACAAAAAGAGCCATAACAATTTTTTTGTGATTTGAAGTTTTTGTGAGTTTTTGTTGATTTTGATCTATGGATCTGGTGTCTAGCAAGTAGATCTAACTCCTATTGCGTCCCCATACCCCAATTTTTCTTTCCCCCATCGAATTTGACAAGAAAATCGCGAATTTTCCGTCTACCCCGTGCCCACGGGCTCCCCACCCCGTGCCCACGGGCACCCACGAGGTCTCGGGTGACCCCGTGTCCTCGGTACGTGTACCATGCGCATGGGACCCCGTGTCCACGGTCCTTGAACCCCGTGCGCACGACTCTCCCAGAATCAGCCGCGTCCACTTTACGTTTTCGGTCATTACTTCCACTCCCGAACTCCGATTTGGGTGTTCTTTGGCTCGTTGAAAAGCTAGTGACGTGCCTGAGCTGCTCATCTTGGTTTTACCACCAAATTACTCCATCAAATTTTCTTCATTTTTGCATCTTTTGCATAGGCCCTCCGCCATAACTTCCGCACCACCACATACAAATTCCGCCAACTAACCCATTTTGGTTCCTTTGGTATTTGTGGTTGTTGGAGTTGTGATTTGAGTCTCCTAAGGTGTTTCAGCTACTTAGGGACGGTTACATCTTCATCCACCACCGGGGACTTGTATTGGTCCATCGACTACATCCACCACGAGCTTCCACATCGACGACGACCATCCATCCTTTGAGACCATCTTCAACCAGAAGCAAGGCCGGTTACCCACCGACTTCCTAAAAGGTTAAGTGTGAAGAAGGTATCCATTTCGTCATAAACTTTTCCTTCCTTGCCATTACATCTTGATAGCCCCACCATCTTTGCGAATACCTTCATACCTATTGAGACTAGCTATCCGAGTATTGTCGGGCTTCGTGAAAACTTGTGCACCATAGTGATACGATATCATATTATTGCATCATTGGACATATCATATCGTGCAATTGCTTGCTCCTGTGCATATCTTGTGATACCTATCTCATATGTGTGGTTGAGGCTCAATAAGAAAAGTGGAGAGGAAGAAAAAAAGTCAAAAAAAAGCTTTTAAGCAAGAAAAGAAAGATCATAAGATTATAAGCAAAAGAGAGTTGAGCATGAAGAGAGATACTTGTGCATGAGGACACATGGAATAGGAAACATTTAGCTTGAATACATATAGGTTGGTGCCAAGTGGTGAATCGTGCCCAAGTGTACAATCAAGCTAGTGCTCTCCTAGTGTTTGTGCAACACGAGCTTAGTCTTCGTCAGGCAATGTTGTATTGCTCATCCCTATAGTTGCACAAGCCCCATTATCCCACCGTGTGTGTTTCTTAATTGCCCTCCTCTATATTTGTGATCACTTGCTTTGCATTTTGAGTCCTTTGGATTTACTTCAACATTTGCAATATCTTGGACTTCAATTTGCATGAAATCTGTGCCACTTGTCCTAACCAAGCCACTCGATAAGCTTTTACTTGTAGGTGTGAGTGAACAAGTCCGGTACCAATTCCACTATTCTTTCATCTCACATTGAGTGATACAAGATACATCCTCAACTTTGGGAAAAGGTAGCTTGGTATTGTTTATCTCATTTCCTACTCACCTTTGCTCGAGTCTTGTGATGGATAGGCAAAGCACATCATCTCCGGTCTACAACCACAACGACGAGTTCGATGCTATGAAGAACGTCATCGACACCAAGATGGACAAGCACATGGAGGAGCTCAAGGCCCTCATCAAGAACCGCAAGAAGTCTTCCTCATCTTCGAGAAGACGCTCAAGTGCAAAGACTCCCGAGCTACTATCTACAGCAAGTACACACAAGCATCGACATCAACAAGACCATGAAGAGCAACCTACTAGACAAGAGTTGGCTTCTCTACCACCCCCGTGCACACGGGCCCTCAACCCCCATGCACACGGGACCCCGTGCACATGGCCTCCAGCACCCTCGTGCACACGGGCCATACAGTACAGCAACTTCGACGACAAGACTACGGCTTCTTCAACACCTTTGGCATCTTCGCCAAGTGACTTCAAGGCATCTTCGCCTTCGGGCGTACGACATCTTCACCTACTCCACGAGCTCAAGTCCACTATTCCCTCGAGCTACAACGACTTCAACATCATCGACGAGATTCCATTCTTTGGGACTAATGACCCTGATGAATACCTGAAGTGGGAGTGCAAGATGGACGACTACCTCAAGCTACATCAAGTACCCTCCGAAGTTCAAGTGAAGTGCGCCACAAGTACCTTCCACGACTACGCGTTGATTTGGTGGCTTCACACACCTTTGAGGAGCTTCGACATGAGTTGGTCCAAGACGAAGAAAGTGATGCGGCGAGAATTTGTGCCTTCCACATACACGGAACATCTTCAACGCCAATTGGAGAACACCATACAAGGATCCAAGTCCCTCGACGAGTACTTCAAAAAAATGAATGAAGCCTTGCGACGTGCCGGCGTGGACGACCCCATTTGGATGAAGTTCTACTTCCTGATGGGATTGAACAATGACATCTCCAAGACTATTTTCCTCGACATCTACAAGTCCATCGACAACAACTACATTGGTGCTCTCAAGGTGGAGCAAGAACTCATGAAGGCCAAGTCTACTCGACCCCGAGCTCACTTCGCACCGACCATGCTACAAGATGGCGAGAGTGATGATGTGCCATCTTCGGCCTTCATCCACGACGAGAGTGATGTTATGCCATCTTCGGCCTTCATCCACATCGACGACTACGAGATGGTTGAGCATGGGATTTTCCCTTCGACCATGACAACATATGATGACTTGAGTGACTTGTGCCACCATATTGAGAGTGAGAGTGACTTCACCACTAGCCCCATATATGACGAGTTGCCACAACTCCCATGTGAGAAGAGCCACAACGCCCACCACTTGAGTGAGATGAGTGACTCCAACATATGATGATTTGGGTTCGAGCTTCTCCGGCTGAAGCCTTAAGCATCGCAGCCCCAAACATTAAGAAACGACAATTTTGGTTTCTTGCCAAACCATATTTATACGATGTCGTCTCAACGGACTTAGATGGTGTTCTATCTAAAGTGAATGCAGCTGTCTCTAACGCATATCCTCAAAATGGAAACGGTAGATCCGTAAGAGACATCATAGATCGCACCATATCTCATAAGGTTCAATTACAACGTCCGGACACACCATTACCCCGTGGTGTTCCAGGTGGCTTCAACTGTGAAACAATTCCACAATGTCTTAAGTGATTGCCAAACTCATAACTCAAAAATTCTCATCAATCAGATCGTAGGAATTTGATCTTCTTGTTATGATGGTTCTTAACTTCACTCTGAAATCGCTTGAACTTTTCAAACGTTTCAGACTTGTGCTTCGTTAAGTAAATATACCTATATCTACTCAAATCATCAGTGAAGATGAGAAAATAGCGATATCCACCGCATGCTTCAATTCTCATTGGATCACACGCATCAGCATGTATGATTTCCAACAAGTCACTTGCCCGTTTTATTTTACCTGAAAACGGGGGTCTTAGTCATCCTGCCCATGAGGCATGGCTCGCATGTGTCAAGCGATTCAAAATCATGTGACTCCAAACATCCATCGACATGGAGTTTCTTCATGCATCTTACGCCAATATGACCTAAGCGGCAGTGCCACAAGAAAGTGGCACTATCATTATTAACTCTACCTCTTTTGGCATGAACATGTGTATTACCATGACCGAGATTCAATGAACCATTCACATAGGGTGCATGACCATGAAATGTATTATTCATGTAAACAGAATAACCATTATTCTCTATCTTAAATGAATAACCATATTGCAATGAACATGATCTAATCATATTCATGCTCAACGTAGACACCTAATAACATTTATCTAGGTTCAATACTAATCCCGAAGGCAGATGGAGCATGCGATGGTGATCTTATCAACTTTGGAAACACTTCCAACACACATCGTCACCTCGCCCTTAGCCAGTCTCCGTTTAGTCCATAGCTTTTGCTTCAAGTCACCAATAATAGCAACTGAACCGTATCCAATACCCAGGTGCTACCAGGAGTACTAGTGAGGTACACATTAATAACACGTATATACTTTGTTGAAGTTGCCATCCTTCCTATCTACCATGTATTTGGGGTAGTTCCGCTACCAGTGACGGTTCCCCTTACAATAGAAGCACTTAGTCTCGGGTTTGGGTTCAACCTTGGGTTCCTTCACTTGATTGGTAACTGGTTTTCCATTCATGAAGTTTCCCTTCTAGCCCTTTGCCTTCTTGAAACTAGTGGTCTTGTTAAACCATCAACACTTGATGCTCCTTCTTGATTTCTACCTTTTGCGGTCTTAAGCACCGCGAACAGCTCCGGGATCAACTCCATCCCTTGCATGTCATAGTTCATCACGAAGATCTAGTATCTTAGTGATAGTGGCTAGAGAACTCTATCAATCACTATCTTATCTGGAAGTTTAACTCCCACTTGATTTAAGTGATTGTAGCACCCAGACATTCTGAGCACATGCTCACTAGCTGAGCTATTCTCCTCCATCTTGTTGGCAAAAGAACTTGTCAGAGATCTCATACCTCTCAACACGGGCATGAGCCTGAAATCCCAATTTCAGCTCTTGGAACATCTCATATGTCTTATGGCATTCAAAACGTCATTGGAATCCCGATTCTAAGCCGTAAAGTATGGTGCATTAAACTATCAAGTAGTCATCAGGATGTGTCTGTCAGGTGTTCACAACATCCACAGACGACGCCGGAGGGGTTGGCACACTGAGCGGTGCATCAAAGACATAAGCCTTTTGTGTAGTAGTGAGGGCACTCCTCAGGCAACGGACCTAGTCCGCGTCAATGCTTACAATATCTTTCAACTTAGTCTTTTCTCTAGGAACGTATTAAAACAAGGAGCTAAAGTGTGAGCTATTTATCCACAACATATTTGCAAAGACAATTTAGACTATGTTCATGATAATTAAGTTCATCTAATCAAATTATTTAATGAACTCCCACTCAGATAGACATCCCTCTAGTCATCTAAGTGAAACATGATCCGAGTCAACTAGGCTGTGTCTGATCATCACGTGAGACGGACTAGTCAACATCGGTGAAAATCTTCATGTTGATCGTATCTTCTATACGACTCATGCTCGACCTTTCGGTCTTCCGTGTTCCGAGGCCATGTCTGTACATGCTAGGCTCGTCAAGTCAACCTAAGTGTATTGCGTGTGTAAATCTGGCTTACACCTGTTGTATTCGAACGTTAGAATCTATCACACCCGATCATCACGTGGTGCTTGGAAACAACAAACCTTCGCAACGGTGCACAGTTAGGGGGAACACTTTCTTGAAATTATTGCGAGGGATCATCTTATTTAAGCTACCGTCGTTCTAAGCAAATAAGATGTAAAACATGATAAACATCACATGCAATCAAATAGTGACATGATATGGCCAATATCATTTTGCTCCATATGATCTCCATCTTTGGGGCTCCATGATCATCGTTGTCACCGGCATGACACCATGATCTCCATCATCATGATCTCCATGATCGTGTCTTCTTGAAGTTGTCTCGTCATCTATTACTTCTATTACTATGGCTAACACTTTAGCAATAAAGTAAACTAATTACATGACGTTTATGTTGACACGTAGGTCATAAATAAATTAAGACAACTCCTATGGCTCCTGCCGGTTGTCATACTCATCGACATGCAAGTCGTGATTCCTATTACAAGAACATGATCAATCTCATACATCACATATATCATTCATCACATCCTTTTGGCCTTATCACATCACCCGACACATGCTGCAAAAACAAGTTAGACGTCCTCTAATTGTTCTTGCAAGTTTTTACGTGGCTGCTATAGGTTTCTAGCAAGAACGTTTCTTACCTACGCCAAAACCACAACGTGATATGCCAATTTCTATTTACCCTTCATAAGGACTGAGGGAGTCCTGGATTAGGGGGTGTCCGGATGGCCGGACTATACCTTCAGCCGGACTCTTGGACTATACAAGATTGAAGACTTCATCCTGTGTCCGGGAGGGACTTTCCTTGGCATGGAAGGCAAGCTTGGCGATACGGATATACAGATCTCCTACCATTGCAACCGACTCTATGTAACCCTAACCCTACCCGGTGTCTATATAAACCAGAGGGTTTTAGTCCGTAGGACAACATACACATCAACGATCATACCATAGGCTAGCTTCTAGGGTTTAGCCTCCTCGATCTCGTGGTAGATCTACTCTTGTACTATCCATACCATCAATATTAATCAAGCAGGACGTAGGGTTTTACCTCCATCGAGAGGGCCCGAACCTGGGTAAAACTTCGTGTCCCTTGTCTCCTGTTACCATCTGGCCTAGACGCATAGTTCGGGACCCCCTACCCGAGATCCGCCGGTTTTGACACCGACATTGGTGCTTTCATTGAGAGTTCCTCTGTGTCGTCGCTGTCAGGCTCGATGGCTCCTATGATCATCGATAGCGATGCAGTCCAGGGTGAGACCTTCCTCCCCGGACAGATCTTCGTCTTCGGCGGCTTCGCACTGCGGGGCAATTCGCTTGGCCGTCTGGAGCAGATCGAAAGCTATGCCCCTGGCCGCCAGGTCAGATTTGGAAGTTTAAACTACACGGCTGACATCCGCGGAGACTTGATCTTCGACGGATTCGAGCCACTGCCAAGCGCGCCGCACTGTCACGACGAGCATGATCTAGCTCTGCTGCCGAATAGTGCCCTGGAGGCCGCACCCGCATCGGCTCCGACCCTTAATTTGGAGCCAACTGCGCCGATCGAGGATGGGCGGTTGGACGCCACCTTGGGGGCTGCGACCCCAACGGCGATTGAGCCAAGCACCAGCCCCGTACTCTGCGAGACTCGTGACTCCAAGAAGCCGGACTCCTCTCCAGACTCCGAACCCTCCGCGCCCCTGCCAATCGAATCTGATTGGGCGCCGATCATGGAGTTCACTACCGCGGACATCTTTCAGCACTCGCCTTTCGGTGATATCCTGAATTCACTAAAGTCTCTCTCTTTATCTGGACAGCCCTAGCCGGAGTACGGTCAGCAATATTGGGATACGGACAATGAAGAAATTCAAAGCCCACCCACCACCCACTTTGTAGCCACTGTCGACGACTTAAGTGACATGCTCGACTTCGACTCCGAAGATATCGACGGTATGGACGCCGATGAAGGAGATGATGAAGAACTAGCGCCCACTAGGCCCTGGAAAGCCACCTCGTCATATGACATATACATGGTGGACACCCCAAAAGAGGGAGATGGCGATGGAACAGCGGAGGATGACCCCTCCAAGAAACAGCCTAAGCGCCGGCGTCAACGGCGCCGCTCAAAATCCCGCCAAAACAAACACGGTGATTCCAGCACGGGAGATAATAATACTCCGAAGAGCGCCAAAGAAAACCCGCTCCAGCAAGATTTAGCACAGGAGGATGGAGAAACCACCCTCATGAGAGAGCGGCAGACAGAGAGGTCGAGGACGATAATTATATGCCTCCCTCCGAAGACGAGGCAAGCCTCAACGACGACGAATTCGTCGTGCCAGAGGATCCCATCGAGCAAAAGAGTTTTCAACGCAGGCTTATGGCCACAGCAAGAAGCCTCAAGAAAAAACAGCAACACCTTAGAGCTGATCAAGATTTGCTAGTCGACAGATGGACTGAAGTCCTTGTGGCCGAAGAGCATAAACTCGAACGCCCCTCCAAGAGCTACCCAAAGCGCAGGTTGCTACCCCGATTAGAGGAGGAAGCACTTGATGCGGCCGACCGGCCACCTCGTGGTCGCGACAGAGAGGCCTCTCGGCCCTCCACTCAAGCCGCACCCCGTACCAAGGCATAGGAATATGCGCCGGACTTACGAGACATGCTGGAGGACAAGGCAAGGCAAACAAGATCGATCTACGGATCGCGTGGGCGCCCCACGGCTCGAGACGGTAACCGTCACGCCCGCCACAAATTCGGCGGGGCCAAACACAGTAGACAAGGCTCGTTGGAGCTATGTCACGATATAGCCCAGTACAGAGGCGCCGCACACCCACTCTGCTTTATAGACGAAATAATGGATCATCAAATCCCAGAGGGTTTCAAACCCGTAAACATCGAATCATATGATGGCACAACAGATCCTGCGGTATGGATTGAGGATTATCTCCTTCATATCCACATGGGCCACGGCGATGATTTCCACGCCATCAAATACCTCCCACTCAAGCTTAAAGGACCAGCTCGGCATTGGCTTAATAGCTTGCCAACAGGATCAATTAGTTGTTGGGAGGACCTGGAAGCCGCATTCCTCGACAATTTCCAGGGCACTTACGTGCGACCCCCAGACGCCGCTGACCTAAGTCACGTAATTCAGCAGCCAGAGGAATCGGCCAGGCAATTCTGGACACGGTTCCTAACAAAGAAAAATCAAATAGTCGACTGTCCGGACGCTGAGGCCCTAGCAGCCTTCAAACACAATATCCGTGACGAGTGGCTGGCCCGACACCTTGGACAGGAAAAGCCGAAATCTATGGCAGCACTCACGACACTCATGGCCCGATTTTGCACGGGAGAAGACAGCTGGCTTGCTCGTAGCAACAATATGACCAAGAACCCTGGTAATTCGGACACCAGGGACAGTAGTGGCAGGTCGCGTCGCAACAAGCAGAAGCGCCGCATTAACGGC
Organism: Triticum dicoccoides; assembly: GCF_002162155.2. NCBI lineage: Eukaryota > Viridiplantae > Streptophyta > Magnoliopsida > Poales > Poaceae > Triticum > Triticum dicoccoides. Next base: position 279,710,667 of record NC_041390.1, read on the forward strand.
GACAATACCGAGGATATGGTAGTTAATGCCGGATTCAGAGGCTCTAAATCCAGTCAGCAGAAAAAGCCATTCAAAAGGAATCCTAGGGGCCCATCCAGTTTGGACCGAATACTCGACCGCTCGTGCCAGATACATGGCACCCCCGAAATGCTAGCCAATCACACCAACAGGGATTGTTGGGTGTTCAAGCAGGCAGGCAAGTTAAACATCAAAAATGAAGACAAGGGGCTGCATAGCGATGACGATGAGGAGCCCCGGCCGCCGAACAACAGCGGGCAGAAGGGTTTTCCCCCACAAGTGCGGACGGTGAACATGATATACGCAACCCATGTCCCCAAAAGGGAGCGGAAGCGTGCGTTAAGGGATGTATATGCGGTAGAGCCAGTCGCCCCAAAGTTCAACCCATGGTCCTCCTGCCCGATCACCTTTGATCGAAGGGACCATCCCACTAGCATCCATAATGGAGGATTCGCCGCATTGGTTCTAGACCCAATTATTGACGGATTTCATCTCACTAGAGTCCTTATGGACGGCGGCAGCAGCCTGAACCTGCTTTACCAGGATACAGTGCGGAAAATGGGCATAGATCCCTCGAGGATTAAGCCCACCAAAACGACCTTTAAAGGCGTAATACCAGGTGTAGAGGCCAACTATACAGGCTCAGTCACACTTGAAGTGGTCTTCGGATCTCCGAATAATTTCCGAAGCGAGGAGTTAATCTTTGACATAGTCCCGTTTCGCAGTGGCTATCACGCACTGCTCGGGCGAACCGCATTCGCTAAGTTTAATGCGGTACCGCATTACACATACCTTAAGCTCAAGATGCCAGGCCCTCGAGGAGTAATTACGGTCAATGGAAACACCGAACGCTCCCTCCGAACGGAGGAGCACATGGCGGCCCTTGCAGCAGAAGTTCAAAGCAGCCTCTCCAGGCAGTTCTCCAGTCTGGCCACTAAACGACCGGACACCGTCAAGCACGCCCGGAGTAACCTACAACAAGACCACCTGGCACGATCCGAGCAGGCGTAGCAATGCGGCCCCAACCCCAACCCTCGCAAAAAGGCGACGCCAGTACTTCGCGTACATAACTACGCTCTAGAGATACCATGGGCACAGGGGGAGGGGCACCATCACGACACGCCCAAAACACGACTTAAACCGTACCAGGGGCTGCCGAATTTTTAATTTTCTCTTACTTTCAGGACTTCATCCTTCGGAAGGCCTGTTCGGCAGTTCAATTGCCGCACAAAACGATGCAAGAACCAGGGAAGCAGACAAGCCACGCCGCACTACGGAACTCCCAGGTGGTCTCTATCACGAGCAGTATACCCGTTCTGCATACTATTGTTGGGGAACGTAGAAGAAATTCAAAATTTTCCTACGTGTCACCAAGATCTATCTATGGAGTCATCTAGCAACGAGGGAGGAGTGGATCTACATACCCTTGTAGATCGCGCGCGGAAGCGTTCAAGAGAACGGGGTTGACGGAGTCGTACTCGTCGTGATCCAAATCACCGATGATCCTAGCGCCAAACGGACGGCACCTCCGCGTTCAACACACGTACGGAGCAGCAACGTCTCCTCCTTCTTGATCCAGCAAGGGGGAAGGAGAGGTTGATGGAGATCCAGCAGCACGACGGCGTGGTGGTGGAAGTAGCGGGATTCCAACAGGGCTTCGCCAAGCGCTGCGGGAGGAGGAAGATGTGTCATGGGAGGGAGAGGGAGAAGCCAGGTCTTAGGTTTGGTTGCCCTCCCTTCCCCCCACTATATATAGGGCCAAGGGAGAGGGGGGCGCAGCCTTGGCCCTTCCTCCAAGGAAGGGTGCGGCCAAGGGAGGAGTCCCTCCTCCCCAAGGCACCTCGGAGGTGCCTTCCCCCTTTAGGACTCTTCCTTTCCTTTGACTCTTGGCGCATGGGCCTCTAGGGGCTGGTGCCCTTGGCCCATATAGGCCAAGGCGCACCCCCTATAGCCCATGTGGCCCCCAGGGCAGGTGGCCCCACCCGGTGGACCCCCGGGACCCTTCCGGTGGTCCCGGTGCAATACCGGTGACCCCGAAACTTGTCCCGGTGGCCGAAATAGCACTTCCTATATATAATTCTTTACCTCCGGACCATTCCGGAACTCCTCGTGACGTCCGGGATCTCATCCAAGACTCCGAACAACTTTCGGGTTACCGCATACTAATATCTCTATAACCCTAGCGTCACCGAACCTTAAGTGTGTAGACCCTACGGGTTCGGGAGACATGCAGACATGACCGATATGACTCTCTGGTCAATAACCAACAGCGGGATCTGGATACCCATGTTGGCTCCCACATGTTCCACGATGATCTCATCGGATGAACCACGATGTCAAGGACTTAATCAATCCCGTATACAATTCCCTTTGTCTATCGGTACAATACTTGCCCGAGATTCGATCGTCGGTATCACGATACCTTGTTCAATCTCGTTACCGGCAAGTCTCTTTAGTCGTTCCGTAACACATCATCCCGTGATCAACTCCTTGATCACATTGTGCACATTATGATGATGTCCTACCGAGTGGGCCCAGAGATACCTCTCCGTCACACGGAGTGACAAATCCCAGTCTTGATTCGTGCCAACCCAACAGACACTTTCGGAGATACCCGTAGTGCACCTTTATAGTCACCCAGTTACGTTGTTACGTTTGGCACACCCAAAGTATTCCTACGGTATCCGGGAGTTGCACAATCTCATGGTCTAAGGAAATGATACTTGACATTAGAAAAGCTTTAGCATACGAACTACATGATCTTTGTGCTAGGCTTAGGATTGGGTCTTGTCCATCACATCATTCTCCTAATGATGTGATCCCGTTATCAACGACATCCAATGTCCATGGTCAGGAAACCGTAACCATCTATTGATCAATGAGCTAGTCAACTAGAGGCTTACTAGGGACATGGTGTTGTCTATGTATCCACACATGTATCTGAGTTTCCTATCAATACAATTATAGCATGGATAATAAACGATTATCATGAACAAGGAAATATAATAATAACCAATTTATTATTGCCTCTAGGGCATATTTCCAACAGTCTCCAACTTGCACTAGAGTCAATAATCCAGTTCACATCGATATGTGATTAACACTCAAGGTCACATCCCCATGTGACTAACACCCAAAGAGTTTACTAGAGTCAATAATCTAGTTCACATTACCATGTGATTAACACTCGATGAGTTCTGGGTTTGATCATGTTATGCTTGTGAGAGATGTTATAGTCAACAGGTCTGAATCTTTCAGATCCGTATGTACTTCGCAAATTTCTTATGTCATCTTGTAGATGCAACTACTACACTACATTTGGAGCTATTCCAAATAACTGTTCTACTATACGAATCCAGTTTACTACTCAGAATAATCTGGATTAGTGTCAAAGTTTGCATCGGCGTAAACCTTTAAGACAAACTCTTTTACCACCTCCATAATCGAGAAAATTCCTTAGTCCACTAGTTACTAAGGATAACTTTGACCGCTGTCCTGTGATCCATTCTTAGATCACTCTTGTACCCCTTGACTGACTCATGGCAAGGCACATTTCAGGTGCGGTACACAACATAGCATACTGTAGAGCCTATGTCTTAAGCATAGGGGACGACCTTCGTCCTTTCTCTCTATTCTGCCGTGGTCGAGCTTTAAGTCTTAACTTCATACCTTACAACTCAGGCAAGAACTCCTTCTTTGACTGATCCATCTTGAACACCTTCAAGATCATGTCAAGGTATGTGCTCATTTGAAAGTACCATTAAGCGTTTTGATCTATCCTTATAGATTTTGATGCTCAATGTTCAAGTAGCTTAATCCAGGCTTTCCATTGAAAAACACTTTCCAAATAACCCTATATGCTTTCCAGAAATTCTACATCATTTCTGATCCACAATATGTCAACAACATATACTCATCAGAAATTCTATAGTGCTCCCACTCACTTCTTTGGAAATACAAGTTTCTCATAAACTTTGTATAAACCCAAAATCTTTGATCATCTTATCAAAGCATACATTCCAACTCCGAGATGCTTACTCCAGTCCTTAGAAGGATTACTGGAGCTTTGCATACTTATTAGCATCTTTCAGGATTGACAAAACCTTCCGATTGTATCACATACAACCTTTCCTCAAGAAAATCGTCGAGGAAACAATGTTTTGACATCCTATCTGCAAGATTTCATAAATAATGCAGCAATCGCTAATATAATTCCAACAGACTCTTAGCATCGCTACGAGTGAGAAAGTCTCACCGTAGTCAACTCCTTGAACTTGTCGGAAACTTCTTAACGACAAGTCGAGCTTTCTTAATGGTGACATTTACCATCATTGTCTGTCTTCCTTTTAAAATCCATCTGTACTCAATAGCATTACGACCATCGAGCCGTTCTGCCAAAGTCTACACTTTGTTTTCATACATGGATCCTCTCTCGGATTTTATGGCCTCGAGCCATTTATCAGAATCTAGGCCCACCATCGCTTCTCCATAGCTCGTAGGTTCATTGTTGTCTAGCAACATGACTTCCAAGACAGGATTACGTACCACTCTGAAGTAGTACGCATCCTTGTCATCCTACGAGGTTTGGTAGTGACTTGATATGAAGTTTCATGATCACTATCATAAGCTTCCACTTCAATTGGTGTAGGTGCCACAGGAACAACTCCCTGTGCTCTGCCACACACTAGTTGAAGAGACAGTTCAATAACCTCATCAAGTCTCCACCATCCTCCCACTCAATTCTTTCGAGAGAAACTTTTCCTCGAGAAAGGACCTGATTCTAGAAACAATCCCTTATTGCTTTCGAATCTGAGACAGGAGGTATACCCAACTGTTTTGGGTGTCCTATGAAGATGCATTTATCCACTTTGGGTTCGAGCTTATCAGCCTGAAACTTTTTCACATAAGCGTCGCAGCCCCAAACTTTTAAGAAATGACAGCTTAGGTTTCTCTAAACCATAGTTCATATGGTGTCATCTCATCGGTATTACATGGTGCCCTATTTAAAGTGAATGTGGTTGTCTTTAATGCCTAACCCATAAACTATCGTGGTAATTCGATAAGAGACATCATGGTATGCATCATATCCAATGGGGTGCAGTTATGATGTTCGGACACACCATCACACTATGGTGTTCCAGGCTGTATTAGTTGTGAAACAACTTCCACAATGTCTTAATTCTATGCCAAACTCGTAATTCAGATATCCATCTCTATGATCATATCATAGATATTTTATCCTCTTGTCACGACGATCTTTCAACTTCACCCTGAAATTACTTGAACCTTTCAATAATTCAGACTCGTGATTCATCAAATAAATGTACTCAACATCTACTCAAATCATCTGTGAAGTAAGAACATAATGATATCCACTACACGCCTCAGCACTCATTGGACTGCACACATCAAAATGTATTACTTCCAGCAAGTTGCTTTCTAGTTCCATTTTACTGAAAACGAGGCTTTCAGTCATCTTGCCCATGTGGTATGATTTGCATGTCTCAAGTGATTCAAAATCAAGTGAGTCCAAACGGTCCATTTGCATGGAGTTTCTTCATGCATATACACCAATAGACATGGTTCGCATGTCTCAAACCTTTCAAAACAAGTGAGCCCAAAGATCCATCAACATGGAGCTTCTTCATGCATTTTATACCGATATGACTTACGTGGCAGGGCCACAAGTAGGTGGTACTATCATTACTATCTTTTTGCATGAACATGTGTATCACTACGATCGAGATTCAATAAACCATTCATTTAAGGCGTAAGACCATTGAAGGTATTATTCAAATAAACAGAGTAACCATTATTCTCCTTAAATGAATAACCGTATCGCGATAGACATAATCCAATCATGTCTATGCTCAACGCAAACACCAAATAACAATTATTTAGGTTTTAATACCAATCTCGATGGTAGAGGGAGCGTGCGATGCTTGATCATATCAACATTGGAAACACTTCCAACACATATCGTCAGCTCACCTTTAGCTAGTCTCCGTTTATTCTGTAGCTTTTATTTGAAGTTAGTAACACTTAGCAACCGAACCGGTATCTAATACCATGATGCTACTAGGAGTACTAGTAAAGTACACATCAACACAATGTATATCCAATATACTTCTATCGACCTTGCCAGCCTTCTCATCTACCAAGTATCTAGGGTAATTCTGCTCCAATGGCTGTTCCCCTTATTACAGAAGCACTTAGTCTCGGGTTTGGGTTCAACCTTGGGTTTCTTCACTAGAGCAGCAGCTGAATTGCCGTTTCATGAAGTATCCCTTCGTGCCCTTGCCCTTCTTGAAACTAGTGGTTTCACCAACCATCAACAATTGATGCTCCTTCTTGATTTCTACTTTTGTGGTGTCAAACATCGCGAATATCTCAAGGATCATCATATATGTCCTTGATATATTATAGTTCATCATGAAGCTCTAGCAGCTTGGTGGTAATGACTTCGGAGAACCATCACTATTTCATCTGGAAGATCAACTCCCACTCGATTCAAATGATTGTTGTACTCAGACAATCTGAGCACAAGTTCAACAATTGAGCTTTTCTCCCTTAGTTTGCAGGCTAAGAAAATCGTCGGAGGTCTTATACCTCTTGACGTGGGCACGAGCCTGAAATCCCAATTTCAGCCCTCAAAACATCTCATATGTTTTGCGACGTTTCAAAACGTCTTCGGTGCCTCAACTCTAAGCCGTTTAACTGAACTATCACGTAGTTATCAAAATTTGTATGTCAGATGTTCCCAACATCTACAGACGACGTTCGAGGTTCAGCACACTGAGCGGTGCATTAAGGACATAAGCCTCCTATGAAGCAATGAGGACAATCCTCAGTTTACGGACCTAGTCCGCATAATTGCTACTATCATCTTTCAACTAAATTTTCTCTAGGAACATATCTAAACAGTAGAACTGAAGCACGAGCTACGACATAATTTGCGAAGACCTTTTGACTATGTTCAGGATAATTAAGTTCATCTTATGAACTCCCACTCAGATAGACATCCCTCTAGTCATCTAAGTGATTACATGATCCGAGTCAACTAGGCCGTGTCCGATCATCACGTGAGACGGACTAGTCAACATCGGTGAACATCTTCATGTCGATCGTATCTGCCATATGACTCATGCTCGACCTTTCGGTCTCTTGTGTTCCGAGGCCATGTCTGTACATGCTAGGCTCGTCAAGTCAACCTAAGTGTTTTGCGTGTGTAAATCTGGCTTATACCCATTGTATGTGAACGTAAGAATCTATCACACCCGATCATCACATGGTGCTTCGAAACGATGAACTTTCGCAACGGTGCACAGTTAGGGGGAACACTTTCTTGAAATTTTAATGAGGGATCATCTTATTTACTACCGTCGTTCTAAGCAAATAAGATGTATAAACATGATAAACATCACATGCAATCAAATAGTGACATGATATGGCCATCATCACTTTGCTCCTTATGATCTCCATCTTCGGGGCTCCATGATCATCATCGTCACCGGCATGACACCATGATCTCCATCATCATGATCTCCATCATCGTGTCTTCATGAAGTTGTCTCGCCAACTATTACTTCTACTACTACAGCTAACGGTTAGCAATAAAGTAGAGTAATTACATGACGTTTATGTTGACACGTAGGTCATAAATAAATTAAGACAACTCCTATGGCTCCTGCCGGTTGTCATACTCATCGACATGCAAGTCGTGATTCCTATTACAAGAACATGATCAATCTCATACATCACATATATCATTCATCACATCCTTTTGGCCATATCACATCACGTAGCATACCCTGCAAAAACAAGTTAGACGTCCTCTAATTGTTGTTTGCATGTTTTACGTGGCTGCTATGGGTTTCTAGCAAGAACGTTTCTTACCTACGCAAGAACCACAACGTGATATGCCAATTGCTATTTACCCTTCATAAGGACCCTTTTCATCGAATCCGATCCGACTAAAGTGGGAGAGACAGACACCCGCTAGCCACCTTATGAAACTAGTGCATGCCAGTCGGTGGAACCAGTCTCACGTAAGAGTACGTGTAAGGTCGGTCCGGGCTGCTTCATCCCACAATGCCGCCGAATCAAGATTGGACTAGTAACGGTAAGCATATTGAACAAAATCAACGCCCACAACTACTTTGTGTTCTACTCGTGCATAGAAACTACGCATAGACCTAGCTCATGATGCCACTGTTGGGGAACGTAGAAGAAATTCAAAATTTTCCTACGTGTCACCAAGATCTATCTATGGAGTCATCTAGCAACGAGGGAGGAGTGGATCTACATACCCTTGTATATCGCGCGCGGAAGCGTTCAAGAGAACGGGGTTGACGGAGTCGTACTCGTCGTGATCCAAATCACCGATGATCCTAGCACCGAACGGATGGCACCTCCGCGTTCAACACATGTACGGAGTAGCGACGTCTCCTCCTTCTTGATCCAGCAAGGGGGAAGGAGAGGTTGATGGAGATCCAGCAGCACGACGGCGTGGTGGTGGAAGTAGCGGGATTCCAATAGGGCTTCGCCAAGCGCTGCGGGAGGAGGAAGATGTGTCATGGGAGGGAGAGGGAGGCGCCAGGGCTTAGGTTTGGTTGCCCTCCCTCCCCCCCACTATATATAGGGCCAAGGGAGAGGGGGGGCGCAGCCTTGGCCCTTCCTCCAAGGAAGGGTGCGGCCAAGGGAGGAGTCCCTCCTCCCCAAGGCACCTCGGAGGTGCCTTCCCCCTTTAGGACTCTTCCTTTCCTTTGACTCTTGGCGCATGGGCCTCTTGGGGCTGGTGCCCTTGGCCCATATAGGCCAAGGCGCACCCCCTACATCCCATGTGGCCCCCAGGGCAGGTGGCCCCACCCGGTGGAACCTCGGGACCCTTCCAGTGGTCCCGGTACAATACCGGTGACCCCGAAACTTGTCCCGATGGCCGAAATAGCACTTCCTATATATAATTCTTTACCTCCGGACCATTCCGGAACTCCTCGTGATGTCCGGGATCTCATCCGGGACTCCGAACAACTTTCGGGTTACCGCATACTAATATCTCTATAACCCTAGCGTCACCGAACCTTAAGTGTGTAGACCCTACGGGTTCGGGAGACATGCAGACATGACCGAGATGACTCTCCGGTCAATAACCAACAGCGGGATCTGGATACCCATGTTGGCTCCCACATGTTCCACGATGATCTCATCGGATGAACCATGATGTCAAGGACTTAATCAATCCCGTATACAATTCCCTTTGTCTATCTGTACAATACTTGCCCGAGATTCGATCGTCGGTATCACGATACCTTGTTCAATCTCGTTACCGGCAAGTCTCTTTACTCGTTCCGTAACACATCATCCCGTGATCAACTCCTTGATCACATTGTGCACATTATGATGATGTCCTACCGAGTGGGCCCAGAGATACCTCTCCGTCACACGGAGTGACAAATCCCAGTCTTGATTCGTGCCAACCCAACAGACACTTTCGGAGATACCCGTAGTGCACCTTTATAGTCACCCAGTTACGTTGTGACGCTTGGCACACCCAAAGTATTCCTACGGTATCCGGGAGTTGCACAATCTCATGGTCTAAGGAAATGATACTTGACATTAGAAAAGCTTTAGCATACGAACTACATGATCTTTGTGCTAGGCTTAGGATTGGGTCTTGTCCATCACATCATTCTCCTAATGATGTGATCCCATTATCAACGACATCCAATGTCCATGGTTAGGAAACCGTAACCATCTATTGATCAACGAGCTAGTCAACTAGAGGCTTACTAGGGACATGGTGTTGTCTATGTATCCACACATGTATCTGAGTTTCCTATCAATACAATTATAGCATGGATAATAAACGATTATCATGAACAAGGAAATATAATAATAACCAATTTATTATTGCCTCTAGGGCATATTTCCAACAACTATTACGCAGCTTGCCCCTGGAACGGACATGTTAACTAGTCCAACCTTCCACTTATCGCATTATTTGTATTGTTCTGCTTTGATCGCAGCCCTTTTTAATAAACAATGCATAGCTGTCATCTATTTTTGCATTACCTTTTTTTCTTTATATATGTTCCTTAATGACATGGTGCACCCGTACACGTTGGTACGGCCAAAATACGCCAGGGGCTTTAGTACCCCTCAATATGGTGTGAGAAGTCCGAACACTTTAACAAGTGCGGCACCCCGAACTTATAACATTATATGCATCGGCTCCGAATCATGTCTTGGGTCAATAGTTGGGTTTGCCTGGCTCCTACGTTTTGGTGCCTTACGTTCCGCTATATCGGCTAAGGTAGCACTAGGAGAACCACTGCGATTGTGCCCCAGTTGAGCTGGGTCGAGCACCTCAGTGGAGAAAGCTAAAACTGACTGTCATGATGAAGCGAGAGCTAGTCGCTGTTCAAGATGTTTTTTCGAGTCCCTAAAGACTTATGCCGCTTAGGGCGAGGAGCCGGCTCTGTCCGGCCAAGGCATGGATAGCGCCCCCAACTCGGTCTTCCAAATACGAAGGGCTTCACCGAAATTTAAAATTATATAATTCTATGGCTAAGTGAGAGTGTTCACGCATTATAGTCCGATTGCCTTGTTCGTTGGGCTTAGCGTCTCCCTCGAAGGACCCAACCATGGGAAAAAGAGCACTCAGGTTTATCCCCGAACACCCCAGCACTAGCGGCACGGGGGCAGAAGCCGACGACTAGCCATCTCTCAGAATTAATAAACAGCCGCATAGAAGGTAATATTTTAAATTCAAACAGCATTGCTTAGTGCATATGAACAAGTTTTCAGCGCACAGGACAAAACGAGCGAGTTTTACTCAAAAATTACATTCATAGAACATTCATCCGCCACAAGGCGGGCACCCTTCAGAACATCCTTATAATAATTCTCGGGCTTGCGATGCTCTTTCCCCGGCGATGGCCCATCCTTCACCAGCTTCTCAACATCTAGCTTTCCCCAGTGCACCTTAGCACGGGCAAAGGCCCTACGGGCACCTTGAATGCAGACGGAGCGCTTGATGACTTCAAGCCTTGGACAGGCCTCCACCAACCACCGCACCAGCCCGAAATAGCTCCCAGGCAAGGCCCCTCCAGGCCACAGCCGAACAATGAGGCCCTTCATGGCCTGTTCGGCCGCCTTGTGGAGCTCGACCAGTTGCTTCAGCTGGTCGCTGAGGGGCACGGGGTGTCCGGCCTCAGCTTACTGAGACCAGAACACCTTCTCCGTCGAGCTGCCCTCCTCGGCTCGATAGAATGCGGCGGCATCGGATACACTCTGGGGAAGATCTGCAAACGCTCCTGGAGAGCTCCGGATTCGGGTAAGTAACAAGTAACTCACGTTTATGTGTTTGCTTTGCATAAAGAATGCCTTACCCGCTGCTATCTTCTTCACCTCATCCAACTCCTGGAGGGTCTTCTGGGATTCGGCCTTGGCAGACTTGGCATTTTCAATAGCCAACGCGAGCTCGGATGCTACGTCTTTGAGTCAAGCTCCAAACTCTCATGCTTTTCCATGAGAGCCTGGAGCTCTTGCCGCACCTTGCCAACTTCGGCCTCATACTTCTCTTGCTCGGTGCGCTCCGAGGCTGCCCTCTTCTCGGCCTTGTCCAGCGCTTGCTTAAGGGTCGCCACCTCAGACGTGGCCCCTACAATAGCCACGATAATCCTGTCATTTTTTGCAATTGCACCTTATATATATATATATTTAACACGGTATTTCTTACCTTCATTGTCCTTGAGCTGCTTCTTGGCATGCTCGAGCTCTTGCTCGGACCTTTCGAGGTCCTGTTTTAGCGTGTCCACTTCCGCAGTCAGTGCGGCGAACGCAAGCAGGGTGGCCTGCACATGCATATTGACTCATTTTTGTTAGACTCCTGCGAATTCTATTTGATCCTCTATTCGGCTTTTCTTCCCGAACGCCAAACAGAGCATCAGGGGCTACTATCTATGCGGTACTATTATTTACACTTTCTTTACTTACCTCAAAGCCTATCAAAAGGCTAATACAAGCTTCAGTCAGTCCGTTTTTGGTGGACTGAACCTTCTGGATCACCGCACTCACAATAGCGTGGTGCTCCTCGTCGATGGAGGCGCCTTGGAGCGCCTCCAACATATTGTCCGGCGCCTCCGGTTGGACGGAGGCCGCCGGCATGGTGGACTTGCTCCTCTTGGAAGGTGGTCCCCCGCCGGACTCTGGAACCCTTAAAGGTTCCGGAGCGGTGTCCGGCCTCGAGCCAGACTTGGAGCCCTGGGGGGTTTCATCCCCTTTACTCCTGGAGTCCGGGAGGTCGCCTTGCGGCGCCTCCAGGACCACCTCCTCCCGGCTTGGAACCTGTTGGGACAACACTTCGGTGTCGTCCGTAGGGCGGGGGGAGGAAGCCGTCGGAAGTGAGTTCACATCCGACGAGTCCAGTGAGCCGCTCGACGACACGTCGAGCCGGTCTTTGGGTGGGCTGCATAAACATATTTGCGTGCAATAAATGAATACTATGAATTACTCTGGTATCCAGATACTTACGATTTGGCCAGGGGCTTGGCCCTAGGCGCCCACTCCTCTCCGCCGCCGTCGGTGTCGATGGAGCAGTCCGGAGGAAGGGCTTTCCCCTTCTAGGACCCTTCGGCCTCCCTAGTTGGGGCGGCCTTCCTTTTCTTCCCTTCCCCCGCTGGAGGGGGAGGGGTCTCTTCTTCTTCCTCCTCCTCATCTTCGCGGGAGGAGTGCGTCTTGGATTCGTCGGATGATGAATCCGACACCTCCGGGCGTCGAGCACTCTTTCGAGTCCCCGCGGCCTTCTTCTTGACCTTCTTCTCCGGCACCACATAGGGTGCCGGAACCAGCAGCCTCGCCAAGCGAGCGTCCGCTGGGCCTTCGGGCAAAGGGGCCGGACAGTTGATCTGTCCGGACGTCAGCTGCCAATCCCGTCAGAGGAAAGGGAGCTTAGATCCCGCATAGAGTCAAACTATGGAAAATTGATACCCTGTAAAAGGAAAAAACAACTTACCGCGAGAGCGTGATGCTGCGCACTGAATCCGCAATCCTCAGTAGTGGATGGGGAGCCTCGGCGCCCTTGAAAAGCACCCTCCAGGCATCTTCGTACGTCGTGTCGAAGAGCCTACTCAGAGTTTGGTGCCGTGCCGGGTCGAACTCCCACAGGTTGAAAGCCCGTTGTTGGCACGGGAGGATCAAGCGGATGAGCATAACCTAGACTACGTTGACAAGTTTGAGCTTCTTGTCCACTAGGGTTTTGACGCATGTTTGGAGTCCGGTTAGCTCTCCTTTTTTGCCCCACGACAGGCCCGTCTCTTTCCAGGACGTGAGCCGCATTGGGGGTCTGGACCGGAACTCGGGGGGTGCGACCCATTCGGCATCGCGCGGCTCGGTGATGTAAAACCACCCCGATTGCCACCCCTTCAGGGTCTCCACAAAGGAGCCCTCGAGCCATAGGACGTTGGCCATCTTGCCCACCATGGCGCATCCGCACTCCGCCTGGCTGCCGCGCGCCACCTTCGGCTTGATGTTGAAAGTCTTGAGCCAGAGCCCGAAATGGGGGCGGATGTGGAGGAAGGCCTCGCACACGACGATAAACGCCGAGATGTTGAGGACGAAGTTCGGGGCCAGATCGTGGAAATCCAGGCCGTAATAGAACATGAGCCCCCGGACAAATGGGTGGAGAGGGAAGCCCAGTCCGCGGAGGAAATGGGGGAGGAACACCTCCCTCTCATGGGGCCTAGGGGCGGGGATGAGCTGCCCCTTTTTGATATGTCCCTCCATGACGGAGGAGACCATCCACTTGCCTCCCGCTCCGGACATGGCTGGAAAAGGTTGAGGTTGGGAGTGCGGACTTGGGCGCTGGAGCTCGAGTGTGCAAGAATGGATAGGCGAAGGAGGAAGAAGGCGTAGGTGAAAAGGTGGATCTTTATCCAAGAATGGGTGGACGCAGCTACATGTCCCCACCAGCCTGGTAAAACTCGCTTATCTCCAAGCGCCGTAATCGATGGCACGGTTGGGTTACCCACGCCCGTATTGATGAGAATCCCGGAATAAGGGGACATGATCTCTGCTTTAACAAGACGTTCCAAGGAAGCCGCCTCGCATAACACGCTGAGATGGGATAGTAAAACGGTTTGAATAAAAGCTTGGCCGTGGTGTGATGTCACACTACGGAATACGTCAGCAGATTAGATTTGTGTAAATATTATTCTCTCTATGGCAATATGTGGAAACTTATTTTGCAGAGCCGGACACTATCTTTGTGTTCAAAATCTTCTATGAAGTACTTGGAGGAGGAAGCCGCCTTGCAATGCCAAAGACAATATGCGCGCCCGACTCGTCGTCATTGAAGCCTGGTTCAGGGGCTACAGAGGGAGTCCTGGATTAGGGGGTGTCCGGATGGCCGGACTATACCTTCAGCCGGACTCCTGGACTATGAAGATACAAGATTGAAGACTTCGTCCCGTGTCCGGGAGGGACTTCCTTGGCGTGGAAGGCAAGCTTGGTGATACGGATATACAGATCTCCTACCATTGTAACCGACTCTATGTAACCCTAACCCTACCAGGTGTCTATATAAACCGGAGGGTTTTAGTCCGTAAGACAACATACACATCAACGATCATACCATAGGCTAGCTTCTAGGGTTTAGCCTCCTCGATCTCGTGGTAGATCTACTCTTGTACTACCCATACCATCAATATTAATCAAGCAGGACGTAGGGTTTTACCTCCTTCGAGAGGGCCCGAACCTGGGTAAAACTTCGTGTCCCTTGTCTCCTGTTACCATCCGGGCTAGACGCACAGTTCGGGACCCCCTACCCGAGATCCGCCGGTTTTGACACCGACAAGGACCCTTTTCATCGAATCCGATCCGACTAAAGTGGGAGAGACAGACACCCGCTAGCCACCTTATGCAACTAGTGCATGTTAGTCGGTGGAACCAGTCTCACGTAAGCGTACGTGTAAGTTCGGTCCGGGCCGCTTCATCCCACGATGCCGCCGAATCAAGATAAGACTAGTAACAGCAAGTAAATTGACAATATCGATGCCCACAACTGCTTTGTGTTCTACTCGTGCATAGAAACTACGCATAGACCTAGCTCACGATGCCACTATTGGGGATCATAGCAGAAATTTAAAATTTTCTATGCATCACCAAGATCAATCTATGGAGTAATCTAGCAACAAAGGGAAGGGGAGTGCATCTACATACCCTTGTAGATCGCTAAGCGGAAGCGTTGCAAGAAAGCGGATGAAGGAGCCGTACTCGTAGCGATTCAGATCGCGGTTGATTCTGATCTAAGCGCCGAACCACGGCACCTCCGCGTTCAACACACGTGCAGCCCGGTGACGTCTCCCACGCCTGGATCCAGCAAGAGGAGAAGGAGAGGTTGGGAAGACTCCGTCCAGCAGGAGCACGACGGCGTGGTGGTGGTGGAGGAGCGCAGAACTCCAGCAGGGCTTCGCCAAGCACTATGAGAGACGAGGAGGGAGAGAGGTAGGGCTGCGACAAGACAGAGATCAAATCGTATGTTGGGCAGCCCCCATACCTCAAGTATATATAGGGGGAGGGGAGGGGGCTGCGCCCCCTCTAGGGTTCCCACCCCAAGGGGTGCGGCAGCCCTAGATCCCATCTAGGGTGGCGGCCACAAGGGGGAGAGGGGGAGGCGCACCTAGGGTGGGCCTTGGGGCCCATCTGCCCTAGGGTTTGTCCCCTTCCCCTCTTGGAGGCGCCTTGGGCCTTGGTGGGAGGCGCCCCAGCCCACCTAGGGGCTGGTCCCTTCCCACTATTGGCCCATGTAGACCTCCGGGGCTGGTGGCCACACCTGATGGACCCCCGGGACCCTCCCGGTGGTCCGGGTACATTACCGATAGCACCCGAATCCTTTTCGGTGACCAAAACGGGACTTCCCATATATAAATCTTTACCTCCGGACCATTCCGGAACTCCTCGTGACGTCCGAGATCTCATCCGGGACTCCGAACAACATTCGGTAACCACGTACATACTTTCCCTATAACCCTAGCGTCATCGAATCTTAAGTGTGTAGGCCCTACGGGCTCGGGAGTCATGCAGACATGGCCGAGACAACTCTCCGATCAATAACCAACAGCGGGATCTGGATACCCATGTTGGCTCCCACATGCTCCACGATGATCTCATCGGATGAACCACGATGTCAAGGATTCAATCAATCTCGTATACAATTCCCTTTGTCTATCAGTACGATACTTGCCCGAGATTCGATCGTCGGTATGCCGATACCTTGTTCAATCTCGTTACCGGCAAGTCTCTTTACTCATTCCATAACACATCATCCCGTGATCAACTCCTTGATCACATTGTGCACATTATGATGATGTCCTACCGAGTGGGCCCAGAGATACCTCTCCGTTTACACGGAGTGACAAATCCCAATCTCGATTCGTGCCAACCCAACAGACACTTTCAAAGATACAACCCGACCCGAATGGATCAAGTCTCTGTGCTTAAGTGTCATCCCTGGATCGGTATGCTGTCACACACAGTACTCGAGGATTTATAACAGAGGTAAATCACATGTCAAAAGTACGTAAATACTATTACCTCAATCCAAAATAGCGAAAGAAAAAAGTTTGTGGATTCCCATCAACACCAACGGCAAAGTTGAGTGTAGAAATCGTAACCCTAACGTATCACTTACTCGTCGTAAGAAATCCTGCAACATGAGACGTTGCAGCCACAAAGGGTCAGTACATTGAGTGTACTGGCAAATTCACACCATAGAGAATGATGAAATAAAGGCTATCAGTACATGCATATTTGGCTGGTGGAAAAGCTCTATGGTTATAAGGTTTTTGCGAAAAGCCAATTTTTCCTTACTGCAAAGGAATAAATTTTATTTACTATCATGGTGGTTGTTAAACATTGAGAATGGTTGACAGCATTCTCAATCCCAATTAAGTAACATCATTAAACCCAACAAACTTAATTTAAAGTAACATGATGAGATTCACATGATAATCCAGGTACTAGATACTCAAGATGTCCATAACCGGGGACACGGCTAACCATGATTAGTTTATACACTCTGCAGAGGTACTTTTCCCCACAAGACTCAATCTCCTCCGTTGGATATCTTGCACTTCATGGTGTTTGAGAAACGGATGACCGAGACATAGTCTTTTAGAAGTGCTAGCACCTTACGTTCGGGTAGACCGTACCACCTACCTCCCCTACATCGGCTAGTCTACCACTCTAAGAGTTTGCACGACTTAGTTAACTATGCTAGAGCCCATAATAGCTTGTGGCTACACACGGAAGTTTCTAGCATGAATAATCTCATGATCCCTTTGAGCCTGGGTGGCGGTCCATAGAAAAACAAGCAATCCTGGTCTACCCAGGTGCCTAGACAGGCAATCCTGGAATAACCAGGTACCTCAATCCACCCAGATGTGTGTTTAAGTTGCCACCTTAAGTAAACCATTAATTAACAAACTCACATCGTTCATGAATACTCTAAAAACCCAATCCACGTCTATGAGCATAGCATGGCTAAGTAAGCATAACGTAATAGTAACTCCCAAGGGTTTGATAATAAACAGGTAATAGGTTCCTACCTCATCAACTACTTCCCAATACCCACATGTTAATGACATCCTAATCATTCAATGTTTGAGGATTGGAACTAATGCGTAAAAACTGGGTATGAAAAAGGTATGATCAAAGTGTGAACTTGCCTGCAATGTTGATGAAGATGATTCGCACTCATAACTCTTGATAGGTCTACTCGTCACACTCGGGTCAATCTATCATAAGCAAGCAATAGTAACCACACATAAGCAATCACTCAAAAGACCCGAAAGATCGAACAAGACGATTCAGAAAATGTCAAAACCAAGCAAATAAATCTTGCAACATAAAACAATTTCTAACAGTACCAAAATTATATGAATTTGGCCTTATCAGAAAGTTTAGGTCAAGAGCTTCGATTTGCAAAAAGAATCATCTGAAACGGAGCTACGAAACTCAAGTTATGTTCAAAAGAAGTTTGAATTCAAATCTGATCTAATTCAAATTTTAAACGTTTCAAAAACATGTTTAAGTTGTTTTATTGGATAGAGGAGATTATAACGAAGAAGTGGGCATTGATTTCGTTGGATTTGGACAAACGAGTAAAAAGATGTGATAGTTTGAAAGTACAGGGACTATTTTGTAAATAAAGTATTCACAACTAAGTCCCTGGCCGAAAATTAAAAAGAAAAATCTATCGAGCGAACGCTCGCTACAGAATGTAAACTGACGAAAACTGTTCACTGCTAAGACCTAACCTAGCGAACGTTCTCTAAATAACCTAACTAAAAAAATCGGCTAAAAGAAAACCAAAGAAAACCTAAAGAGAGAAAAAAAATAAACCGGATCTATGGTTTTTTTCCCGGTCGGGGCGGTTTTTTCGTCGAAAACCATGGCGGGCGGATCCGGCCGGCGGTGAACTCCGGCGCGGCGTGCGGCGTTGTGGGGCGTGACGACGGTGGCTTGCGCACCGCGGGCGAGGGCAGCGCGGGGAGCGACGCGGCG